>NC_139557.1:111805001-112130205 GCF_965112155.1 Podarcis liolepis
AGCAGTACAAGCAGTGCTTCTCCCTCGAGGGCCACTTTTGCTTAACCTTTTCCTTTGGAGCAATGTGGAAACCCAATAGGGAGCAGCTTACAAAACTCAGAACTAGCACTCGCCTTAATTTTAAAGCGCATGCATGTAAAATCTCAATATATCCAGTTTCTGACGTTCCATAACATATGACCAAAGAGAAATTATATTAGGCAGCACAGTGACGATTAAAAGAAATGCGGCTAGGAACACAAAGGAGAGCCCTGCTGGATGAAACCAGAGGCCTAGATTGGTGGCATCCGTCCATCTCAACAGACTGACCTAGATTGGTGGCATCCATCCATCTCAACAGAGTGTGCCTCTGGTTAAACTGCTGCATCAGCAGCACCAAAGTCAACTCCCCAGGGCGCAAGCCTGGGCAGTATGTATGGAGGTCCTGGGTGGCTCAGATAACAAGACACACACACCCCTCAGCCTCACTGATGTGGTCTGAAGGAAAACAGAGCAATATGTTTGGCACCAGCTTGGCTCCAGGAGTTGCCGGAAGGGTGCATACAAGGCATCATCCAGCTGTCTTAGGGCCTCCACTCTCAATTTCTTTGCCTTTTCTTCTCCTGAAGATGTCATGCAAGGCAGTGAAGGTTTAGGACCAGAGTTTTTCTTCTCCTAGGTGGGGTACCTTCCCAGGTTGACGAGCCTCATCTGCCCCTCACTTCCCTCTACTACAGCATGTGCACAAACCACCTTCTTGATGGTTGGACCCACTACTGGTCTTGCTCATTCGATCCACCAGACCCTGTCTTCCCATGCAGAGGATGCCCCTAACTTACTGAGCGTTTGAGACCGATGGACAACCATCACCTGATTTAGCTGGCCAGTTGAAGTCATTCCCAAGGTGTGGCTGCTGTTGCATGCAGACAGCTTCTAGGAGCCACAGGTGAGAGATAAGTGCAGGGTGGTGATCAAAGGTGGACAAACTACCCTAGAAGGAACACAGCATGTCCCCCACCAGAGGTTCTTATCAATTTGTCTCACCCATTTTAAAGCCATCTAAGATATTGTACCTCATCACATCTTTCGGCCGTGAGTTAGCACAATAGGAAGCTGCCTTACACTGGCCCATGATCCATCAGCTTAGCATGATCTGCACTGACTGGTAGAGGCTCTCCAGGATTTCAGATAGGAGACCTTCTCATCCTTCCCTGGAAATGCCAGGGATTGAACCTTCTACTACTGAATAATAATAGCTGACGATTTGTTGTGTTGGCTTGTAACCAATGCAGTGCTAAGTAAACATTGCATCAACACAAGGATTCCCAGTTCTGCAGTAGGAGAACTAACAATTACTCTGGCTCTTTTATGTATATGGCTGAAAACTTGATTTCTTGCTGGCTAAGACCACAAGGGACACCACACCAGAAAGCCCCTGAGATTCATTAGCAATCCAGGTAGACAACGCTGGGCTTGATCAACTATTAATCCAACTGCATCAGGCCACTCCTTATGCACTCTCTTCAGCAAGTTGCTCAATGGCATTTGTTCCTTTCCAACATGATAGAATTCTCCAATTCTTTGAAGCTATCCTTCCTCATCCTATGGGAGCAAGCCCTTTTTGAATGCCAACTGCCCCGGGGCAAGAGGCAAAGCTGTAAGCATCATTAATCTTCAAGCAGTTCGCCCATAGGCTAAATTCATCCTGGCTTGAAAGAACAGGGAGGTCATTCAAGCCGCTCTTCATCCTGCTTTGACAAGGGCAAGAAGCAGGAAGACTGAACTCTAACCTGCCTGAAGTTTGATGCTCAAAAACCATACCAAGGAGCCAAGTTGGAGCTGTGAAGCATCTCCATGTGGAATCTCTTTTGGCTTCCTTCAAAAACCCGCTGGTTTTATTTCTGTCCAAAGCATTTATATCCCACTTCTTTTTTTATTGTCTGCAGCAGCTCATTAAGTGTTTACTTGTGCCATTTCTTTCCTCCACTGAACTTTGGAAGGGATGTAGCTCGCTGGCTTTGCATGCAAGAAGTCCCAAGTTCAATCCCCAACATCTCCAGGCAGGCCTGGGAGAAACCCCTGCCAATGTTGGCTGGTGCTTATTGGGACTCACTGGGAAGAAGGCAGGGAAAGCTACAGTAGAGGGAGGCAGAATGATGACAAGCAGAGCCACCCACTGATTGTTGTTGTTTAGTCGTTTAGTCGTTTCCGACTCTTCATGACCCCATGGACCAGAGCACGCCAGGCACTCCTGTCTTCCACTGCCTCCTGCAGTTTGGTCAAACTCATGCTGGTAGCTTTGAGAACACTGTCCAACCATCTTGTCCTCTGTTGTCCCCTTCTCCTTGTGCCCTCAATCTTTCCCAGCATCAGGATCTGTTCCAGGGAGTCTTCTCTTCTCATGAGGTGGCCAAAGTATTGGAGCCTCAGCTTCAGGATCTGTCTTCCAGTGAGCACTCAGGGCTGAATTCCTTCAGAATGGAGAGGTTTGATCTTCTTGCAGTCCATGGGACTCTCAAGAGTCTCCTCCAGCACCATAATTCAAACGCATCCATTCTTCGGCGATCAGCCTTCTTTATGGTCCAGCTCTCACTTCCATACATCACTACTGGGAAAACCATAGCTTTAACTATACGGACCTTTGTTGGCAAGGTGATGTCTCTGCTTTTTAGGATGCTGTCCCACTGATCGGTTATAGGTAAAAAAAAGTAGGTGGGACCTGGCTAAGATTCTGGAGGCCTTTCATCTGAATGGACCAGCCTCCTCTGCCTCCAACACTACAGCTCCCATTATCCCTGACTATTGGCTGTGCTAGGTGGAACTAATGGGAGTTGGAGTCCAACCATATCCTGTGTGGAAATCTGGGCTAGACACCTTAGCGTAGGGCATTCTGTTCATAACTCCAACTGCTGCTCTCCCAAAATTATTTCTGAGATCTGTTTACAGCTTAGCCCATTGTGTGTTTTGTTTTGTTCGATTATTACATTTATATACCTTCTTTTCCTCCAACGAGCTCCTGTGAGGTACAAAAAGCCTGAGAAACAGCAAGTAGTCCAAAGTCAGCTAGCGAGCTTCATGGCCAGGTAGGGATTCGAACCCTGATCTCTCAGGTCACATTTCAACACTCTAACCTAATAGGCTCTCTGGCTTACAGTGGTGCCTCGCAAGACGAAAAGAATCCGTTCTGTGATTCTCTTCGTCTAGCGGTTTTTTCGTCTTGCGAAGCAAGCCCATTGACGGATTAGCGGATTAGCGCTATTAGCGCTATTAGCGGCTTTTATCGGCTTATCTGCTGATCGGATCAGCTGATAAGCGGCTTAGCGGCTTAGAAAAAGGGGGGAAGGAAAAAAAACAGCAGGAACTCGCAAGACATTGTCATCTTGCGAAGCAAGCCCATAGGAGATTCGTTTTGCGAAGCACCTCCAAAACGGAAAACTCTTTCATCTAGCGAGTTTTCCATCTTGCGAGGCATTCGTCTTGCGGGGCACCACTGTATTCTGCTGCATTTATTAAAATAAATAAACAAGCAACTGTTTAATACCAGTAGAGTTAGCCAAACCCCATTGGCGTTAAGGGGATAATGGCTGTTGTTTTTAACCTGCATAAAGTTACACCGTTTACAATACAGGCACTCAATATAGCTGAAGTGTCAAAGTCAGGCCTTCCGTGGCCACCAAAATGAATGCCAATAGCGCTAGGAGCTTCAAACAAGCACCCAGAGTGTGAAGAAAGGTGCATCTCGTCTTGCTCCACAAAATCTCCATTGAACCTTTTGACTCCTCACTTTCGATTGATGCTGTGCCGTTGGCAGCATAAAAATGGAGGTCATCCCGATTTCACTGGAGCTTCTTGACATTTCAGCTCATGGCGGGGTGTCTTACTTTCAAACTCACTCCCCCCACCCTCTCTCTCTCTCTCTTTCTTTTGCATCACACACAAATCTCTTTTTACATAATGTAGAAGTACAAAGAAATCGAAGCTTGAAATGGATAGAAGGCAGGGTGCTGATCTCTGCACGGTGACAGTTTGGATACAGGCTGGCTTAGACATTGCCCACCAAGCCACTTAGTGATGGCTGAACGCTCCTCCGCTGGGTTCAGAATCGGCTCAGTAATTCCAAACTTTTTCAGAGAACCTTCAGAATAAGAAGGGAAAATTCTGTTTTCAGAGAGTTCCCTCCCAACTCGCAACGTTCATCATCCAGTGCTTTTCCAGCTGCACTGGCTCCCAGTGATGTACAGGGTCAGGTTTAAGGTGCTGGTTTTGACCTTTAAAGCCCTATGTGGCCTAGGACCCACGTACCTACGGGACCGCCTCTCCTGGTATGCCCCGTGGAGGACCTTAAGGTCCACAAATGACAACATTTTTTAGGTCCCAGGTTGCAAGGTGGTTAGATTGGTCTCAACTAGGGCCAGGGCCTTTTCAGTACTGGCCCCGACTTGGTGGAACGCTCTGTCACAAGAGACTAGGGCCCTGCAGTATTTGCCATCTTTCTGCAGGGCCTGCAAGACAGAGCTGTTCCGCCTGGCCTTTGGTTTGGACTCAGTCTGACCCTTATGTTTTCCCTCCCCTTATGGTTTTGATCTATGGGCTACTTTTAAAAAGAGGCTGCATTTTCAATTACATTTTAACCTGTATTTTAAATTGGTTGGGTTTTTTCCCCTATTATGATTTTACTGTAATTTTACTGGTGTTAGCCGCCCTGAGCCCAGCTCTGGCTGGAAAGGGTGGGATATAAATAAAAATTATTATTAGCCTTTGGCCGGGGAGGGCGGGATATAAATAAAAATTATTATTATTATTATTATTATTATTATTATTATTATTATTATTATTATTATTATTAACGTTGGAGCCTGCGTCCTGCTGGTGCTGCGTGCAGGTGTCTTACCCTGTTGCCTTCTGGGAAATCTAGTTTCCAGTACCAGTATCACCTGTAGTCTGATGAGCTGTCGGAGAACCCAAGTAGTCAGGACTGAAGAGTAAGGCTGCTTCCAAACCTAGACTGTTTAGACCTGCCCTCTCATTGGTCTCATACGGTGAGCTGCGTAATTTTCTGCACTCAGCAGATAAATAGAAACATAGCATTGCAAAGTTGAAAGGGACCCAAAAGATAATCTGGTCCAACTCCCTGCAGTGCAGAAATCAACACATTCTCCTCTCCTGTGATACCAATTTTCACTCACTTTTTATGGGGCAAAGAGTGGGGTTTTCACCTTACCTCATTGGTGCCAAGGGTGTATATGTTGAGAATTCCATTCCACCTTGAGAGACAGACGTGTGGAATTGTTGCATGTCACATGTCTGTTTACATTCCAGCACAGCTTGCTGGGAACTTCCGTTTGTGTATAGTTTGCTGTCTTTGCTTTGGACACGAAGGAGATCAGACATGTTTTCCTTTTGTCCTAATCTACGCTGAATAAACCTGCTTGTCAATATGCTCACACAACCTCTCGTGCCACTTCTGTTTGCGCAGTGTTTTCTCTGCTGAATAGCGCGCTCAGTCTTCCGAAGCCTGGGCCGCAGATTTATGCTGCACCCAGGACAGTGGGCTGGAGCCAGCTGGGGGCCTGCCACTTGCTCCCATTTCCTTGGGTAGATGCCAACAGTATATGCATGCATGTTGCAATGACATCTGTAAGCCGCCCAGAGTAGCTGGGGAAACTCAGCCAGGTGGGTGGGGTATATATATTAAAATTATGATTATTATCATCATCACAGCACATGGTGCAAAATGTATTTGTGCATGTGTAGTAAGGTCTACTGCATCTAGAATGAGAATTCAACAATGTGGGGCCCCGGTGCATTTTTGTGTACTGTGGTTCAGTTCTTACATGGATGGACTCACATCTTCATCACCATATCCTACCTCTGCTGGATTTTCTCTGGACAGATACATTTAGAGCACATCCAACATCCATGACTCCCCCTCCCTCAAGAACTCTGGGACTGCTGTTTCCTATCATAGAGCTACAACTACCAGCACCCTTCACAAACTACAGTTCCCAGGATTCTAGGGGGGAAGCAATGTGCTTTAAATGTGCATGAGATGTGTTTAAATGTGTAGGGGGATCTACCATCTGACAGCAATAATGATAAGTGAGGCTAAGATTTGCTCCGGCATCATGAAGAATGTTTGGTTTTTTCCTATTATGCTTTGACACTACATAAATTCCTTTGAAACAAACATTATTTCGATATTTACAGCGTGCCAGCTTAGATAAGATTGCAGTCGGCTCACGCAAGCCATTTTCGCCACAAACCTGAACGCAACTTCAAAAACACACACACAAAAAGGGGAGATGACAATAGCTTGAGGAGCCTTCATTCACCTATAAATTTAATGTATAGGATGAATCGTTTTTTTAGGTCCGTTTAAAAGCTGCAAAATTGAAAGCAGGTTTCCTGAATTTTTAGATCAAATGATAGCTTTGAGGCAACCCTTAAACTGGTGGGGAATAAGTAAATAATTACAGTGAAAGAGGTATCGAAAATGGTGTGTGGGACAGTGCTTGGATAGGAATGGACCATTTGCTGAAACAATAGCACAGGCCATAATCTAGAACATGGGTAGGCAAACTAAGACCCGGGGGCCGGATCCAGCCCAATCGCCTTCTAAATCCAGCCCGCGGACGGTCGGGGAATCAGTGTGTTTTTACATGAGTCAAATGTGTCCTTTTATTTTATAATGCATCTCTGGGTTATTTGTGGGGCCTGCCTGGTGTTTTTACGTGAATAGAATGTGTCATTTTATTTAAACTGCATCTCTGGGTTATTTGTGGGGCATAGGAATTCATTCATATATTTTTTCCAAAATATAGTCCAGCCCCCCACAAAGGTCTGAGGGACAGTGGACCAACCCCCTGCTGAAAAAGTTTGTGACCCCTGATCTAGAGAATTGCATTAGCACTCTGCACTCAGGTGGGCTTTGGGGCTCATGTTTCTCAGAAACAACAATGTGGTGAGCTCTTCAAATCCAACCTGAAATGTCTCGTTTCCTGAAACACTTCCCAAAGTCCTTCTGAGCGCTTTCCTCCATCCAGGGGAAAGTAAATGGCTCCAGCGGATGAGGTTCTAGAGATGTTGCTCGCTGCAGCCCACTGCAACTCAACCATCAATCCAGGGGAATTCTGGAAATTTTTAGCTCTGTGAAGGAAAAAGGGGGTCTTCTAACAATTCTCCAGCCCCTTATCGAACCACAGTCTCCAGGATTCTTTGGGGGGAGCCATCATTGTTCAAAGTGGTATGATACTTCTTTAAATTGTACAGCGCACACAGGGACTAAGCCTCTTCTAAAGCTACCCAAATGGGTGAACCAGCAATCCTTAGGGAGGCATCCATCTACACCGATCTCCCCTGGGTCATTAGTATTGGGCATTCGAAACATGCCACAGAGTGCGTGCAGAGTAGACCACACAGATGGAATCACTGAAGAGAGGCAAAGTGATCTTTTCAAGGTTTAATTAAAAAAACTCCTCTAACATACATCTTTGTTGTTGTTGTTTAGTCGTTTAGTCGTGTCCGACTCTTCATGACCCCCTGGACCAGAGCACGCCAGGCACTCCTGTCTTCCACTGCCTCCCACAGTTTGGTCAGACTCATGCTGGTAGCTTCAAGAACATTGTCCATCCATCTTGTCCTCTGTCATCCCCTTGTGCCCTCCATCTTTCCCAACATCAGAGTCTTTTCCAGGGAGTCTTCTGTTCTCATGAGGTGGCCAAAGTACTGGAGCCTCAGCTTCACGATCTGTCCTTCCAGTGAGCACTCAGGGCTGATTTCCTTAAGAATGGAGAGGTTTGATCTTCTTGCAGTCCATGGGACTCTCAAGAATCTCCTCCAGCACCATAATTCAAAAGCATCAATTCTTTGCCTTCTTTATGGTCCAGCTCTCACTTCCATACATCACTACTGGGAAAACCATAGCTTTAACTATATAGACCTTTGTTGGCAAGGTGATGTCTCTGCTTTTTAAGATGCTGTCTAGGTTTGTCATTGCTTTTCTCCCAAGAAGCAGGCGTCTTTTAATTTCGTGACTGCTGTCACCATCTGCAGTGATCATGGAGCCCAAGAAAGCCCAAGAAACACACATCTTACATAGTGTCTATAATCATCACCCACCCATCCATCCATGGGGGGGGGGGCAGAGTAAGGTACATACAGCACATTATATACCATTCACAATTGCTGACGCAGCTAATCACAGTGACCTATCAGCACCTGTTACACCGCCACACCCCTGCAAAAACTAGGTCAGGATATGCACTCTGGCCCTTAAAGTGGCAGACACCCAGTGAAACAATAATGAGCCCTACCTTTAAACAAAACTATTCAACAATTAGATCTGCAGGAGAGACCCCATTCTGTTGGGTATAAGCAACCTTGCATGACTCCAGCCCTCAGAGGGCAGGGTTGGGACTACCAGAGAGTCAGTGTGTGGTTTTCCTGCCATGCCCCCAAGCTCCACCCCTTCCTCTTCTTCCCCCCTGCTCTCTCTCCTGCATGATACATCCATGAGACACTTGCCCTCACTATGTAGGCTTAGGATCTGAAGCCATCCTTGTAAATATGAAGAAACTCTAAAGAACCGGGGTTTCTTGCCCTTTACCAATGGGACCTCTGTGTGATATATTTACTTTTGAAAGCAAATGCTAGTGGTGTATGAATGAGACAGAACACATTGTGGTGGGTAGTTTCAGTTTCCAAGCTTTTAAACTCTGCTGTATAAACCATTTCCCCCCCAAAACCCCAAATGTTTCACACTTTTAAATGGCTAAAGCCTACAGGGGTTGGGGTCTGTCTTCTTCTACAACAGCATCCTCCTCCCCAGGGTGCTCTGGCTGCTACCTTCATTCTTCTTCTTCTTTGGCAATCACTCGTAGCAGAGTAAGATTGTCTTCTATAAACACAGTTTTAGCAATGAGTCTGTAATGACTGTGGAGGCCAATTCTGGATCCACATATCCTTCCACAGTGGGGACATTGGTTTCTGGGCAGGAACTGATCACAGTGAGGGTTTGCCAAGCGTGCCTTCCTCTTAGCACGTTTCTCCCTTTCGTCTTGAGTTTGAGCATCTTCAGAGACCATGACACCTTTGGTAAAGGCTGTTCTCCAATTGGAGTGCCTGCAGGCCAGTGTTTCCCAGTTGTTGGTGACCATCAGCATTACGCTTTCCATTTTTAAGTTCAGAATAGAGTACAGTGGTACCTCGGGTTAAGAACTTAATTCGTTCTGGAGGTCCGTTCTTAACCTGAAACTGTTCTTAACCTGAGGTACCACTTTAGCTAATGGGGCCTCTCGCTGCCACCGTGCCACTGCCATACGATTTCTGTTCTCATCCTGAAGCAAAGTTCTTAATCTGAGGTACTATTTCCGGGTTAGCAGAGTCTGTAACTTGAAGCCTCTGTAACCTGAAGGGTATGTAACCCAAGGTACCAGTGTAGTTACTTCAGAAGGTGATCATCAGGCATCCGAACAACATGACCAATCCAACGAAGTTGATGTTGAAGAATAACTGCTTCAACACTGATGATCTTTGCTTCTTCTGGCATTAGCTTGCCTGTTTTCCCAAGTGATGGGTAAGATTTCATTTTACACCTTTAGGCGCCAGGCAAAATTGTTTCTTTTGTTGTTTCTTTGGCAGATTACCATGCCTTTAAAATATGCTTGTGGGGGGGTTACTGGTTTGTGGATTTTTGTTCTTGTTTTTATTGTGTGTTTTGTGTTCTACACAAACACAATTTTTTCACTTCTCCACAGCCTGATTCACATTGCTTGTGTACCTATGTGCTAATAGAATGAGCAAACACTTCAAAAAAGGTTTGAGTAGCCCAGAGCTAATGTTTCACAAACAGTTCTAATCAAAGCATTTCCTCTAGTGCTTTACTAAAGTCAGATTTTATTTCTTTGTCCCAAAACAATAATCAAACAATACGCAAGGAAGTAGGAATGGATGGTTCTGCCCATTTGAGTTCTCGCAGTTCCTCGTTTTCCTATATCAAATTCAGTCTTCCGGATTTCCACAGGAATTGGAGATTTTTTTTAAAAAATGCCTCATGAAAATTCATCAGCACCTCAGTGCAAATTTCTTCTAATAAACATGTTTTTGTATGCAATTTTTCCAAATGCATACACTCTTGCAAACAACTTCCATTCACTTGGTACATTTTTGTACTCATTGCTTAGCTGGAGAACAACAACTGCATTGCAAAATTCAGAGATGTGCAGATTTTTTTTTTTAAAAAAACGACTTTTTTGGGTCGCGTTATTTTTCAGGAAGTGCAAATTAGGTAAGTCCGGGGGTGGGGTTTCAGCCGGAACTCTCTGGAACTCAGTTCCAGCACCTCTCAAGTGGGCACCATTGCCATTATGAGAACATTGTAAATTATGGCACCTCTTTTTCTAGAAAAATAACACTGGGTAAGTTAACCTTTAAATCTGAAGGAAACAGAATTTCTCCCTCCATCCATGGTCCTGTGTACACAAACATTCATTCTAATCTCTCAACTTCCCAGGCTGATATCATGTTTCCCTTTCAGAATGACTGCCTCACCTTGCTCCGCTAGCAATATGTAGCAGAGCACATGGCTGTGATTAAGCTTTTGGCAGGCTGCTAAAAAGTCGCAGCAAAGAAGGGTCTCTTCTGGGAGGCTTGCCTTCGCGTTCTCTCTCGAAATTAAGCATGCATTTATTCAGGAAAGAGATTTGGATCAACTTGATTGACAGCAGCTCTCAGACATCAGCAAAAAGTTCCTTTGCTTTCCACCTCAGTGCTCACCTCAAAAAGCAAATTCCCATCATGCTTTGTTCTCGGTTATCCTGCACGTTCTGGGTACTCCTCTCTCTCCGATCCCTGGGCATTTGTCTTTTTCACAGCTGCTTGTTCTTGGCTCTCCTTGAGGCGCTGACCCTGAGTGTCCCATCTACATCACGGCTGACCTGTTTCTTGCTCCTGCCACCAATATATTGGCTTCTGCTGTCAAGTGAGGCGTTGCAGTCACCATTCACATACAGTCCATAAGAACGTGAGAAGAGCTTGCCAAATCAGGCCAATGGTCCATCTTACTCGAGCACCCTGTCCTCACAGGGACCAATCAGATGGCTGCAGTTGAGAGACGGGGAGGTGATTGAGAGAGGAGACCCAAGGGAGAGCTGGGAAATAAGGCTACCATGAAGGGACGCTGGTGTCTCTATGGTCTAAACCAGTGTTCCCCAACCTTGGGCCTCCAGCTGTTTTTGGACTACAACTCCCATCATCCCTCGCTAGCAAGACCAGTGGTCAAGGATGATGGGAATTGTAGTCCAAAAACAGCTGGAGGCCCAAGGTTGGGGAACACTGGTCTAAACCACTGAGCCTCTTGGGCTTGCATTGCTGTGTGTTCACCAGTAACTCTCGTGTTAACTGTGGTCACATGGGAGGCGTCTTATTACATTCTCCATTTTGTTTTGTGTGTGAGTGACTTGACTGTAATGGCTGCATCTCCATGAACACTGAAGGCAGTCTCTCAGCCTCACTCACCTCACAGAGTGTTTGTTGTGGAGGAGGAAGGGAAAGGAGAATGTTAGCCACTTTGAGACTCCTTAGGGTAGTGATAAAGCGGGATATCCAAACTTCTTCTTGTTGTTCTTGTTGTTCTTGTTGTTCTGCTTTGTTTAATTCTACATAGGGTTACTATGTAGTGGGCCACTTTGAGCACCATTGTGGGAAAGAGACATAAAATAGCTCAGCTGGTTAAAGCATGGTGCTGAGAATGCCAAGGTTGCAAGTTTGATCCCTGGATGGGACAGCTGCGTGGTCCTGTATTGCAAGGGAGTTGGACTAGATGACCCTCGGGGTCCCCTCCAACTCTGCAATTCTATAATTCTATGAAATAAGCTGATGAATGAACAAAGAGAATTGATGGAAGTTGCTTTACTCTGGTTGTCAATCTGTTGCCTGGGGCTAGTGGGAGCTGTAACCCAAAACATTTGGAAGGCACCATAGCATCATAGAATCATAGAGTTGGAAGAGACCACAAGGGCCATCGAGTCCAACCCCCTGCCAAGCAGGAAACACCATCAGAGCACTCCTGACATATGGTTGTCAAGCCTCTGCTTAAAGACCTCCAAAGAAGGAGACTCCACCACACTCCTTGGCAGCAAATTCCACTGTCAAACAGCTCTTACTGTCAGGAAGTTCTTCCTAATGTTTAGGTGGAATCTTCTTTCTTGTAGTTTGGATCCATTGCTCCGTGTCCGCTTCTCTGGAGCAGCAGAAAACAACCTTTCTCCCTCCTCTATATGACATCCTTTTATATATTTGAACATGGCTATCATATCACCCCTTAACCTCCTCTTCTCCAGGCTATACCAGCTTGGCAAAGGCTGGTATATGACGTAAAATTAAATCCAAAGGTCTGGGGGGGAGGAACCCCGCTTATTTCGTTTTGTTTTTTTACATGTTCTCCGAGTTACAGCATAAACAATGTTGTTTATCTTTGGGTACACCTTGTTCATCACGGGCTATTATTATCCTTAAGACGTATGGGGGAAAATAGACCAGTCATTATATTCAAGGAGTTTGTAATTAATTTTTCTATGACACTTGACTTTCACATAGCTCGCACAAACTCATCCATAATTCCATCCCTTTTTACATGAGTCATTTGTTGAAGGAACATGTTCATTTATTAGCACGCAAAAGCTTCTGAACTTAAAGAGTAAGCATTCTGATTAAGAGCATGTGCATTTCTGATGCTAACAGTTCATATGAGTGGGCAAATACTGAGCCAGCAGAGGACAGATAAATGGACCAGCTTCCTGCACTGCTGTGGTGAAGTGGCCATTGTTTGAACAGAGCACTATCTGAGATCCAGGTGCCTCCACGTCAGCCCATTCCATTGCTCAAAAGAGGACTGCAATTGTGCAGCAGAGGACAACAATAGCTCCAGTTCATGGGAGAATGTGAACAATGTCTTCTTCTTCTTCTTGCAAGCCACGCAAATATTTTGGGAGATTCTCATTTCATTAGCAAGTTATGCAAATGCAATAGGATTGCCAGCTTTCTCAGAAACAAGTGATATTTGGTATTTGGTACTTCAATAAAACCTTAACTGGATAGACTATAATCCGCTAACTCAATAGCCCGGGATAGTTCAGGCTATTGTTCTATAGTGGAGGATATTTAATTTTGGTATTCATTTGGTCTGCTTCCCCACCCTCAGGCTAATGGAAGTAGAATTAATCAACCTTGAAATGAGCTAACCATCACAGGCCAATGCAAATATATGAGCATAGTGCATTCCGAGATACGATGATGGATACAAATACTGTTCAAGTTGCTTCTTGCTGTTGCTTCTTGCTGTTTGACCCTCTTCAAGCGACATAAAATGCAGCCAATGTGTTGGGGCGGAGAGAGCCTTGGATTCAGGTGTCCTGAGTTCAAATCTCTCTGCACTTCAATCTCAATAGCACTAAAATCCTGACAACCAGATTGAGTAGAAATCTGACGGTCAACCAGGATGATCAAAAGGCTGGAGTCCCACCACTATGAGAGAAGGTTGAAATTGGAGTGGGTAGGACAGGCTATTTGGTTTAAGGAAAAGCAGAGGAGGGGTGCATATATAAAGTGAAGCATGTTGTGGAGAAACTGGAGAGATGTTTCCTCCCCTCTCTCATAATTCTAGACTGGTTTCAGGAGAGACAAAAGGAAGTGTTTTCCCCACAGTACCTAATTAAGCAATGGTATCCACTGTTAGAATTCATGCTCTGTGATTGCAGTCATGGGATTGTTGTCTTTCACATGACAGTATATGTTTTGACTCCATAGTGGGAAGTGACGGAGACAGGATGTTTGTGTTACTGTGTTCCGTGAAGTGGGACTGTTGTCCTTTGTTTTTTCTTTTTTGCTGTCTGATGCTAGAGAGGGGGGGAGCCAAGTTGCAGTGCTCCGTGTGTGTTTATATGTAAATAAAGTAGATTAGCCAAAATGCTGAGTTGCTGAGGTCTGTCACGCGAACTGCAAAGACTCTGTGGATCCCTAAGTGTGCCGATGTCTGTTGGCATCGGTCGCTGTGATGTTCGGGCTGAAGAAAGCTTTTGAAGCTCCCGAACGATCAACCAGGAAGGAGAGAACATGCCAGTCAGGCATGTGTCTCTGCCAGGGTCCTACTCCAGTGTAGGACGAGCTCCTGACATCCACTACCAAAGTATGTAGAGATACCGCTACCAACTTGGACAACTTAAAAAGAGATTCAACTAAGGCAATCAATGGCTACTCATGATGGCTGTGTACTACCTCTGGTACTGGAGACCATCTTGGAGTTGCTGGGAATCAGAATCAGGTCTTGCTTGTGGGCTTCCTATAGGCGTCTTGGTAGGCCACAGGGTGAATAGGATGCTGGACTAGATTGGGCTTTGGCCTGATCCAGCAGGCTCTTCATATGTTCTTATACCCATAGCAGAGGCCGTTGCCCGGGTGCAAAATTGTTAAGGGCGCAAAATTTCAACACGTGCTGCCTCGATACAACTGTGTGCTTCTGTTGTCGGGCTCTGTTGAAAATGGCTTCTTTGTGTGAACCAAGAAGTGACCTCTCCAGACAATAGAATGACTTTTCTTATCTCTGCAGATGCGATCTCCTGGGTGACGCAGATGCTGCTGAATGCATGTGGATACGCCATCCCTTTCCTTCTCTTCCTCCCATCCCCTCCATGTGGCCCTGGGCTCTGGCAACTCACGCTATGCCACTGCCCATGGGGGAAGTCTTGGTATGTATTCTGGGGAAGCTTCTATAGCTATTTCCTTGATCAAAGGAAACCCATATGACAATGATTAATAACCACAGTTAATTTCTGGCAGGCCACCGATTTCAAGAGACATGCCAAAACAAACAACAGCAACAACCAACCATCAGATTTGGAAAATAGCTGTTAGACCCAAAGTAAACACTTCAGAAAAATCTGATTCTTAATGTTTCTGTTCTTGCCAGCAGATGTTAAGGGCCAGCAAGGCAGCATTTTACTTTATTGGTTTTAATGAGAGCTTGTTGATTAGGGCTTGTCTGCTCTCTTTCTTATCTCTCTCTCTCACACACACACACACACATACACACACACACACACACACACACATACACACACACTCCCCCTGTTACATTTTCATTGTTTTTTCCGGGTTTTGGTTTTTTTGTTTTTGTTTTTTTTGTTTACTTCCTTTCTGCCAACTCTGTGTGGGCTTCTCAGCCTAGCTTTCTCCACGGATAATAGTGGTATCATTTCCCCATGATTACTGCATTTGTTTGTTTGGTGCGTGGGCTGTGGCAACGCTGCAGGAGATTCAGAAGAGGCTTGTTGCTTTCCTCCACGTTTGAAATTCCTCTTTAACTACCTTCTGAAGTCGCTGCTCGCTTCCTTGTGTCCAAATGTGCCTGTACTGAAGTTATAATGAATGTTCCGTTGCAATCAGTGGAACATCAGGTCGTGATCTTAGCATTTGCAGATAGGTGGCTGTCATTATCTTTCTTTTAGCCGGAAGCTGGTATAGTATGATGGCTATTTTTCTTCCAAAAGCTCAGGGATTATTATGAAGCCAATATTTTATCACAAGGCTCCACAAGACTCACAGAAAGTGGGTGAACTTTGTAACTGACAAGGGAGAAGGGTGAACCTGCAGAACAATGAGCCTGCAGCATGATCTATCTGAAGGAAGGAAACTCATGCAGGGAATAATAATAATAATAATAATTTTATTATTTGTACCCCGCCCATCTGGCTGGGTTTCCCCAGCCACTCTGGGCGGCTTCCACAGAAACCAAAAAAAACACTAAAATATCATACATGCAGGGAAGACGGGATCAAGGCATCTGTGACAAGAGGGCGCATGGGAGAGAGAGGCACGAGAGAGGGAAGCGGTGTCCGAATCTGAATGTGCTTGGTGCAGCCACCAAGTTATGCATGTCATCATCATCATCATCATCCTCCTCCTCATCATCATCATTTTATTTGTATGCTGCCTTTCCATAGTTGAAACTATGCTCAACACAGCTTGGACTACTGCAATGCACTCTATGTGGGGCTACCTTTGAAGGTGACCCGGAAACTACAACTAATCCAGAATGCGGCAGCTAGACTGGTGACTAGGAGTGGATGCCAACACCATATTTTTTTATATATTATATTTTTATTAATTTTCAAATACAAAAACAAATTTATACATTCCATACATCTTAATTACATCTTACTTCTCTTCTTTGACTTCCCTCAATTTGTCTGCCATTCCTTCCTATTGTTACTTTTTACACATTTCTGCCCTTTTAACCCTTACAGAGCTTCCTTAAAGCTTACAAATGTAATTTTATTATCACTCAGTTTTTGCATATATTGGATAAACTTTTCCCAACCTTCTGTAAATCTTTGGTCTCGTCGATTCCAGATCCTTCCTGTCATTCTGTCCAGTTCTGCATAATCCATCATTTTAGTTCTCCGTTCTTCTATCGTAGGTAATTCCTCCTGTTTCCATTTCTGGGCCATCAATATTCTTGCTGCTGTCACTGCATATAAAAATAACTTCTTCTCTTTCTTATTTATCTCATTACCTGTAATGCCTAGTAAAAATGCTTCTGGTTTCTTAACAAATGTATATTTCAACATTTTCTTCAATTCATTATAAATCATTTCCCAAAAGCATTTTACCTTCTTACAGTCCCACCACATATGAAAAAGGTACCTTCTTTTTCTTTACATTTCCAACATTTGTTACTTATCTTATACATTTTTGCTAACTTCACAGGTGTTACATACCATCGGTACATCATTTTCATAACATTTTCTTTTATAACTGTGCATGCAGTGAATCTTAAACCATCTTTCCAAAGTCTTTCCCAATCCTCCATTTGAATATTATGCCCTATATCTTTGGCCCAGTCGATCATAACTGATTTTACCTCCTCATCCTTCATACACCATTCCAGTAATATCTTATACATTTTTGCTAAATTCTTATAATCATTATTCAATATTTCTGTCTGAAATTTTGATTCTTTGTCAGCAAAATCCCTCTGATTTAAATCTTTTCTAAACATCTCATTAATTTGAAAATAATGCAGCCAGTCATTCACATAGTCCTTAACTTCTTCAAATGATCTCATTTTCCATTTTCCTACACTTTTACACATTAACTTCTCATATGTCACCCAACCCCCTGTCATATTGACTTTCTTCACACTTATCGCCTCCAACGGCGACAACCAATATGGAGTTTTTTGTTCCAACAAGTTTTTATATCTTTCCCACACTTCAATCAAAGACCTTCTTATAATGTGATTTTCAAAACCTTTATGTACTCGTCTCTTGTCATACCACAAATACGCGTGCCACCCAAATCTATTATCAAAACCTTCAAGATCTAACACATCCATGTCTTTTAATTTCATCCATTCCTTCAACCAACAGAGGCAAGATGCTTCGTAATACAATTTCAAGTCTGGCAGGGCGAAGCCTCCTCTTTCTTTTGCGTCCGTCAATATCTTAAATTTTATCCTCGGCTTCTTACCCTACCAGATATACCTTGAAATTTCTCGTTGCCAATTTTTAAAAATCGCTGCCCCTTTGATTACTGGAACTGTTTGAAACAAGAATAACATCTTCGGTAGCACATTCATTTTTATCGTTGCAATTCTTCCCCAAAATGACAATTTCATTCTTCCCCACACCTCTAAGTCTCTTTTTTTCTTATTCAGAATGAATCCTGCCAACTGACCAAACTGGTCCATTTCTTTCAACACTTCTGTTACCGTGTTCATGGGATCTTCCAAAGTTAATACTAAGTCATCCGCAAAGGCTTTAACCTTAAATTATTTTCTACCCACCGTTACCCCTTTTATCTGATCATTACTTCTAATTGCCCTTAAAAACACTTCCAGGACCGTGATAAATAACAGAGGTGATAAAGGACATCCTTGTCTTGTTCCCTTAGTTATCTTTATATTTTCCGTCGTCACATTATTAACTATTAATTTAGCTCTTTGATCCATATATACAGCCTTAATACCATTTAAAAACGAATGTCCCACCTCCATCATTTCAAAATTCTTTAACATAAATTCCCAAGAAATATTATCAAAGGCCTTCTCTGCATCCACAATTAACATCGCTTGTTTGTCATTCTTAGCATTCAGGTATTCCAAAATATTAATTATATTTCTAATATTGTCTTTCATTTGTCTACCTGGCAGGAAACCCGCCTGATCTTTATGTATTAATTCCTTCAGTACTTTTTTTAACCTGTTTGCTAGTATGTTTGCAAATAATTTATAATCATTGTTCAGAAGCGAGATCGGCCTAAACTTTTTAACCTGATTTAGATCAGAATCTTGCTTGGGTATCAGAGTGATGTATGCTTCTTTCCATGTTTCTGGTATTTCTCTGTTTAATAGAATGTTGTTCATAACTTCTTTTAATGGGACAAGTAGGATGTCCTTCAATTCTTTATAATATCTTGCACTTAGTCCGCCGAGTCCCGGTGTCTTCCCACTTTTTAATTCTTTTATTGCATTTCTAATCTCCTCTAATTCTATCTTTTCATTTAATTTTCCTCTTTCTTTTGTCGGAATTTTCTGCACCCCTTTTTCTATTAAGTATTCCTCTATTTTTTTTATATTGCTGCCAACACCATATAACACCAGTCCTGAAAGATCTTCGTTGGCTCCCAGTACATTTCCGAGCACAATTCAAAGTGTTGGTGCTGACCTTTAAAGCCCTAAACGGTTTCGGTCCAGTATACCTGAAGAAGCATCTCGGCCTCCATCGTTCTGCCCGGACACTGAGGTCCAGCGTCGAGGGCCTTCTGGCAGTTTCCTCGCTGCAAGAAGCCAAGTTACAGGGAACCAGGCAGAGGGCCTTCTTGGTAGTGGCACCCGCCCTGTAGAATGCCCTCCCACCAGATGTCAAAGAGAAAAATAACTACCAAACTTTTAGAAGACATCTGAAGGCAGCCCTGTTTTGGGAAGCTTTTAATGTTTAATAGGTTATTGTATTTTTGTGTTTTGTTTTAAGCCGCCCAGAGTGGCTGGGGAAACCCAGCCAGATGGGTAGGGTATAAATAATAAATTATTATTATTATTATTATTATTATTATTATAACATGACAAGATTTACATAATTAAAGATAACAGAAGTTATGAACAATAAATAAAACACATCAAAAAGTACACAATCAAATGGAAACCATTTCCACGTAAATCATGAGATCTAAAACTAAAGATACAGCAATAATATCAATAACAGCAACAGCTCACTCAGCGCCCCGAAAACAATACTCCAGCCCAAGAATCTGTTCAACAGCTTCAGCTTTTGTCGCTGGAGTCAGTCAGCACTCCAGGCCAGATGGGAAAAGGCCAGCAAGGCAGGGTGCAGGTCTCCCAGGGCTCACAGCCAAGGATGGCCTCGTTTAAAACAACACAGATAAAAATTAAAAACAATTCAAAAGCAGCTGCAGTCCTTGTGAAGCCTGTCGGACCCCACCCCTAGATGGCTCCCCATATCCAGAAACCTATATTTAGCCACATGTATTATGGCAGCCCTGATGTATGGAAGTGAGAGCTGGACCATGAAGAAGGCTGATCGCCGAAGAATTGATGCTTTTGAATTATGGTGCTGAAGGAGACTCTTGAGAGTCCCATGGGCTGCAAGAAGATCAAACCTCTCCATTCTGAAGGAAATTAGCCCTGAGTGCTCACTGGAAGGACAGTGTTCTTGAAGCTACCAGCATGAGTTTGACCAAACTGTGGGAGGCAGCGGAAGACAGAAGTGCCTGGCGTGCTCTGGTGCATGGAGTCACAAAGAGTCGGACACGACTAAACGACTAAACAACAACACTAGTTGGGAGGGCACCCCTTCATGGATCACTGCCTTGTTAGGATATTTCCGTTCCACCTTAAAGGGAGCAGGCTTTGGGGAGCAACAGAGTCTGCGCATGTCCTATTCACAGGATGTTTATGCTTGCTGTTTTTTCCTTTCGTTTTCTCAGTCGGCTCAGACACGCTGACAGAATGGACGTGTTTTCTTTTGTTCTGTTAAACGCTAAATAAAGTCTGTAAATTATGCTCTTCTGCTCTTCTGTGATGCAAGCTTTCGGCTGCGTTTCTGCTGATAAAGAGGGTGCACCAGCCTAGGAATGTGGCTAAGAATTTCCAAAGGCTTTGTGCCCCTAACTGTTGGATCTGCGTGAGTACGGGAGGCCGATGGACGTCCAGAACTCCGGCTTGGGGGCTCATGATGGACACTATCTCCCTGGCAGTTTCCCAACAACAAAGGTTATGGGCCCAGATTCACGGCACCTACAGGAGAGTAAAGCTGCAACAGACTGCGTAAGAGGTATGAAGGGGGGAAAAGCGAAAGGGACGGACGCTTTTTCTGTTATACCTCGGCAAAGAGCCTTTGAACTCCGGCAAGGCTTAATTGGCCTGGGAGCCGAGCCAAAGAGTTCGTGATTAATGAGCTGCCAAGATAAGGAGTCTTTCAAGTTAAAATAGACTCACGGCTACTGCCAAAAGCTGAAATGGAGTTTTTCCAAGCTTCTGGAGATGCTCAGTCCCTTAAGTTGGATGGGCAGAATTATGAACCCTGGGCAAAATGGTGTGAGAGTTTACTGCGTCAGTTTGGGGTGTGGCATGTTGTTTCTGAAACCCCCCCAGTTCCTCTGACAGAGAAATGGAGATCAGCTGATTCGAGAGCGATTGACATAATAGTCCTATCCGTATCTCTTGAGGAAATTAAGACGCTGGCTGGCAACACCACTGCACGTGCAATGTGGACTGCTTTGTTGAAAGCTCACAAACCAATAATCCCAGCCCAGAGTTTGACTGCATCGGAGGTCCTAGCTGTTTCCCAGAATGCGAATGAGTGCAGGGATGCTGAGGGCACCGGTTGCAAGCTGCAGGGGGAGCTGACCGTCACGTCATCCCAGGCAGCATTCCAGCCTCCAGGGGGAGCCAAGGAGTCGGCAGCTGAGAGCTCTGGTTCTCGTGAGAACCAAGGCCATCGCCTTTGCAGAGGCCGGAAAGGCAAAGGTAAACAGATGCCTACAGATGGCCAGGAGCAGAGGGAGGGTGAAGAGCCCGCGCAAGGGAAAAACAAAGCGTTGTTTACTGGCACAGCTTCACCAAAGGCTAAAGGCACGTCTGCAGATGGCCAGAAGCAGGGGGGCAAGCTGCAAAAGCCCACGCCAGTGGAAAGCAAGGTTTTGCTTGCTGGCACAGCTTCACCAAAGACTAAAGGCGCGTCTGCTGGCCAGGAGCAGCAGGGGGGCAAGCTGCAAAAGCCCACACCAGTGCAAAACAAGGGTTTGCTTGCTGTAAGGACTGCTCCAACAGCCAAAGGCAGGTTTATTGTGGACTCAGGTGCCAGCCGCCACGTTTCCAAGGACAGGCATCTCTTTATCTCCTTCAAGCCCCAGGAAGGTGAGATCCACCTGGCTGATGGAAGGACGTTGCAAATTGCTGGAGAAGGGACTGTGAAACTTGCAAGTTTGCACACAACCATCAGCGGTGTACTGTATGTTCCAGGAGCTGCGAGCAACTTGTTGAGCGTCCCACAGCTTACTGGGCGTGGTTTTCAGATTTCCTTCAAGAGGAGCGTCTGTGTCATCAGTAAAGGCGAAGAGGACTATTTGCATGCAAAGTTTATGGATGGTTTGTTCCATATAACTTATGATGACACTGTTGCTGTATCTAATGCTGATTCCTGTTGTGTTGCACAAACTAACAAAGTTCTTCATGCAGGTTGCATTCATGATGCGCATCGAAGGTTTTGTCACCTCTCTTGGAAGGCACTGGCCAAGATGCCAGAGGTGGTTGAAGGTTTGAACATCAAACCTTGTAAATTTCACATGAAATGTGTATCTTGTGCAGAGAACAAGGTGAAGGTTGCTCCAAAAGGCAAGGAGTCTAGCAGGCAGGCTTCCAAACCCTACCAGCTAGTGCATGCGGACCTGGTTGGGCCACTAGCGCCCTCTATAGGAGGAGCAAGGTACTTCATGATTCTGATTGATTCTTTTTCCAGGTACATTCATGTGTATTTGCTCGAACAGAAATCGCAAGCGTTTCCAAAGTTTAAGGAATTCTGTGCTTGGTTGGAAAATGTGCACGGTAAACGTATTTCTTGTTTTTTTACTGATCGGGGCGGGGAGTTTACTTCTCAGCAGTTTGAAGCTTTCCTGACTGAGAAGGGAATCCAGCATGACATGTCAACGCCCAGATCGCCATGGATGAATGGGCTTGCGGAGAGAGCAAATCAAACGTTGCTGCAAGGAATCAAAACCTTGTTGCATGATGCCAATCTCCCTGATAAGTTTTGGGGGGAAGCTTTGGGGAATTTGGTTTATACCGTTAATCGCAGATTGTCAT
Source organism: Podarcis liolepis (assembly GCF_965112155.1). Taxonomy (NCBI): domain Eukaryota; kingdom Metazoa; phylum Chordata; class Lepidosauria; order Squamata; family Lacertidae; genus Podarcis; species Podarcis liolepis. The sequence goes on from NC_139557.1 coordinate 111,827,356, forward strand.
CACCCATTGGTTGTACCCCCTATGAGAAGATGTTTGGCAAGAAACCCAACACCAAACACATGAGAATTTTTGGTTCGGACATGTGGGTACGCACACAACAAACCAACAAGCTTGGGAAGCGTGGGGCACATGGTTTGTTCATGGGGTACGAAAAAGGTGCATACAGGGTATGGATGACTGACTCTAAATCCATTAAGTTCACAAGGAGTGTTGAGTACAATCCTAAGTGGGGGGAAAATGTGGGAATTTTCCAGAGTTACCCAGAGGAGGATGAAGGTGATGTCAAGCAAGCAGCTAAAGCTGAGGAAGCTGCTGATGCTGATGAGGATGAGGATGATGATGATGATGATGATCAGAGTTCGGATTCCAGTTCAGTGGGCGGCGCGGCTGCTGGTGTCAGTGACAGTGATGACACAGCAGACTACCAGAGCGCAAAAGCCTCAGTCAGACCATCTGATGCGTCTGACAATGAACTGGAAGAACCACTGTTCACCATTGGTCACTTTTCTCCTAAGAAAGAGGAGATGAGTCCAGAAGATTTGCGTCTAGTACGCAGATCTGAAAGGGCGACCAAGGGCAGACCTCCAAAGAGGTATGCTGATGAGTTTGCTAAGACAGCAACTGCTGTTCTTAGTAGCTCAGAGAAGGTATGGGAACCTTCAAGCTTCAAAGAGGTTCAGGAGTTGACCTCTAAAGATGCTGAGCCTTGGCTTAATGCCATGAAGGCTGAAGTTGATTCCTTGAACAGGAACCAAACTTGGGAACTGGTACCAGTAGTCCCAGGAATGAGACTGGTTGGCAGCAAATGGGTCTTCAAGGCCAAGACAGACCAGAATGGCAAGGTAGTCAGACACAAAGCCAGATTGGTTGCCAGAGGTTTTTCACAGGTACCAGGACAGGATTACCACGAGACCTACTCACCCACAGTCAAATATGAGAGCATTCGACTGATGCTCAAGGTCGCTGCGGAGGAGAAACTGCATGTTTCCCACCACGACATTAATACAGCTTTTTTGTACGGGATTTTGAATGAACAGCTGTTCATGCTTCCACCTGATGGGATGGAGATACAGAAGGGTATGGTCTGTAGACTGCGGAAATCCTTATATGGTCTCAAGCAGAGTGCCAGGTGTTGGAACACAAAACTCACTGAGACATTGCTTTCTCTAGGTTTTCACCAGGGCAAAGCTGATCCATGTGTGTTTGTCAAGGAGGAGGGGCAAAACAAACTGTATTGTTTATGTTTTGTTGATGATCTTCTGATGTTTTGGAAGAATCAGGCTTTTTACCAAAGCACCCTAGCTCAGCTGAAGGAGCACTTTGACATGAAGGATCTTGGTGAGGTATCCAACTATCTTTCTCTGCAGGTGGAGAGAGACCAAGCAGGTAATTTTCTGGTACACCAAACACAGAAAATTGCTGATGTATTAACCAGGTTGAATTTGGTTGATGCAAACCCAGCAGACACACCGATGGTGACAGGTTACCAGGTAGACAGTACTGCTGAAGCGTTTTCAGACACAACGCTGTACAGATGCATTCTAGGCAAGCTGAATTTCATTGCCAGATGTTCAAGACCTGACATAGCTGTAAGCTGTAATCTGCTTAGCAGACATGCCAACAATCCTACGGTTCAGGATTGGAAAGCTCTGAAGCGCATAGCCCGCTATTTGAAAGGGACTATGCACTACAGGCTGAGGTTCACCAGTCAGAAGACTGGGGGTCTTGAAATCTTTGCTGATGCAAGTTTTGGAAGTGACACCATGGATGGTACAAGCACTTCTGGAGTATGCTACATGTACAACCACTGCCTGTTTGACTGGTTGTGCAAAAAGCAGACAACAGTGAGCCTAAGTTCCTGTGAAGCAGAACTCAATGCTCTGTCATTTTCACTCATGGATTGTGAATGGTTGATGCAACTGTTTAAGGACATCGGGGTTTCTGTGAAATGTCCTATACAAGTGTATCAAGACAATAGATCGTGTTTGGCTTTGCTGAACTCCGAGAGTTGCAAGCAGAGAACCAAGTACTTGCAAATTAAGCTACATCGTGCAAGAGAGTGTATTCAGAAAGGACTGATTCGGGTGTCCTACATGGCAGGAAATGAAATTCCTGCTGATCTGTTGTCTAAGGTTGTTAACAAAGAACAACTTAAGGTTTATGTACAAAGGTTGCAATTGAGTGAACCACAGGTACAACAGGTTACACGGAAAGGGGGAGGATGTTAGGATATTTCCGTTCCACCTTAAAGGGAGCAGGCTTTGGGGAGCAACAGAGTCTGCGCATGTCCTATTCACAGGATGTTTATGCTTGCTGTTTTTTCCTTTCGTTTTCTCAGTCGGCTCAGACACGCTGACAGAATGGACGTGTTTTCTTTTGTTCTGTTAAACGCTAAATAAAGTCTGTAAATTATGCTCTTCTGCTCTTCTGTGATGCAAGCTTTCGGCTGCGTTTCTGCTGATAAAGAGGGTGCACCAGCCTAGGAATGTGGCTAAGAATTTCCAAAGGCTTTGTGCCCCTAACTGTTGGATCTGCGTGAGTACGGGAGGCCGATGGACGTCCAGAACTCCGGCTTGGGGGCTCATGATGGACACTATCTCCCTGGCAGTTTCCCAACATGCCTTGCCGTGGCGAAGGGGCTTGAATAACTCAGAGAAGCTATGAACTATGCCGAGCAGGGCACCCAAGATGAACAGGTCATAGTGGAGAGTTTTGACCAAACATGATCCACCTGGAGGAGGAACCGGCAAGCCACTCCAGTATCCCTGCCAAGAAAACTCCATGGACAAAGACAACAGGCATATAAAAGTTATGATGCTGGAAGATGAGCCCCTCAGGTCGGAAGGCGTCCAACATGCTACTGAGGAAGAGTGGAGGACAAGTACAAGTAGATCCAGAGCTGATGAAGCGGCTGGGCCAAAGCAGAAAGGACGCTCAGTTGCGGATATGCCTGGAAGCGAAAGGAAAGTCCAATGCTGTAAAGAAAAAATATTGCATAGGAACCTGGAATGTAAGAACCATGAACCTGGGTAAGTTGGATGTGGTCAAAAATGAGATGGCAAGAATAAATATTGACATCCTGGGCACGACTAAATGACTAAACAACAACAACATTCTGGCAGAGACCTGAATAGGGCTAGAATTTGAAAGTAAACAGAGATAATTCACAATAGCATTTAGTGTGAATCTCCATTATGTGTGTGTAAAAGAGGAATCAGTGCTGAAGCCCTGCTACCCAGTAGCCATATAGTGTTCAATGGTAGACCTACGTCTTTGGGTGCCCCACAGCTTTTGGGAGCCCCTTCATAACCAGCAACGAGGTCTGGGTAACCTCTGTTATCAGTGGGGGTTTTCCATGATGGATCACCACGATTATTACATGAGTTTGTGTTTTCGGGTATCATCCCAAATACCTTCATGACCTCCTTATTATTCCTAGGGTCTTGACCTCTGTTAAAAAGGGAGGAGGTTTACATTAGCCACAGCAGAGCAACCAACTTAGCACAACACTCCACCTTTACAACATCTGTGCTACTGACTCTTAAACTTTGGGGTTGTTGAAATATATACAACAAATATGATCAATTTGAGCCATGCAACCCAAATTGAGTCTACTAGATCCAAACATTTTAAGCAACCCTTCTGGGATTGGGGCCCTGACACATAAGCTTCATTGGTTGATAGTAGTGTCATGGAATTCTATTCAGTATTGATCCAGAGGAGAACTCAAACATATAGTTAGCAGAGTAAAAACTTAAACACGTTGTACTATTCCCAAAAATAGACCAGAGGCAATTGTATTTCATCCAGCAGAGCTTTACTGCTACTGAAGGCAAATGAGCATAATGGTTACAATCCAATACATTCAGGATTGGCACTGTCCATAAGAAATCCAGTTGCAGCAGACTTAAACTTACAATAACTTATAATGTCTAAACCTTAACAATATACACCACACCACACCAGAATGAAAGAGAGATAGAAAGAGAAAGTGAGACCCAGTCTCCTTCTGGCCTCACTTTTATAGTCAGTATTACCTTGACAGAAGAGATAAGAGAACCAGCTTAAGCCAGCTGTACTCAGCTTCTCTGAAAGTATAACCCAAACAACAGGAACCTTCTGCTTGTTTCTTTCACACAGAGCAGCTTCCAGAATCCTCTTTCTGCACTAAGAAATGCAAACTGACAAGTAGATCTATCCCTGATGGTGCCCCTTCATTCATGTAATCGGTAGAAGGGGGTAAGGTAAAGTTGAAGAATGTCAGAAGAGCCAGCTGCTTCAGGCCAGTAGTTCACCAAGTCCATGTCATGGTCCGGTTTACGGGCAATCGAAGTCCTGGCTGAGGATGTCGGGGCTGGGGGCAATATGGCAGTCTGGGAGCAGTAACAAGAATCCAGAAGCCAGGAAGCCAAGAGTCACGAAGTCAAGGGTCTGAGGATCAGGAAAAAGGATTTACAAAGTCAACGGTCCAAGGATCAGGAAGCAAGGAGTTATGAAGCCCACGGCAGGAAGCAGGTTGCTGTGGCAAAGAGCCAAAGGGAAATGCTGACCTTATATCCCTTCCCGGCTCTTGCCACCAGGTGCTGTGAGTTACCAAACTGGCCTCACCTGTGTGGCCACGCCTTGCCTCTTCAGAACAAACTTAGGAAGGTCCCAGTCCTGCGAAGTCCTACTGGTCACAGGGCCTGGCTCCTGCATGCACTCCTGACAGTCCAGCATCATGTTCTCACAGTGAGAACCTGATGCCTGTGGGAAGCCCACAAAGAAGGCAGCTGGGTTAGGAGTCATTGATAGCCTTGACTTCTATGAATTTGTCTAATACTCTTTTCAAAGCCATCCTAGTTGGCGGCTATCACCAGTGGCGTAGCGTGGGGGGTGCAGGGGGGCCGGCCGCACCGGGCGCAACATCTGGGGGTTAGGGTTAGGGGGCGCAAATTACTTGCCTTGCCCCGGGTGCTGACAACCCACGCTACGCCACTGGCTATCACTGCAAATTCCATGGTTTATATATTGTGTGAATTGCATTTGTACTATACTGATTCCATGCATTTAATCAATCAGAACTCCTCTTCATTGGAGGTTTTCAAGGGGAGCTCGGGTGTCCATCTGTCATGGATGCTTCAGTTGTGATTCCTGCATTGCAGAGAGTTGGACTGTATGACCCTTTGGGTCCCGTCCAACTCAACAATTCTATCATTTTATGATAGGACGTTTCTTCGATATACCTCTAGCTCCCCAAAGAGTCACATTTCTAATTTCAGGTTCCAAATCTGTATTGCAAAATTTGACATTTCAGTTAATTTTGAGTTTGTTCACTGCCGTCCTAAAACAATATATATTTGAGTCTAGATCCTAAGCAGCTCTGCCAACTGCTGCTAAGCATGTGGCTGGCCTGCCAGGAGTTCAACATAATTGCATAACTGCATTGTGTTATAGGGTGCACAATTGTGTCAAATAAATGCAGCTAACCCCCAATTGCAACTAATACGCCGAAATGACGATGCCGGCATTTTTTCATGCGGCTCTAGAAGTGTATACAGGGAAATTAGGCTTTGACATGCCATCAGCTGTAAATTGCTTTAATGGGTTGTTTGTTCAACTGACACCTACAAAAGCTGTTTACTTCATTAATTTGCAGATTTATTAACGTATAAACATCAAAGCTATTTGAAGACTTGAGAAAATGTCATCCACTATAGCACTTATAAAGTAAGTGGAAACCCTGTAATGGCTTTCTGCTGTCTGCTGAGTGGAAAGACAGATGCTTGAGTTGGCCTGGATATTTTGTGTATGCATGTGCATGTTTGTATGTACGTAGATTCAGGGAGGTAGCCGTGTTGGTCTGACGAAGTCGAAATAATAATAATAATAAATTTAAAAATTGTCCAGTAGCACCTTAAAAAAGGTTAAGGACCCCTGGCAGTTAAGTCCAGTCGTGAACGACTCTGGGGTTGCAGCGCTCATCTCGCTTTACTGGCCAAGGGAGTCGGTGTTTGTCCGCAGACAGTTTTTCCGGGTCATGTGGCCAGCATAACTAAGCCGCTTCTGGTGAAACCAGAGCAGCGCACGGAAACGCCATTTACCTTCCCACCGGAGTGGTACCTATTTATCTGCTTGCACTTTGACGTGCTTTCGAACTACTAGGTTGGCAGGAGCAGGGACTGAGCAACGGGAGGTCACCTTGTCGCAGGGATTTGAACCACCCACCTTCTGATCAGCAAGCCCTAGGCTCTGTGGTTTAGACCACAGCGCCACCCACGCCCCTACTGAAATTATAACCACCATGCAAATGCAAATGAGGCAGAAAAAGCCTGTTTTACAGGAGATGAAAACTTCCCAGAAATTGGATTACAGGTTCTGGCCCAGCGCTAATATGCACACACTTTGCTTTTCCTCGTTGCTTAACATGTATGAGTACGCTAATATTATAGTCCTACATTTTTAGGATATTATAGCTTCCCTCCTGAGATGCGTCAGATCTGAGACAGGCAGGCAGGCACATCTGTATATGATGCAAATGTACGTCTTAGTGTGAGAGGGATGGAGCTTACCATTCTGGCTTTGCAATGTGCCATTTTCCACAAGGGAGACTGCACATGCCAGCCCTCAAGAGAAGCTAAAGCATCTGGTGAAACGACAGCAGTCAACAGAAGCTTACGCCACAATAAATTTCATAGCCTTTAAAGGTGCTGCAAAACTTCCTTTGTTGGTGTTGCCGCAAAAAGGCTGGCACAGTTATCCCTCTGAAAACAGCTAAAGCCTTAAGACACAGGCTCTCCATCTAGAACAGGTGAACTGGAGCTTTTATGGCCAGAGGGCTGGATCCTGAACTGGCCTACCTTATGTGGGCCATTTTGGTCAGATGGGTGGAGTCACCCACCTGTCAATCATCTGACATGATTTCAAAGCTGAAGCCAGGAGCAAGCAGAGGCTTATCCCTCACCTTAGCCCTGTGGTCCCACAGCACTAAGATCAAAGCCAAACCCCGGCCTGTTTTTTGAAGATGAAAGGCAGCTGTAATATCACAGCAGTAAGATGAGAGATAAGCCTCTTGCCTTCTGTCTTCTGCCTTTTAAAGAGCAGAAAGGGGTTCTTTTATGACTGGTGCCTTTTTCATGCCTTCCTGCTTTTATCTTGGGTCTTAGTGCTTTGGTACTTAACCCTAACATCTGAGATCCCTTATCTCCAATCTTAGTACTTAAATCAGAAATAACAGATCGCGCGCCTGGTGTCTTGTGATATCAGGTGACTAACAGGTGGGTATGATTTTCAAATTCATAGACAATGTCTTGCTTTCAAATTCAGAGACAAGGCAAGTCTAATTAGACCGACGAGCTTGAGTTTCCCCACTGCTGATCTAATATATCCAGTGTCGTTAGCTCCCGGGTTTTAATTTATTTCTTACATGCTGTAAGATGAGATTGACTTTCAAAAGTGTGGCGCTCTGTAGTGAATTCACATGCTCTGTTCTCCACAGAGCATCATTTTAGGTTGAAAGGAGGCCACCATGTAGAAAGTCTGATGTGAATTTGGCTCATTAAGTCTTTGATGCTAGGAATTTGACACCATTCCAAAAGCTCCGTATGAGGAATCCCATCATTTTGCATTATAAAACAGATCTTAGGCAGCAAAGCTGGAATCTTTTCACCTGACTAGGATAGCAGCACAGTCTCACAGCCACAAAGAAGGGAGGTAAGGAGGGCATTGAAACAGGACACTGAAAGAGATATATAGTGTGGGCATTGCTTTCGCTTTGTTGAATTATATATTTCATTTATTTCAACCATGTTTTAGTTACATTCCAGCAAACACAGAATGCTAACCATGACAAAAAGTATCTTACCTGAAAATTTGTCTCACCCCTTATATACCTGATCACTGTGCTCTGCAGATGGGGACCTCCTGCCGATATCATCTTATCTGGAGGTCCATTCTGCACAATACAGGAATCTGGCCTTGAGTGTTTCCACACCTTTGGAGTTCCCTGTCCTTAAATATTAGACAGGCACCATCTCTGCTGTCAGATCCTGAAGCTGAGGCTCCAATACTTTGGCCACCTCATGAGAAGAGAAGACTCCCTGGAAAAGACCCTGGTGTTGGGAAAGATGGAGGGCACAAGGAGAAGAGGACAACGGAGGATGAGGTGGTTGGACAGTGTTCTCAAAGCTACTAACATGAGTTTGACCAAACTGCGGGAGGCAGTGGAAGACAGGAGTGCCTGGCGTGCTCTGGTCCATGGGGTCACAAAGAGTTGGACATGACTAAACGACTAAACAACAACATCTCTGCTGTCTTTTTGAGGCCTGCTGAAGACCTTCCTCTTCTAACAAGCATATTGAGCAGAGATCTTTCCCAGTCTGCATCTGTTACTAGAATTGTACTTAGCTGTTTTATAATTTGTCTGTTTGCCACCCTGGGCTCCTTTGGAAACAACGTGGAATTTCTGCTAGGCTCATTATCAGTGAGTGCAGTGTCATGTACGCAAGAATGCAGCCTGTCCGAAAAACTGGTAAAAACCAGTTAAGGAGAAACCTTAGCTAAATGCTAAAGCGAAAAACAACTCCAGATAAGGTACAAGGAGGGTGCTAACGCATATAGTAAAAAAAATAAGGCTTGAGTAAGTGTTTCCAAGGACTGTGGTTGGATGGAAGATGGTGAGTTCCTGGAGTGACAGAAAGTGGTTGGGTAAAGGATGAACAGCTAAGAATGAAATACATTTCCTATATTGTGTGCGTCCTAATGAAAATCTCTTCCAGACTCTGTCCAATGATGCAGTCTGGCTGACTGGGAATTTGATGGGAGCCTTCATACTTGAGCCCCCAAGGTGAATTTCCCCCAAAGGGTGAAGGAAGAGATATAAATTTAATAAAGAATAGATTCTTGTTATTATTCTCAGTTCATAGAAGCAATGCCTTTAATGTGAGCGAATGGAGTTCTCAGGATTTCAAACACTGGGTTACCAAGGAATCCTTTGGCTTGGTACCCTTCCCTGGAGCCTGGCAACATCTTTTCTGCGGCACGAGCTCCTTATAATAAAAAAAGGAGATAGGGAAAAGGATAAAGTCCATCTCTTTCTATGTCAGCCAGCAGCGGTTATTTGTTAAGTCATAAATGGCTGCAATTCCCATCAGTACATCGTTATATACGTGACTATTTCTCAATGTGACATGGGGATGCTCAAGGGACAGCTGGATCTGAGCTGACCTTGCAAAAACCACTCCACTAAACTGTTTTTAAGGGGCTGGGGGCAGAAGGGAATTGTGGCTTTTACACGATTTTGTTGCTTAGGAGAAGGAGGAGAGAGACCTTGGATTGTGGATTCCTAATAAGGCTGAAATGACACAAGCCACGTCAAGCAGGGGAATTGGGATGCTGACCTTTGTTACTGTAAGCAAAGCATTAAAAAAAAATAAGCAAGGGCAAACAAGCAAAGAGGAATGTTGATTTTAAAATGCTGGACTAAATTTAAAGATTTCTGTCCTTAACACCAGGCCTTTCACATCTCCTTCTCTTCTTAGGTCAAATTCAAAGATGGAGAGATGGGGAAGGCTTGCTTAATTTCACACTAGGGGTGTGAGCCAATCTTTGATCTCCAGGGGCTCAAAATTGGTCCACAAGGTTCCATAAGAGTTCTACTGAGAGCAGGTGTACAATGTACTGTGTGTGGCTGTTTAAAAGCCCTTTTGCAAAGATCCCCATGCTGCTCTTTGGGGAACCACCATCTTCCATTTACATTGGTCAAAACTGTATATAAAATGTGTTCTCTATGAGAATGTTATAATGTTGTGATGCCAGCAATTTATCCGTTTTAATGACTTCTAATTGGATTTGTTGAGTAGTAACAAGGAAGCGCTTTGTGCGATTATAAATCTTTCCCAGCCAGGGAAGGTAGCATATTTTTCCAGAAAGAAAGAAAGAAAGAAAGAAAGAAAGAAAGAAAGAAAGAAAGAAAGAAAGAAAGAAAGAAAGAAAGAAAGAAAGAACTTTTGATCGAAGAGTGTAATAAAAGTCCACCAGTTCCTTGCTATATACCATTAGAGCTTTCTAGGGGGGAAAGGTCCTTCCCAAAAAAGACATATTGCAAGCACCGAAAAATCACTGGCACTCAGTCACCAGCTTGAGAGACCATCAGACAGGTTTTAAGCATTAGCAAAGGACCTAACTTTCCCTGGTGTGCTAAGGTGGAGGGGGAAGTGTGTGTGCAGAAGCAGGAGAGAAAGAGAAATGCTATATACTATAGTGGGTAGGGAGAGAGAATAGGATATTATACAATCCACAAAACACAACTAAGATCAGAAAGGCTACACAGGCAGAGAATCCAATAGGCCAAGATTGCACCACAGGTGAGAACATGGATTTATTTTTTTCCCATCACTTGACCGTAACCACTAAGGATGAGCAAGAAATCCAATTCAGTCCACATTGAGAGGTGAACGTACTTCATATTTGCATTACAAGAACCAAAACACAGCGGTTCTTTGAAATTCACACTTCTTTGAATTTTGCAATGCAGTTCTTGGGCCAAAATGCGTAAACTGCAGTAAAGTGTGCATTTAAGTGCATGTATTAGCGAAAAGGACATAAAATGCATGATGTCGTGGAGAAATCGCTTTGCAGAAATGCATGCATTGGGGAAAACTGCATGCAACACTCAAAAATGCGTTACATTTAGGGACTGTTGTATACCAAAAAAAAAAAGTATCTTGGGAGAAAACCACATTAATATGCCAGTAAATTTGCATGATTACTTTTCACACACCCCGAATTGGTTGTAAGTAGAAGGCAGGCAGTGGGCCAGTACTTTTTTCTGTCACATGCATTCACACAGAAACGTTAGCAAACCTCTTCTTTATTTCTTTTAGAGAGAGAATTATCTGTCTTCTTCAGTGGTCATAGAGATGCAGCCATTATAGTCAAGTCACTCACACACAAAACAAAACTGAGAATGTAATAAGATGCCTCCCATGTGACCAGAGTTAACCAATCACACAAGAGTTACTGGGGAACATTCCAGAATTAAACACACAGTAATGCATTTAAGCACTCCCAGTCTCAGTGAATTAGCTTATTTGCTCAAGTCTGATGTGCCATTGAATCTAATGCGCACCTCAGTTTTCAGAACCTTGAAACCAAAAAAAAAGTATTTGCTGGCAAATGTAAATGTGCCACTGAATTTAATGTGCACCTTAATTTTCGCAATGTAATTTGACCAAAAAAGGTGAGCATTAGATTCGAGTAAATACGGTAAATCACTATACTTAACAAAAGTTATAAAGAAAAGTATTAAAAGAAGCGATGGGACAATACTGCAAGACACAAACAGCAGATCATAAACTCATATAATCAAAATAGTTGCCACATGAAATGGAATTTGCCATCTGTATGGCTGTGTCATTAAATAAGGTACAAAAAGACACTAGACGGCCTCAGAGTCCAATGGGTTAACTTCCCCTCTGAGAACCTGGGCCTGGTGGGTCAATTTTTCTGATGTGGTTATAAATAAGGCTTCTAAAAATCAGTTTGTAATGGAGTACAGTGAACCCTCTGGATACGAATTTAATTCATTCCGTGCGCACCCCCAAAAAATCCGTATCCAGAGGCACCGCTTCTGTGCACGCACGTGGCACGATAGAGCACTTCTGTGCATGTGCACAGCACGATAGAGCGCTTCCGTGCATGCATGCACGCAGCACAACAGAGCACTTCTGCTCACGCACAAGCGGCGAAACCCAGAAAAATGCTTCCAGGTTTGCCGTTTTTGCAACCTGAAGTTTACGTTACTCAAGAGTAATGTAACCCCAGGGTCTAAAAGGTAAAGGTAAAGGGACCCTGACCATTAGGTCCAGTCGTGGCCGACTCTGGGGTTGCGGCACCCATCTCGCTTTACTGGCCGAGGGAGCTGGCGTACAGCTTCCGGGTCATGTGGCCAGCATGACTAAGCTGCTTCTGGAGAACCAGAGCAGCACACGGAAATGCTGTTTACCTTCCCGCTGGAGCAGTACCTATTTATCTACTGGCACTTTGACGTGCTTTCAAACTGCTAGGTTGGCAGGAGCAGGGACCGAGCAACAGGAGCTCACCCTGTCGCGCGGATTCGAACCGCCGACCTTCTAACCGGCAAGTCCTAGGCTCTGTGGTTTAACCCACAGCGCCACCCGCGTCCCAACCCAAGGGTCTACTGTACGTCAAAGTGTTCTTCCAACCCTGGGCCTCAAGCTACAACTAAACGGACAGCTGTTAGCAAATGAGTTATCAGTATCTTGCTATATAAATTGGAGTAGATCTTTTGCCTGGTAATGGTGTTGCTTGGGAATCTTTGAGCTATTGCTGTAACCATCTCTGCTAGGCGGTGCTGAATCAAGGTCTTGGCGTCCAAAGGGAAGCTGTTTGTTTGTTTGTTGCTGCTGTTGTTTGCTGCTGCCGAGTTGTTAAATAATTAGGAGATTTTTAAAAAAATAAAAAAAGCCAAGTGGAAATTAACTTCTCCACCATCAGCCAATATCGTCCCACAGTTAGATCTGGAACATTGTCACACGCTGATAAATGAATGCTCGGAAATTCTGGTAAGCTGGAATTTGGGGAGAGCTAAAAACCTTAATTAGATTTATTCAGCATGTGTCCCACATTAGTTTTGCCTTCTCTAACAAACACACACACACACACACAGAAGGGGCAGGGAGGCTGACAGCTGCCATGCCGATAGCACAATTTTGACATATGCCTCTCGGAATTAATGAGAGTCCTCGCCAGCAACCCATTTAGATAGTAAAATTGTGATAAAAAGTCAAACTGTCAACAGCAATAAGAGGAGGGGGGACACAAAAACCATCTGACAGGCTGCATAAGCAGTTATTTTACTGGTCCTGGGCAGGCTTGTTCATTTCCTTCTTCACTGCCTCCACCCTGCCCCGTGCTTCTAATATACAGAGGCTGAACGGTCTTCTCTGATGAAACCAAGCAATTTTCTTAATCGGGGGGAGTGGATGATCAAAGCAATTTCAGGGATGGCGCTGGGAGAAAAATGTGGTCATCCCTATCGCTATCTCCCTCTCTTGGGCTCGTTCTTGAAAGCTGAGACATTTGAATGCTCATATAAGCTGTGCCCAGGGTGCACTGAGCAATGACTAAGTTCTTTCAGATGAAAACTAAGGAGATTAGAAAGGGCTAATACCTGTTCTGCAAAATTACTTTGCTTCTGGATTTCAGGACACGGAGCGCAAGACATTAAGAGTCCATCTCACACACAGATCTTCCAAATGATCTTCCTGCCCACAGTCCTTCCCCCTTAAAAGCAGGCCTACAAAGTAGAGAGAATGTGTGTCTGGTTACCTCGGTCAGTTTGTTCGTCCTGTGTAAGACATACCCTCCAACATTTCGCCGATGAAAACAGGGATATCCTATTTTACATTGCAAAGCTTCTCCCTCATTTGATCTCGCTGAACACATAGACATCATATACACATCTACATCAGTCACCTTCAGCCAATTACAACCTCTCCACTGAACCTACCTCATAGGAGATAATAAGAATAATCAGTGCTTTTTTCTGGGGTACCCCTAAACATTTTGTGAATCTAAGTTTGGCCTCATTGAGGGGCAGTATTTCAATGAGTAGGAAAATGAGAGTACCCCTAAACATTTTTTAGAAGAAGAAAAAAGCACTGAGGAGGAGGAGGGGGGGAAGAGGAGGAGGAAGAAGAGGAGGAGGAGGAGGAGGAGGAAGAAGAAGAAGAAGAAGAAGAAGAAGAAGAAGAAGAAGAAGAAGAAGAAGAAGAAGAAGGCGGCAGTGATGGCCACCAAGTTGGAAGACTTTAAAAAAAGGATTAGACAAATTCATTGGGAGGAGGCTATCAACGTCTACTAGCCATGATGACTATATCTGGCTAAGTTTGGACTGATAACAGTAATTCCCCCAGTAAGTGTGGTGGGCCCATTTGTATGCCTGCCCTCAGAATCTGATGCAACCTGATGTGTTCCTGAATGTTCTAGGGTATTTTCCAATTGAGAAAGTTAAAGGTCTCATCGTGGAACAAATGGGCGAATGTTGGTGTAACTAGGCTGCCATGAGAATGAGAAGTCATGAAATCACCGCTTATCACCTCCTGGAATTCCTCTGAAATGTGACAGCCAGTTTTTACATGGTGGTTGCAGCATATTGCTACCGAAGAACCAAAACATTTGCTATTCGACAGCTGCTATTTGACAACATTTGATAGCAAGCATGCACAGTTTTTGCATTTGATAGCCAGCTACAGAACACAATAGCAGTTAATATTTGGCTAAATTTGTCAGTTGGCATGCAATGATATTTAGTAGTTGACAGTATCCAATAGCTGTCAAGACATGGAATTTAATAGATAGCAGTCCTGAATAGTTGACAAATTATGAAATGTGACTGGCTCTTGATTAAAAAAGAACAAAGGGCCATATCCAGTGTTAGTCATACTCAGAGCAGGCTCATTGAAATTAAGGAGCCGGACTAAAGTTCGTTATTTTCATTGGGTCTTCTCTGAGTGGAACTGGGTTGGATACAACCCAGAGATACCAATAAACATAGATGTGGTCCACTTTTAAAGTTTGTGTTAAACTATTCCATTGAAACCTAAAATTAAGAAATGTAGGCTGCAATTTGAACCCCACCTACCTAGGAGCAAGCCCCACTGAATTCAGTAGAACTTACTTCTGAGTAGACACGGTTTGGATTTCACTGTTAGATGGCAACGTTCAAAACGTTAACCACATTTCGGATCTCCACAATTCCTTATCTCAGCTCAACATCTTCATGCCAGGCCATTGATCATCCCTGAATCCAAACACTTTTTCATTTAAATGGTCATAGATAAGACTGTATTTCAGGCAGCTCTACGTCTTTCATCAGCTCAGTGAATTGGGGGACAATGCAGAATACTTCAAGTATTCACCTCCTCTCAACCTTCGCTGTGCAGGCATGACAAGGACTTCCCTAATGAACGCAGACTATGAAAGAAAGAAAAATCAACTGTATTCACATTTCCAAAAGAAGGTGTTCTGCTGAAGCATTTTAACACCATTTTTATTTTATTGCACACAGAGCGGGAGGTTTTCTTAAGTGATATCTGAATGCTATTTTCTTTGCCTGAGTCCTCAAATGCTCTTGTGTATAAGCGTCTCAGACCTTCCCCCACCCAACTCTTCAAATTCCTAGTACAGTATATATGTGAGGACTAAAGAGAGGAATTGTCTGGAGGGACAAAATTGTTCCCTCAATTATATCACTCCTGGATACATTAAACTTGGAGACTGAAAGCTGAAATAGAGAGGTCTTTTTGGATTCTATCCAGACATAACAATTAAGGTTTGTTTTCCTTGACTATGGTTAAGCGTTATAATCTGGATACCTAAACCATGGCTAAGGATTTCAAACCAGGGTTTGAAATCATTGTGAAGTGGAGGGCTGCAAACCATGGTTTGCATTAACCAGGGCCACTGGCATTATTTGACACCTGCCAAAGCCCAAGGCTGGCCCAAGACATTTTGCTGTCTGAGATGCTGTGTGTACAGAAGCTCATCAGCCTGTCAGATGAAACTTAATATAGGCCATCCTCAAATATACACTGCTCTGCCTTCCAAGTACCTTGCCACCGCTTCTTAGCCCCCAGCAGCTTTCACCTGAGGCATTCGCCTCACTTTGCCCAATAGTTGGGCTGGTCCTATCCACACCAATTTAGGGGACCTGCCACTGACTTCTAAGCCTCTTTGCCTGTTGCTGACACTGTTCCTCCTTGCCTGCCATTGTCTGTTCACTTGACTGCTCCAAACATGTAAATGCTAGGAAGTGGCCCAGAACCTTCCATTTGCCTTGCTGGGAAGTTGTCCAGATTGGGGCCAGAGGAAGAGGGCATGAGCATGGGAAGGGTGAAGAGGAAGGGCATTCAGAGAGAGGAGGCCCCATGGATGGTATATTGCTCAAGGACCCCTCCCAAACATGGAACTGGCACTGGCATTAACCATGGTTAAGTGCCACAGGCGAGATGTCTCCACCTCCTCCATCTCAATGCTTGCACTTGTACATGTTGGCTAGGGTCAGGGCTTAGCTTGGCAAAGTCAGGGGTCTTGACCAGGGTTATGGCAACAAACCATAGTTAGCGCCAACCATAATTAAGTGTTATGGCATTATACAGTGGTGCCTCGCAAGACGAAAAGAATCCGTTCTGCGATTCTCTTCATCTAGTGGTTTTTTTTCGTCTTGCGGAGCAAGCCCATTGAAGGATTAGTGGATTAGCGCTATTAGCGGCTTTTAGAGGCTTTTAGCGGCTTATCTGCTGATCGGATCAGCTGATAAGCAGCTTAGGGCTATTAGCGGCTTTTAGGGGCTTTTAGCGGCTTATCTGCTGATCGGATCAGCTGATAAGCGGCTTAGCGGCTTAGAAAGGGGGGGGGAGAAAAACCAGCAGGAACTCGCAAGACATTGTCGTCTTGCGAAGCAAGCCCATAGGAGATTCATTTTGCGAAGCACCTCCAAAACGGAAAACTCTTTCGTCTAGCGAGTTTTCCGTCTTGTGAGGCATTCGTCTTGCGGGGCACCACTGTAGTTGCAAGGATACAAAGGTTCCCTGCATACAGTAAGTAGAAGCAAAGGTGTATGTGTATTAGGAAGCTGTTGTGTACCTTGAGTATAAAAGCCACATCAGATCTCACAGGTAGAAGGCATTAGGCAAAAACAACATTTTTATGAACTGACCCCTCTGCATGAGGGGTATTTGCAAGATTTCAGTCACCCCAAATGCACAGATCATAGAGTAAATGTAGCTGGTCCAGAAAAATGGTGTCCCTGTGGACACACGTTCCGTATCTCCCACATCTCTGAAAGGGCTACCAGCCAACTATCACCAAGAAGATAAAGGACCTCTGATTTTTGGAACATGGAGCTGTTTTTGACAATCATGCTAGTGCTAAAGAAAGAAAAAGGGTGATGTCCAGTGTAGTCATACTTGGAAGAGACCCACTGAAATGTAATAATAAGAATAAGAATAGGAATAAGAATAATATTTAAATTTATATCCCGCCCAGCTTGCTGGATTTCCCCAGCCACTCTGGGCAGCTTACAACATTTATAAAAACACAACAAAGCATCAAACATTAAAAAACAAAATATCCTAAAAGAGCAACAAGCAAACTATAATAATAATAATAATAATAATAATAATAATAATAATAATAATAATAATAACAACAACAACAACAATAGCAAATAATAAACAGTTTACAGTTATACCTGAATTAAAATAACCACCAACTCCAACTAAACATTTAACCAACATCCACCCGACAAAAACAAAACAGAGGAACAAAAATTAGAACCATTTAAAACATTTTAGCCAGTTGCGCCAACCCAAGAGTTGTTCCTGTTAGGATATTTCCGTTCCACCTTAAAGGGAGCAGGCTTTGTAAGCAACAGAGTCTGCGCATGTCCTGATCACAGGATGTTTTCGTTCTGATATTCCTTTCGATTTCAGTCGGCTCAGACACGCTGACAGAATGGACGTGTTTTCTTTTGTTCTGTTAAACGCTAAATAAAGTCTGTAAATTATGCTCTTCTGTGATGCAAGCTTTTGGCTGTGTTTCTGCTGATAAAGAGGGTGCACCAAGCCCTGGAATGTGGCTAGGAATTTCTAAGGCTTCGTGTCCCTAACTGTTGGATCTGCGCGACTACGGGAGGCCGATGGATGTCCAGAACTCCGGCTTGGGGGCCATGATGGACGTTATCTCCCTGGCAGTTTCCCAACAACAAGGTTTCGGGCCCAGATTCACGGCACCTACAGGAGAGTAAAGCTGCAACAGACTGCGTTTGAGGTATGTTGTGGGAAAAGCGAAAGAAAGAAGGGACGCTTTTCTTTGATCTCCGGCAGATTAATTGGCCTGGGAGCTGCGCCAAAAAGGCTTCGTGATTAAGGAGCTGCCAAGATAAGGAGTCTTTCAAGTTAAAATAGACTCACGGCTACTGCCAAAAGCTGGAATGGAGTATTTCCACGCTTTTGAAGCTTCAGAGGCCACTCAGTGCCCTAAGTTGGATGGGCAGAATTATGAAACCTGGGCAAAATGGTGTGAATCTTTGTTGCGTCAGTTTGGGGTATGGCATGTCGTGAGTGAGCCCCCCCCAGTTCCTCTGACAGAGAGATGGAAATCGCATGATTCGAGAGCGATGGACGTAATAGTCCTATCCGTATCTCTTGAGGAAATTAAGACGCTGGCTGGCAACACCACTGCACGTGGAATGTGGTCTGCTTTAAAAAAAGCTCACAAAGCAAAAATCCCAGCCCAGAGTTTGACTGCATCGGAGGTCCTAGCTGTTTCCCAGAATGCGAATGAGTGCAGGGATGCTGAGGGCACCGGTTGCAAGCTGCAGGGGGAGCTGACCGTCACGTCATCCCAGGCAGCATTCCAGCCTCCAGGGGGAGCCAAGGAGTCGGCAGCTGAGAGCTCTGGTTCTCGTGAGAACCAAGGCCATCGCCTTTGCAGAGGCCGGAAAGGCAAAGGTAAACAGATGCCTACAGATGGCCAGGAGCAGAGGGAGGGTGAAGAGCCCGCGGCGCCAGGGAAAAACAAAGCGTTGTTTACTGGCACAGCTTCACCAAAGGCTAAAGGCACGTCTGCTGGCCAGGAGCAGCAGGGGGGCAAGCTGCAAAAGCCCACACCAGTGCAAAACAAGGGTTTGCTTGCTGTAAGGACTGCTCCAACAGCCAAAGGCAGGTTTATTGTGGACTCAGGTGCCAGCCGCCACGTTTCCAAGGACAGGCATCTCTTTATCTCCTTCAAGCCTCAGGAAGGTGAGATCCACCTGGCTGATGGAAGGACGTTGAAAATTGCAGGAGAAGGGACTGTGAAACTTGCAAGTCTGCACACTACCATCAGTGGTGTACTATATGTTCCAGGCGCTGCAAGCAACTTGTTGAGTGTCCCACAGCTTACTGGGCGTGGTTTTCAGATTTCCTTCAAGAGGAGCGTCTGTGTCATCAGTAAAGGCAAAGAGGACTATTTGCATGCAAAGTTTATGGATGGTTTGTTCCATATAACTTATGATGACACTGTAGCTGTATCAAATGCTGATTCTTGTTGTGTTGCACAAACTAACAAAGTTCTTCATGCAGGTTGCATTCATGATGCGCATCGAAGGTTTTGTCACCTCTCTTGGAAGGCATTGGCCAAGATGCCAGAGGTGGTTGAAGGTTTGAACATCAAACCTTGTAAATTTCACATGAAATGTGTATCTTGTGCAGAGAACAAGGTGAAGGTTGCTCCCAAAGGCAAGGAGTCTAGCAGGCAGGCTTCCAAACCCTACCAGCTAGTGCATGCAGACCTGGTTGGGCCACTTGCGCCCTCTTTAGGAGGAGCAAGGTACTTCATGATTCTGATTGATTCCTTTTCCAGGTACATTCATGTGTATTTGCTCGAACAGAAATCGCAAGCGTTTCCGAAGTTTAAGGAATTCTGTGCTTGGTTGGAAAATGTGCACGGTAAACGTATTTCTTGTTTTTTTACTGATCGGGGCGGGGAGTTTACTTCTCAGCAGTTTGAAGCTTTCCTGACTGAGAAGGGAATCCAGCATGACATGTCAACGCCCAGATCGCCATGGATGAATGGGCTTGCGGAGAGAGCAAATCAAACATTGCTGCAAGGAATCAAGACCTTGTTGCATGATGCCAATCTCCCTGATAAGTTTTGGGGGGAGGCTTTGGGGAATTTGGTTTACAGTTATAATCGCAGATTGTCATCACCCATTGGTTGTACCCCCTATGAGAAGATGTTTGGCAAGAAACCCAACACCAAACACATGAGAATATTTGGTTCGGACATGTGGGTACGCACACAACAAACCAACAAGCTTGGGAAGCGTGGGGCACATGGTTTGTTCATGGGGTACGAAAAAGGTGCATACAGGGTATGGATGACTGACTCTAAGTCCATTAAGTTCACAAGGAGTGTTGAGTACAATCCTAAGTGGGGGGAAAATGTGGGAATTTTCCAGAGTTACCCAGAGGAGGATGAAGGTGATGTCAAGCAAGCAGCTAAAGATGAGAAAGCTGCTGCTGATGAGGATGAGGATGATGATGATGATGATGATGATCAGAGTTCGGATTCCAGTTCAGTGGGCGGCGCTGCTGCTGCTGGTGTCAGTGACAGTGACGACACAGCAGACTACCAGAGCGCAAAAGCCTCAGTCAGACCATCTGATGCGTCTGACAATGAACTGGAAGAACCACTGTTCACCATTGGTCATTTTTCTCCTAAGAAAGAGGAGATGAGTCCAGAAGACTTGCGTCTAGTACGCAGATCTGAAAGGGCGACCAAAGGCAGACCTCCAAAGAGGTATGCTGATGAGTTTGCTAAGACAGCAACTGCTGTTCTTAGTAGCTCAGAGAAGGTATGGGAACCTTCAAGCTTCAAAGAGGTTCAGGAGTTAACCTCTAAAGATGCTGAGCCTTGGCTTAATGCCATGAAGGCTGAAGTTGATTCCTTGAACAGGAACCAAACTTGGGAATTGGTACCGGTAGTCCCAGGAATGAGACTGGTTGGCAGCAAATGGGTCTTCAAGGCCAAGACAGACCAGAATGGCAAGGTAGTCAGACACAAAGCCAGATTGGTTGCCAGAGGTTTTTCACAGGTACCAGGACAGGATTACCACGAGACCTACTCACCCACAGTCAAATATGAGAGCATTCGGCTGATGCTCAAGGTCGCTGCGGAGGAGAAACTGCATGTTTCCCACCACGACATTAATACAGCTTTTTTGTACGGGATTTTGAATGAACAGCTGTTCATGCTTCCACCTGATGGGATGGAGATTCAGAAGGGTATGGTCTGTAAACTGCGGAAATCCTTATATGGTCTCAAGCAGAGTGCCAGGTGTTGGAACACAAAACTCACTGAGACATTGCTTTCTCTAGGTTTTCACCAGGGCAAAGCTGATCCATGTGTGTTTGTCAAGGAGGAGGGGCAAAACAAACTGTATTGTTTATGTTTTGTTGATGATCTTCTGATGTTTTGGAAGAATCAGGCTTTTTACCAAAGCACCCTAGCTCAGCTGAAGGAGCACTTTGACATGAAGGATCTTGGTGAGGTATCCAACTATCTTTCTATGCAGGTGGAGAGGGACCAAGCAGGTAATTTTCTGGTACACCAAACACAGAAAATTGCTGATGTATTAACCAGGTTGAATTTGGTTGATGCAAACCCAGCAGACACACCGATGGTGACAGGTTACCAGGTAGACAGTACTGCTGAAGCGTTTTCTGACACAACGCTATACAGATGCATTCTAGGCAAGCTGAATTTCATTGCCAGATGTTCAAGACCTGACATAGCTGTAAGCTGTAATCTGCTTAGCAGACATGCCAACAATCCTACGGTTCAGGATTGGAAAGCTCTGAAGCGCATAGCCCGCTATTTGAAAGGGACTATGCACTACAGGCTGAGGTTCACCAGTCAGAAGACTGGAGGTCTTGAAATCTTTGCAGATGCAAGTTTTGGAAGTGACACCACGGATGGTACAAGCACTTCTGGAGTATGCTACATGTACAACCACTGCCTGTTTGACTGGTTGTGCAAGAAGCAGACGACAGTGAGCCTAAGTTCCTGTGAAGCAGAACTCAATGCTCTGTCATTTTCACTCATGGATTGTGAATGGTTGATGCAACTGTTTAAGGACATCAGGGTATCTGTGAAATGTCCTATACAAGTGTATCAAGACAATAGATCGTGTTTGGCTTTGCTGAACTCCGAGAGTTGCAAGCAGAGAACCAAGTACTTGCAGATTAAGTTACATCGTGCAAGAGAGTGTATCCAGAAAGGACTGATTCAGGTGTCCTACATGGCAGGAAATGAAATTCCTGCTGATCTGTTGTCTAAGGTTGTTAACAAAGAACAACTAAAGGTTTATGTACAAAGGTTGCAATTGGGTGAACCACAGGTACAACAGGTTACACGGAAAGGGGGAGGATGTTAGGATATTTCCGTTCCACCTTAAAGGGAGCAGGCTTTGTAAGCAACAGAGTCTGCGCATGTCCTGATCACAGGATGTTTTCGTTCTGATATTCCTTTCGATTTCAGTCGGCTCAGACACGCTGACAGAATGGACGTGTTTTCTTTTGTTCTGTTAAACGCTAAATAAAGTCTGTAAATTATGCTCTTCTGTGATGCAAGCTTTTGGCTGTGTTTCTGCTGATAAAGAGGGTGCACCAAGCCCTGGAATGTGGCTAGGAATTTCTAAGGCTTCGTGTCCCTAACTGTTGGATCTGCGCGACTACGGGAGGCCGATGGATGTCCAGAACTCCGGCTTGGGGGCCATGATGGACGTTATCTCCCTGGCAGTTTCCCAACAGTTCCGGCAACATCCCTCTGGCCTCCCAGGAGCCTCTTTTAGGAAGGACACAAAGTGGCTTCAAATCAGTGTGAAGGTAAGTACAAATATGTATCCATGAATACAAGGGAATAATACAAAAATGAAATTAAAACAACAGTGACAATGTCGTTTCTTAAAAAAATCTACTCATGCACGGTAGAGGTTTGTCCATCGGTTTCAATGGGCTCTACGTAGACTATGACTACACTCAATGTTTCACCCAATGCAACTGAATTTTTCTTCATGTTGAATCCAGAAGGGAAGGGAATGTTTGTTCTAACAATGCAAAACAAACCAATGCAAATTTATTGATTGGCCACTGAGTTCCCCAGGAATCTTCAAGTCGTCCCCACCAAAAAAAAAAGAAAAAAAAGATCGAGAACCACTGGGATAGAGGCATCCCCACATTCGCCAGGAACATTGGGGAGGGGGGAAGGAAATTAATGAAATTGGATGAGAAAGCTAAGTAGTACCTTAGCACTCTGCATAATAATTAGGTGGTAATAGTAGGAATGGTGGGTGGCTAATTTTCATATTTCTGACAGCTTTTTCAGAGTGTATGTGCCTGGGCTTACTTCGGACTTGACAAAAATTAAATTAGATGATGCTGCGCAGCTTTTTCTTTTTAATGAAACCTCTGAGTATATATTGAACTTGAAATATCTCAAAAAGGAGAAAGGGGAAAAAAGAATTGTTTAAATATGTGTTATTCCACAGCAATTTGTGTGAATTTTCTTCCGGGGAGATTATGACGGCATTGGTTGATCCGTTGAGTCATTTCATGTGACAATGACACGCTAAAGTGGATATGAGTTCATGGTAAGTAAGGCTATCCATGGCTCAGCTAGGGCCAGGGCCTTTTCAGTACTGGCCCCGACTTGGTGGAACGCTCTGTCACAAGAGACCAGGGCCCTGTGGGACTTGACATCTTTCTGCAGGGACTGCAAGACAGAGCTGTTCCACCTGGCCTTTGGTTTGGACTCTGTCTGACCCTTATGTTTCCCTCCCCTTATGGTTTTGATCTATGAGCTACTTTTAAAATGAGGCTGCATTTTAAATTGCATTTTAACCTGTATTTTAAATTGGTTATTTTTTCCCCTATTATGTTTTTACTGTAATTTTACTGGTGTTAGTTGCCCTGATCCCAGCTCTGGCTGGGGAGGGCAGGGAATAAATGAAATGTATTATTATTATTATTATTATTATTATTATTATTATTATTATGCACCTGGCTATTGGCCACTTGCGACCAAATGAGGATGCTTGGGAGCCCGGATGTTGCCTGACGTCTCCACCATCTGGAGTTGTATGCCTTGGGACAATTGGATCTTGACTGTTTACACACACTAGCGACACATCCTGTAGAATTCTATCTGCTATACAGTGGTGCCCCGCAAGACGAATGCCTCGCAAGACGGAAAACCCACTAGACGAAAGGGTTTTCCGTTTTGGAGGTGCTTCGCAAAACGAATTTCCTATGGGCTTGCTTCGCAAGACGAAAATGTCTTGCGAGTTCCTGCAGGGTTTTTTTTCCTCCCCCCCCCTTTTTCCCAAGCCGCTAAGCCGCTTATCAGCTGATCTGCTAAGCCGCTTAACAGCTGATCCGCTAAGCCGCTTATCAGCTGATCCGCTAAGCCACTAAGCCGCTAAGCCGCTTATCAGCTGATCCGCTAAGCCCGCTAAGCCGCTAATAGCGCTAATCCGCTAAGCCGCTAATGGGCTTGCTTCGCAAGACGAAAAAACCGCAAGATGAAGAGACTCGCGGAACGGATTCTTTTCGTCTTGCGAGGCACCACTGTATTTTATCTGCATAATCAGAATGAATTTCAGGAACCAAAAAGTCCTATTGAAAAACATGACTTTTGAGTCATCTGGGCCAAAAATGGCAACTAGGCATTCCATTTTGGTGACTTATAACCCTGGTTTAGCATCTTAAAAAGCAGAGACATCACCTTGCCAACAAAGGTCCATATAGTTAAAGCCATGGTTTTCCCAGTAGTGATGTATGGAAGTGAGAGCTGGACCATAAAGAAGGCTGATCACCGAAGAATTGATGCTTTTGAATTCTGGTGCTGGAGGAGACTCTTGAGAGTCCCATGGACTGCAAGAAGATCAAACCTATCCATTCTGAAGGAAATCAGCCCTGAGTGCTTACTGGAAGGCAGATCCTGAAGTTGAGGCTCCAATACTTTGGCCACCTCATGAGAAGAGAAGACTCCCTGGAAAAGACCCTGTTGGGAAAGATGGAGGGCACAAGAAGAAGAGGATGAGATGGTGGGACAGTGTTGTCGAAGCTACCAACATGAGTTTAACCAAACTGCGGGAGGCAGTGGAAGACAGGAGTGCCTGGCGTGCTCTGGTCCATGGGGTCACGAAGAGTCGGACATGACTAAATGACTAAACAACAACAAACCCTGGTTTAAGGAGTCATTTGGTACCTAGCTTACATATCTGAGTTTCTAACAGTGCCAGAGCGTAGGTAGTGATAAGTATAGATTTCATACTGAGTTGAGCCAAGAAAACTATGATGACCACTCTCGCCTGTTGACAGAGGCCTACAGTACATCTGGGCGCCCCTCGCATACAGTTTCTCCTCCTCTACTTTCAAAGCATACGCTGATTAGCATATCAAATAATATCCCTCCAATGTTCATTTACCCATCACTATGCTTCTCGTGCAATTCAGCTCCATTCAACATTTTAAAGCGACAATGAATAAAATTAAACATTCCAAACATGAAAAGGCAGTTCTCATTTAAATGATATATGGCAGCATGATTATGTGCTTGGCAATTAAATGACAATCACATCAAGTTTATTTAATGTTTTTGCAGCCGCTGACATCTGTCCATGGGTTTGGTGGTTCTGATTTGAGAGTTTGCTTGCTCACTTTTGGAAGTACACCAATTAGGCCTTAATATACGTATGTCCGGGTCTTTCCTTCAGATATGATAATCTAAATAAAGTTAGTGGCGCAGCTAGTGTTCTGCCTGGACACTGAGGTCCAGCGCTGAGGGCCTTCTGGCAGTTCCTTCATTGCGAGAAGCAAAGCTACAGGAAACCAGGCACAGGGCCTTCTCGGTAGTGGCGCCCGCCCTGTGGAACGCCCTCCCATCAGATGTCAAAGAGATAAACAACTACCTGACATTCAGAAGACATCTGAAGGCAGCCCTGTTCAGGGAAATTTTTAATGTGTGACATCTTAGTGTATTTATGGTCTTTGTGGAAGCCGCCCAGAGTGGCTGGGGAAACCCAACCAGATGGGCGGGGTACAAATAATAAATTATTATTATTATTATTATTATTATTATTATTATTATTATTATTATTGAAGAGCCTGGCCTTCAGGCCCTACCATGTGTTTTAAGTTGGAAAGCTCTTCTCTTCTCCTTTCCCTGCCTCAATATTCTATGCTTTACAACTACTCTTACATCCTTGATATGCTAGATGAGTGTTTCCCAAACATGGGTCTCCAGCTGTTTTTGGACTACAACTCCCATCATCGCTAGCTAGCAGGACCAGTGGTCAGGAATGATGGGAACTGTAGTCCAGAAACAGCTGGAGACCCAGGTTTGGGAAACACTGTGCTTGCCAATGCTGATTTTAAAAAGGAAGAGATTTGAGCATGTGCAGTTTTGCATTTTAAGAACTCTCCAAAAGGCTCATCTCTACTTCCTTTTATCTTGATTTCTTACATTCTCCCTGTGATTTGTAAGCGTGTCTCTGAGAGGTTTTTTCATTTGTTCCACCTCTTTCCCCGGGAAAACCCGCTGTTTACCTCTGCATTGAAAGAAGAAAAACCGCAATTGACGTTTGTTCTGATTCAGCAGTGAACCATGGGTTTTCCTGGGGAAAGCAGTGGGACAAAGCAAAAACCTCTCAGACCTGGAAAATCACAGATCCCAAATCAGAGTTTGGGGACCTCAGGCTTTCCGGTAAGCCCAATGAAAGGAGCATGACTGTGGCTTGCTGATGGAGTCCGGCACGCTTTCCTGCGCCACACTGGACTCCCGTGCGTAGGTCACTGTCAGCATCCTTCAGCAGAGTCTCCGCAGCGGTAGAAAACTGTTGCAATGTGTGTGTAATAAATCAGACTGCACGCAGGCTTTCTTGCTTATCTCCAACAGTCTTTAATCGTGTAGAAAAACATCATAAATCAGCCCGGCGAAAGAGTGCACATCTTTCGCCTCTCGGTCAAAACCGAAAGAGAACTCACACACAGAGAACGTTCCCGTATGTGAACATAACCACACCTCAGAATGTGAGACGTCACTCAGAACTGTTTAACCCTGTAAGTTCTGATTCTCTCCACAATGACTAGGTAAAATTGTCAACTGCTGTATTGATTATTTTGTTCGTGATTTGTTGTTGTTGTAATATGTTGGAGAACTTCATTGTAAACCACCTTCAGTGTGCCCCGCTAGGTGGGCTAGGAATTATTTGAATAAATAAATAACTGTAGTGTAACAGCAACAGAATACACTGGTACCTCTGATTAAGAACTTAATTTGTTCTGGAGGCAGCAGGAGGAAGAATCATAGAATCATAGAGTTGGAATAGACCACAAGGGCCATCGAGTCCAACCCCCTGCCAAGCAGGAAACACCATCAGAGCACTCCTGACATATGGTTGTCAAGCCTCTGCTTAAAGACCTCCAAATAAGGAGACTCCACCACACTCCTTGGCAGCAAATTCCACTGTCAAACAGCTCTTACTGTCAGGAAGTTCTTCCTAATGTTTAGGTGGAATCTTCTTTCTTGTAGTTTGGATCCATTGCTCCGTATCCGCTTCTCTGGAGCAGTAGAAAACAACCTTTCTCCCTCCTCTATATGACATCCTTTTATATATTTGAACATGGCTATCATATCACCCCTTAGCCTCCTCTTCTCCAGGCTAAACATGCCCAGCTCCCTTAGCCGTTCCTCATAAGGCATCGTTTCCAGGCCTTTGACCATTTTGGTTGCCCTCCTCTGGACACGTTCCAGTTTGTCAGTGTCCTTCTTGAACTGTGGTGCCCAGAACTGGACACAGTACTCCAGGTGAGGTCTGACCAGAGCAGAATACAGTGGCACTATTACTTCCCTTGATCTAGATGCTATACTCCTATTGATGCAGCCCAGAATTGCATTGGCTTTTTTAGCTGCCGCGTCACACTGTTGGCTCATGTCAAGTTTGTGGTCAACCAAGACTCCTAGATCCTTTTCACATGTACTGCTCTCAAGCCAGGTGTCACCCATCTTGTATATGTGCCTCTCATTTTTTTTGCCCAAGTGCAATACTTTACATTTCTCCCTGTTAAAGTTCATCTTGTTTGTTTTGGCCCAGTTCTCTAATCTGTCAAGGTCATTTTGAAGTGTGATCCTGTCCTCTGGGGTGTTAGCCACCCCTCCCAGTTTGGTGTCATCTGCAAATTTGATCAGGATGCCCTTGAGTCCATCATCCAAGTCGTTAATAAAGATATTGAATAAGACCGGGCCCCAGACAGAACCCTGTGGCACCCCACTAGTCACTCTCCTCCAGGATGAAGAGGAAAGGAGGAGGAGCCGGCCACTGAAGCCATGCCTTGCTCAGCTCCACACTCTTCTCTGTCCCCTGATTTCTTGGGACATTGTGGGGCTTGGCCCCCTCTCAAAAAATATTGGGAGAGCCCAAAAAGTCTCAGCCCCCATGCATTGACACCCCTGACTCCAAGCTGCAGCGGCAGGGAGCAGGGATCATTGTTCTTAATCCTTGTATACATTTTATACAAGTAGAAGGTTAGCTCAGCAGGAGGAGAGAATAAGAAGATGAATGTTAAGTTGTGGGTGAACATATCAGACAACACAACGATTTTTCAAACAGTTCTTGTTTATTCATAGGCCCAGAACAGAACTGAACTGAAGGGTTCAGCCAACCTGCTTATATAGAGCTCCACTAGAACGCAACAATAACAACTTTCTGTAACTATCCAGTCACCAAACATCACTTTCAATTCCTTATTTGCATATGTGGACCTGAGTGAAAACCATCTACAGTATTCCCCTGCTGGCCCAGGGTGAGAACTTCAGTACATGACAAAGAAGAAGAAGAAGAAGAGGAGGAGGAGGAGGAGGAGGAGGAGGAGGAGGAGGAGGAGGAGGAGGAATTTGGATTTGATATCCCCCCTTTCACTTCCCTTAAGGAGTTTCAAAGTGGCTAACATTCTCCTTTCCCTTCCTCCCCCACAACAACACTCTGTGAGGTGAGTGGGGCTGAGAGACTTCAGAGAAGTGTGACTGGCCCAAGGTCACCCAGCAGCTGCATGTGGAGGAGCGGAGACGCGAACCCAGTTCCTCAGATTACGAGTCTACCGCTCTTAACCACTACACCACACTGGCTCTATAATCTTTAGCCTGAACTGTTCCTTTTCAATCTACAGGAAGATTTGCAGTTTTTATGGTGAGTGGAAAGGTAATATCCCCCCAATCTGCAGTTGTGCAAACCATCTCAGCCCCAAACCAAACAACTAATTAAGAGGCACATGTGGGTCTGGCATGGGGCTGAGCTGAAGCAAAGGGGGCTTATGGCTTACTAAGCTGGGTTTTTGAAGGGCACCAAAGGACTGCAGTAGAACTGTCCCCGTCCCCCAACCTTGTGCCATCCAGATGTTGTTGGACTCCAACTCCCATCAGCCTGAGCCAGCACAGCCAGTGGACAAGGATGATGGGAGCTACCTCCCAAAGTCTCTGGAGGGTTACCTGGTTGGAGACACGTTATAGTGGAAGAGGAGCCGAGACGCTCCGATGTGTCTAACCTGCACCAGAGTTCTGCTACCCAAACTTCCGTGAGCTTTTGCAGGAGCAACTTGGGAGGTTCTGCTAGATGTTAATTTACTTCCATCAGATCTATCCCAGTGACCGTTATCCGTGAGGCCTTTCTTCACCCCCACCCCCACCCCCAAAACATCTGTTCTCCCAGACTGAGTGATTGCTTTAATAAGCTACGACGAGAAATATTTTTACAGTTCTGGCTGTGCAAGAAGAAATATGACACTAACAAAAGCGGATGGAGGTCACACTTCACTGACGGCTCAATGCCTCTCTGCACAACATGCATATAAATAGGAGATTTGCTTTGTGTGTGCCTGCGTTCTCCTCCCCTCCTTTTCTTTAGCTAACGTCTACTTCCCTTGAACCATCTAAACAAAGAGCATAGATCATCTTTCCGTTAGAACCTTCATTTTTATGGCAGTTCTTGCGGCACGCAGCATCTGTTGGCACCCTTCGCCGTGCAAGCGTGGGAGCTCGTCACATCATCCCAGTTAATGAAATGCTTGCATTTTAAAGTTAATGAAGCATTTTAAAGCAGGCTCCTAATGGCAGCTTTTGCCAAATGCTACCATCAAGTCTAGTGGCAGCTCAGTCGTAAGGATGCTACCTTCTGCCGCGGGAGAAGTCTGTGACAGCTACGGCCATTTCTGGACCAGGAAAGCTTGGCCACAGTGGTTAGTGCATCGGTGACTTCAAGGCTGGATTACTGCAATGCACTCTTCGTGGGGCTTCCCTGGCTCTTGAGCCAGGAGCTGCAGTTCATGCAGAATGCTGCAGCACAATTGCTAGCAGGAGCAAGACCCTGCCAGCATATAGCGTCTCGGCTCAGAGACCTCCACTGTTTGCCAACGGGTTACCAGGCCTAGTTCAAGGTGTAGCCATCATGTCCGGGTATGGTCAGCCCAGGGACCTGGGGATATTAAACCAGGGGTTGCCAACCCAGTGCATGCCCAACAGTACCTCATATGGTGCCAGAGAATGTATATATCCCCTCAAAAGCTTGCAATGCACATGAGAGACTGTTTGCTCTTCCTGCTCAGTTCCAGTTAGCAGTGGCTCCAACACAGAACATGGCCACGTGTTTTTTTTTGGATGCCAGAAATGAAACCCCATCTGTTCTGAATGGAGAGGTGCAAAGAGCTTCTCTCTTCGGGCAGGATTCTATCTAACTACTGTTGTCTGTGCTCTCGTAACCTCAAGGTTAGGTTACTGCAATGTGTTACAGGCAGAAGTGCCTCTGGAGACAGTGCAGAATACAGCAGTCAGTTTGCCAGTGTGGTGTAGTGGTTATGAGTGGTAGACTCATAATCTGGGGAACCGGGTTCGCTTCCCTGCTCCTCCACATGCAGCTGCTGGGTGACCTTGGGCTAGTCACACTTCTCTGAAGTCTCTCAGCCCCACTCACCTCACAGAGTGTTTGTTGTTGGGGAAAGGAGGTGGTATTGCAGTAGCAAGGGACAACTGGAGAAAACGGGCTTCCACCTGGCTTGCTCTGGAACTGCCCATCACAGCCTATGGTACCCCGGACGCCTCTTCCCACCTCTTCAGGACTTCCCAGCACCTTTTGCACAGCTACCCAACACCCAGCACTCATATGAGTAGACAACCTCCTGCAGACGTGAATGCCCTGCCTTGGAATCGTGACATTTCGAAAAAGCTGTTTTGTCTAAGCCTGAAGCGATAAGAAGACTGAGCTGGCTACATGACTCCCGCGAAGCCATTTTGTTATCCTGCCATCCCCTTCTTTTTACTTGTGGCACCCTGATGCTATTGCACACATCACAGACAAGGTACTCTGATGTCGGAGAGCCCCAGATGATCGTCTCAACAATTGTTTATAAGATTTCATTGTCATTTGTACTGTTGGTTTTTGAAAGTGTAATCCTTGCCGACATCTCCCACTGAGCAGGGATTATAAAGAAGCAGTCTGTGAAAGGATATCAGCCTTGAGTGAAGGGGGGTGGGTATAAAAACCTCAGAATAAGTTTGCAGGAGAGAGAGAGAGAGAGAGAGAGAGAGAGAGAGAGAGAGCGCGCGCCTGTCTGGAGCTAAATATAAATGTGCCAGCATTCACTGCACAATGTCGTTTGGCTCTGAACCAAAACGTCCTCGTGTTTGCCATCTTCCTTGCTAATAGATGCAGGGAGTAACTCTTTCTTATGCACAATGGCAGCTTCAGTTGTCTAATAAAGTAATTCCCCAAGGAAGGCACTATTGATCAAATCTTAGACCTGCAAATCCATATATTGTTTCGTTGGCCGGTCTGTTGGTCGGTGGTCATGGTGGTGGTGGGGAAAGGAGCTCCCCAAATGGAGTTTGTCGATTGGAAAGCAAAACACATCGCCGTCCTCTCTTGTTTTTAATTATTCAAAAGCCATTTTGCAGTAAAACAAGAGTCACGAGTTAGCGACTGCTCAACCAAAGCAGCGCGGGTTTATGCGTGCGACGCCAGGATTGAATTTATTTATTTTTTTTGATGCTATGCATGCGATCTTGAGAACAGGGAGCTTCTGCAAAGAATGCTGTCACCCCATATTGTGCATCCATTTCCCATTTTGGAAACCAATTAACAGCTATGCTGAGTATGCTAAAGATCAGGGGTTGGGAACCTTTGCTCCCTCCCCCCGACACTTCTTCACTACGCCTCCCATCATCCCCAGCAAGAATGGCCAATGGTCAGGGATGCTGGGAACTGTAGTCCAACAACATGTGGATAGCCAAAGGTCGCCCACACCTGCTGAAGACTGAGAGCTGGCTCATATGTTCGTGACATTACCATACCCTCCAACATCTTGAGTCCCCAAACTGGGAGGCATGTCTTCCTGACCATGCTCCCATGCGAGTCACATAATCCGTGCGAGATCACAAAGCCCCAAAGGCACACTTTTCAGAGCTGTGCTCAAAAACACAGATTTTGGGGTGCCACACGAGATCGCTCCCCCCAAAAAAGTGCAAGTTCTAGGCAGGAAATAGCGGAACCCCAAATGACTGCCACAGTCTCACACAAGAAAATTAGATGTTGAGTTTTTTCTGGGACACTTACAGGGTATGCATTCCCAAAGTTTGGAGCTGGTTGTAATGGTGGACCGAAGCATTCACTCGTTATGCCACACACTGGCACATTGCAAGCTCATTCAAATAAATTGCAAAATTGATAATAGTTTTATTATCCTTTTCCTCCCTGTTTTAGGAAAGAGTGGAAAACAGAGAGCTCTCCCAGGTACACCAAGATTCCAAGATGTGTGTGTGTGTGTGTGTGTGTGTGTGTGTGTGTGTGTGTGTAAAAAGGTTGTGTCTTTCTGATTTCTCTGAGAAAGCTAATTATGAGGAGAGGGGAGTTTACCCATCATCACTAATTACCAGAGAGATATGGGAGCCATCTCCCAGTCGTCTGATCCTTAACTACTCTGGAAATATCTGAGAGAAGGAACCATGAAAGCTGGCTCCATTATTGCCAGCCCTCAGGGCTAATTATCTTTCCGATGCGTCCTCAGGAAAAGAGAGAAAGGTAAAAAGGAAGGCATGTTCCTTCTAGCAGTGGTACTTGGGGCGATAGAGGAGAATGCACCTCCAGGGTTTCTTTTATCAGAGCAGGAGCAATTACATCATCTGCTGAAGTGCCAGGGTAATTGACCAACCAAAATCCCTGCTTTGGAAAGTGAAAAGAGGTGATAATGAGTTTGGTTCTGATAAGATTAGCCAAAAAGACAGTCAGAGAATGCAGAAGATGGATGAATAGAGGTTAGGTGCTTCTTCCCTTTTCTTTGATGGGGTTCTTGCTTCATGCTTGAAGCTAAAATCTTCTCTGCAAGATTGTTGCATTTTGAATTCAATGGAATTAAAAGCTCAGAGTTACATTTCAGCTGGCTAAGAATCTTTTGTTAAGCATGATATGTACACCCTCCCATCAGATGTCAGGGAGATGAAGAACTTTTAGAAGACATCTGAAGGCAGCCCTGTATCAGGAAGTTTTTTAATGTTTGACTTTTTATTATGTTTTTGTGTGTGTTGGAAGCCACCCAGAGTGGCTGGGGCAACCCAGCCAGATGGACGGGGTATAAATAATAAAATTATTAAGTTGAGCCAATGTAGTCAGAAGTAAGCACCACTGAGTTCATTTGAGCTTAATCCTAGGAGACTACACACTGGATTGCAGTCTTGTTGCTCCTAACCAATTGGGTATTTTGCTATGTGTTTAGGGTGTGTGAGAGCGTATATATGTGTTATGTACCAAGCTTGGATCCTAGAACAATAGGCATGTAGGATCCTAGAACGCAACAACTGATTGGCTTGCAGGAGAAGTCCAATCAGGCTCCAGGAGGAAGTTAATCAGCCTATTAGGCTGGTAGGATCAAAGAATGCAACAACTGACTGGCCTGCAGGAGAAGACCAATCAGGCTTCAGGAGGGAAGCAGAATCAGCCAATCAGACGGGACTCATTGTGTAAATAATGTATATAAAAGCCTGAGGTGGGGGGGGGGGGTTTCAATCACTATTTTACAAGCCACAATAAAGAGAATGAAATCATGCAGGACTCCGAGTATATTTCAATATGGATCTCATTGGGGACAGGTCTATGGGGTGGTCATGATCTGAGTTCCTGCCCGTCAAGAGTCGCCTCCATCCCATTTTCTCCCAGGAACTAGTGGAACACAAGATTAGCCTGGCCTAAAAACAAGAAAGGAAAAGCCACAGTTTATGGGACACTACAGCCAGTTTGGCCACAAACAGAGTATACTGGGAGACAGTGGTTTCCTGTCTGCTCCGTGGCAGGATATGGCATTGCACCATGATTTTCCAGAGTTCTGTTCAACACACAAGCCACTCCTGAGTTAGGCTAGAAGACGGGCCACTTGCTTGAGCTTCACAGCTATGCAAGGATGTGAAGCTGAATCAATACAACACCCTCGCCAATACCATATCATACTGCCTCCCCAGAAACAAGTCAACATTAAGGCTGATGGAAAGCCTCAGACAGCCATGATGTTAGGCTTCCCCTCCAAATCATTGCAAAAGGGCAACAGATGAGCAGCCAGGGAGTTGAACAGCAACTACAAAACCCTTAATGTTCCTTAACAACTGGATGGTTGCTGCTGGAGGAAGAGGACAGGGCAGCCTTGAAATCTCACCAGCGCCCCTGACTTTGCAATTTGACATCGTCTCAGGGCATAGGAAAGAGGCAGAGGAAAGAGTTTCTAACACACCATTGCCAGCTCAAATAATTCATTGTTGGAATTGTGCAATGGGTTTTTTGTGTGTGAGAGAGAGAGATTTGCTTTAAAATAGTTTCCTGTTAATAAGGCGAGAAGATGGGCTGGTCTGATAAATTGTCTAAGAGGTTTATGATCCCTTGAAAGCCATTTATGCATTTTTCTCCAGGTTATTAACTCTGGGGATGGAATTTTAGACACACTCAAAACTACACAGTGAGAGAAAGCACACAGGCAAGAGCTCTATTTCCGAACAAGCCAAACACCCCATATATTGTTCAGCAAACTTAAAACCAGACTTCCCTGGAGCAACCCATAAAAGCACCCATCTCTTGCCTACGTCCTTGCGATAGGGTAATTGATCCTCTTTTATGAAAATGACCCTTCTTGTACCGCCATTTAGAAAGAGCATAGAGAAGAAGGAAGATAAGTTGGTGCCGTCTGTTGGACCAACTCCAGTAGACCATTGGTCAATGAAGTCTTCATAATGCATGGCATCTTCTATACTTTGTTAGAAGGCACTAATGAGGCCCCAGAAATTACACTTCCAAGAATTATTCCCCCCATGCCAAACAATTACTGGACAACAAGACTTCGATCTTAATTCGCTGATGGGTTGATCCAGGAAGAGCATTTGGCTCGCAAGGAGCTTACCGGGGGTTCAGTGGCCCTCATCCAGCCCACCACTGCCTCCAAGCATTGGTGCAAGATCAGCACAGTCTCACCTGACAAACATGATGCAAACAGCATGTTCCAAAACATCTTCTAACTCTTCAAGCCTAATCAGAAAAGAATATATCTGAAAATGCTTCAGAAGAGAAGGGGGGTAAAGACCTTCAGTTTAATTTGCTGGAGCTGAACGAGCAGTGCTTTAAAAGAAGTCTAAAAGTTTTGCCACTTAATTAAGCTGTCTGAAATGCCACATTAACTCAAGAGAAAAAACACCTTAAGTATTGAGAAGCTGAATGTGCAAAGTCGTCCCTCTAATTTCACAACCAATACCCTACAGTAGATCGACTTCTGAAAAAGAAGCAAGGGTTTAAAAGGAATATTTAACAGGGGTGTCATGTGCTCTCTCTCTCTCTCTATATATATATATTATACAACATACTGCTTGGTCCATGGCAATAAGCCCTTCATAAGGAACATCAAATTACCAAGATGGTTTATGCAGAAATAAAAGGGAAACAAGTAGGCAAAGTCCCAAGATGCTTCATTCCGATCACTAAGACAAAGATCAAACCTGAAGTGTTCCCTTCTTCTTTTATTGCACTCTTTGCAAAAGGAATATTTTAAGAGCACAAACTTGATTCTTAACATCCATTTTAACTGCTCCTGTATCATACACAGAGCTGGAGGTCCAGAGAGCCACTACAGAGCATCGTATCTTAAAACTTGGACTGAAAAGATTTAATAATAATAATAATAATAATAATAATAATAATAATAATAATAATAATTTTATTTATACCCCACCCGCCCCAGCCAGAGTCGGGCTCAGGGCAGCTAACACCAGTAAAATTACAATAAAAACATAATAGGGGGTGGAAAGAAAAAATAAAAAACAATTTAAAATATGGGTTAAAATACGGGTTAAAATGCAGCCTCATTTAATAGTAGCCCATAGATCAAAACCATAAGGGGAGGGAAACATAAGGGTCAGACTGAGTCCAAACCAAAGGCCAGGCAGAACAGCTCTGTCTTGCAGGCCCTGCGGAAAGATGTCAAGTCCCGCAGGGCCTTAGTCTCTTGTGACAGAGTGTTCCACCAAGTCGGGGCCAGTACTGAAAAGGCCCTGGCCCTAGTTGAGACCAATCTAACCACCTTGCGACTTGGGACCTCCAAAGTGTTGTCATTTGTGGACCTTAAGGTCCTCCACGGGGCATACCAGGAGAGGTGGTCCCGTAGGTACGTGGGTCCTAGGTCAAATCTCTGAACCTGAAGCTCATCAGGTAACCTTAGCCCAGCCACTGTCCCACAATCTCTTGCTTGCCTGTTTGCAGCACAGGGAGGGGTGTTGTGAGCTTGTGTGGAAGCCAGCCTAGGACATAAGAATGTGGGAATGTAAGAAACCTGAATCAGGCCCATGACCCAACTAGTCCAGCATCCTGGTCCAACCAGTTGCCTGTGGAAAACCGCAAGAAGAACGTGAGCACAAGGGGGCACCATATTCTGGGGCAGACCTTGGTAATGTGACACTCTGTGCTAGGCCAAAATTTGACACCCCAGCCCAAATCTGCCTTCCCAAAGCCAAGAAAGAGAGGAGCAGGGCTTTGGGAAGGAGGTGTGAGGGCTCTGCCAGGGTCCTAGAGTCCTCCCTTCTCTTTCCCAAAGCCTAGTTAGTGCTTTCCCAGCTTTTGGAAGGAGACAGGAGGGCTGTAGGACCCTGCCAGACGCTGGTGTCTCCTCCCCAAAGCCTTGGCATTTTGCTTACTAGGCTTTGTGAAGGAGGCAAGAAGGTGCCCCCTCGACTCAGTGCCCTGTGCTGGGTCACGCGGCCCTAATTCCACTTCTGCCGTAATCTTTTCAGTGCTTAGGGTCTCTAAAGGTCTTAATCCAGCCTTGACACAGGTTCCCCCCAACTACTGTGCACTTTTCTGTATAACATGCATTTTGACCCTCGTCTTAGACCGCGGCTGTAACCTTCTCTGGTGAAAAGTCGAGTTGTGATCCACCGAGTCCAAATAGCTGAATTATTTACAGCAGCAGAGAGAGGATAATGGCTGTGGATTTTCATTCTTTAGCAGTCATTCTCTAGTGCATCCCATTTTCAAAGTCTGCACACACACAGCCTGCCAGTCGCACATTAGGCCCCCGCACATGGCTAATACCCGCTTGCCATGAAATATACATTCCATCCACTGTCCAAGGAACTGAAATATTCAGTTCACCCCTCCATGTTCAAGTCATGGATTAACCCAGTTTCCTAGCATGCTCCTGGGCCACGAAGTGCTGCTGTAGTAAGCAGACTGGAGGATTTGAGAGAGAGCACCTGAAATACCATAAAAACAACTTCTGATTATTTAATGAATCTTTCGATGAAGGCAAGGCATCCCTTTGCTCCCTTCACAACAACTTAAGGCTTGCTTCTGCAGCTACCTCATCTACACTTTTTAATAATGATCTCAGCACTGCTCAATTCCAAATCCCATCTGAGCAGACAGGATTGCCTAATTAAAAAAAATATATTGAGCTATATATCGGAAGAGGGAAAATATCATCAAAACTGATGGAACTACCTTCCCCTTTATGGTGAGAGAAGAAAGACTGTGTTGCCAGTCTTGAGTCCTATTTAACACCAGAAAACCCTCCAAGCATCCGTATTTTCCAGGGAACGGCTCGGATATACAGAATCTCCCCATTTTCATTGGAGAAATGTTGAAGGGTATGTAGTTATGTGACCCCCCCGCCAAGCCGAGATAAGTAACTATAAAACCTTTAGAAGGCAGCCATGTATAGAGAAGTTTTTAAATGTTTAATGTTTTGTTATGTTTTTATATATGTTGAATAATAATAATAATAATAATAATAATAATAATAATGGAATAGGACATCCCTATTTTCATCGAGGAAATATTAGAGGGTGTGCACCAGTAACAGAAGTAGCAATGACCAAGAACTTTGGTTTTGCATATTTCACAGTAAATGGCTGAAATTTGCTGGACCAGAATGCAAGACCCTTGTGAAGGCTGACAAATCCCTTCACAAATGCAGCAAACAACTGAGAAGTTTAAGAAAAAGCAATGAATGTAGGAATGTGGGAAGGGGAATGTTGTGATGTCACATTTGTGAGCATTGCGTCTTCCTCCCTCAGTTGGGAAGAAGCTTCCCAGCTTTGAGAGCCAGTGTGGTGTAGTGGTTAAGAGCGGTGGTCACGTAATCTGGTGAACTGAGTTCGTGTCTCCACTCCTCCACATGCAGCTGCTGGGTGACTGTCAGGGAACTGACATCGGATCTAGAGGCGGAGGGAAGGCTCTCAAATGATGCTGGAGAAGGGCCCAGCAGGGAGAGAGGCAGCTCCGCAGATGGGGAAGCTAATCAGCGCAACACCAGGGATATAGAGGGGCTGATGGGGGAATCGGCGAGAGGGCTCCAGGACTCTTCACCGGACACCAGCGGGGAGAGCACGGGTCCTCCGCTACCCACGCCCACCCTGCGCAGAAGACTTCCATGCAGAGAGAGTAGGAGGAGACTGGGTGTCAAACAACCTTTATGTTGGAAAAGATTTAAGAAACGCCGACTGACGGATTCTGCTAGCGACTGAGGCAGCCACAAAGTGAAGGGCTGCCCAGACTGAAAGGTTTAGCAAGGCAACAAAGGCTGGAGAGGCGGCAACTTACGCACGAGCAACCCCATACACATTACAGTGACCTTGGGCCAGTCACACTTCTTTGAAGTCTCTCAGCCCCACTCACCTCACAGAGTGTTTGTTGTGGGGGAGGAAGGGAAAGGAGATTGTTAGCCGCTTTGAGACTCCTGAAGGGATATCAAATCCCAACTCTTCTTCCTCTTCTTCTTCTTCTTCTTTGGGAAGAAGGCACCAGGGAAACATTGTACATAGTCATTGTACATAGTGTGGAAGTTGCCCCTGGTTACCTGACCCTTTTTAATAGTTCTCTTTTCTCCTAGAAAAACCAGGCAACCCTTGCTTTTAAAGTTTAAACATAACATATGACTTTTACTTGCTGTGCTTGCTCTTGTCAGATTGAATGTACAAGAGTCGCAGGTGATACTTACATTACTGAAACATATTTACATGAATTTGTATCTGAGACTGACGGATATTTACAGACTGGCTCTGAGGGAAGTAGCAGCATAGTGCAGAACACTTGCTGCTCTCACCGTCAAAACTCTCACGCAGTTGATAACTGAACTAACTGAAAGAAAACAGCCTCAGTATGTCTATGACATCACATGATTCAATGCTCCAGCATTAGCCCTTTGCAACGTATTTTGGATGCACCATTCTGTGGTCTAAACCACTGTGCCTCTTGGACTCAGAAGGTCGGTAGTTCAAATCCCAACGATGGGGAGAGCTCCCGTTGCTCTGTCCCAGCTTCTGCCAACCTAACAGTTCAAAAGCACACCAGTGCAAGTAGATAAATAGGTTCCACTGCAGCAAAGTGTGTTTCCATGCTCTTTGGTTTCCGTCACGGTGTGATGGTTTTTCCATGCGCCAGAAGTGGTTTAGTTATGCTGGCCACATGACCCGGAAAGCTGCCCGTGGACAAACGCTGGCTCCCTCAGCCTGAAAGCAAGATGAGTGCCACAACTCCATAGTCACTGAAGTGAAGGCATGAGGCAGGAGTTGGTAATGCAGGTGAGCTGTGCATAAGCAAGCTGCCAGCTAGCTCTGTCAAGGCTCTTTTTATTAGCGCAATATGCAAAAGCAGTCAAATACATTTTGGACTGTCACCTTTACACATCTTCCAATCCCGAGATTGTGGGTTGGTACAAAGTTATTTTGGCACCTCTTTCCACCGCATCACTTTCCCCTTGCACAATGTATGATGAAGGAGACAAAGGTCACAGACAGGGCACGGCAGACCACTGAGAAAGCCAAAGGTTAGATAGAGGGCATGATGTTCAGACAACTGAGGTTGTCTGTGGGTGGAAGTGTGCTCCACACCCGACGGTCATTCCCTCAGTCCCCTTTGACTTGACTTAACCATCCAGGGGTCCTTTACCTTACATTTTTACCTAGTCCTCTTAGTCCACTGACCGCATACCACTGATTCCAAGGACTGAATGCCAATAACAGGCAGGACCAAAGGCAAAAGTGAGTGGAGCAGCAAATCTTAAACCCACCTCCATACAAAAGGGCTAGTTTCTACATACACTCATGCCCCATGGTCTCCATCCTTCCATCAAGGCAAGCAAGAAGCAGGATCCGAGTTCAGTGACATGTTCCAGTCAGGCACACACACTCAAGGAGGATGCAAAGCTGAATCAGTGAGTGAAGTAGCTTATAGGGAGAGGGCTCTGGCCAGGGAGGGGGGCATCCTGGGGAGAGCCTTAGAGAGACTTGGACTGAAACCTAGATTGAAGCCAATGGAAGAAGTACGGAGCCAAATTATGAATTGGTTACAGTATCATCAAATATATGATATGTTTGAATTAGATTTTAAACATGGGTTTCCGGATCAAAGCTCACAGTATGAAAGATAATTATTATGGAATAAGGATAAATCATTGTCAAAAATGTATAACTTATTATTTGAATGGGAAACGAGTTAGTCAAAGCATCAATGACACACTGGGCAACAGATATAGGGCATAACATAGACCTAAAGCTGTGGGAGAAACTTTGGAGGAATGATTTGAAATTTACCGCATGTTATACTTTGAAAGTATGAAAATGATGCATAGATGGTATTTAACCCCAAGTAGGTTGGTCAAGACGTACAAAGTTGGATCAGATCTGTGTTGGAAATGCAGAGAAATGGAAGGGACATTTTTTCACATGTGGTGGACATGTAAAAAGGTTAAAGATTATTGGGGAATGATCTACAATGAGTTTTTAAAAATGCTTAAAATAACACCCCCCAAAAAAAAATCTGAGACCATTTTGCTAGAAATAGTG
Source organism: Podarcis liolepis (assembly GCF_965112155.1). Lineage (NCBI taxonomy): Eukaryota > Metazoa > Chordata > Lepidosauria > Squamata > Lacertidae > Podarcis > Podarcis liolepis. The sequence goes on from NC_139557.1 coordinate 111,868,315, forward strand.
CAGTCTGAAGTTCCCAGTTGTCAGAAAAAATTATTTATCTACACAACTACGGCAGTTCAAATTTTGCTAGCCCAAAGATGGAAAGTGAGCGAGATCTCTAGTAAGGAAGATTGGCAACTTAAGATGGTAGTATTTGCAGAAGCAGCAAGTTTAATTTACAGAATAAGAGAGCAAGAAGAATCTTTATTCAAAGAGGAGTGGAAAATATTTGCTGAATGTTTAGAAAATAACTGTGTACAATTGAAAACGCTGGTAGCATTTAGATAAATTCAACAATATGGTAAATATGTGAAGGATGTAAAATGGAGAAACGATTAGATTGGCTATGGTGAAATATGCAGGAATGATAGATAAGTAAAATGAACCATGAAAGGAGGAGGGAAGTCAATTGTTACATGGTATTAAGTAAAATGTTTATTCTGAGATGTATAAACTGAAAAATTAAGTAAAATTGTTATAAAAAAGATTTGGGAGGCCACATTTGGCCCCTAGACTTGAAGTTCTCTGCCCTTCAATGCTTCTTTCATTTTCAGGATTTGCTCCCCTCCCCCCAAAAAAAACTTTTGGGGGGTTTTGTTTTTACATTTGAAGTACAATTTAATAAAGGCATAATGATTAACTTTATATGAGGTGTTCAGAAAGGTATGCGATTAACCTCAAGGCATTCTCTGAGCTTCCTGCAAAACACGTTGATTTTTCAAAACAAAGTTTCTGATGTGAAGACAGCTATTTCTGGTCATTTCCACAGTGCTGATTATCTCAGAGACGCGGGTGACGCAGAGAGGAGACTTAACAGTAGCCTGAGTGCTTGACTCAGTTTGTAACAATGTAGGTATGTAATTATACTAGAAGATATTTTATTTTTTATTATTTTTGAGAGAGAGAGAGAGAGAATGAGAGAAAGAGAGCAGTTGTCCCATGTAATTTTCCAATCTTTGCCAAGATATTACAGTACCAGCGTAGGCTCTCTACCAAAGTGGTATTCAGCAGAACCATTTATACAGACAAAGAACTGGTATTGCACAAGGAAATGACAAGAGCTCGTGGAAAATGCAAGGAGGGCGGAGAAAATTGGACCCCGAAATCCTTCAACATGTAAAACACATTCTTTAGATGTATGGAGAAATGTAGAACGATGATATTTGAGTTATATCTTATGAATATCGTATCTGAGGTGTCTGGAGAGTGAAATTCAGGAGGCACTAGCTGGGGTGGGCTCCAAGAAGCAACTGGAAATGTATTTGTTTAGACAGACTCTCCCTAATACTTGAGAGAATAGAACTGTCCTGGTTCACCCTTCATGATAAACCAGTTTGTTTTAAACCATAGTGTGGCGTTTGCCTCCTAGGTGGGTCATAAGGAAAGGGTTAAATGAGTGTGATGTGATTGGCCAGTGGGAACCAAGGGGAGGAGTTAGAGTTAGAGTTGGTGTTGTGTGGAAGTCAGTTGAGAGTTGGGAGTTGGAGAAGGAAGAGGGAGGAATAAGTCTGTGGGTTGGTCGAGTTGTGTGGTGAGAGAGTGAGAGGAACTGTTAGGTGGAGTCAGATAGATAGTTGGGATAATCAGTTTGAAGTTGTTAGGAACCTATAGGACAGTTAAGGAACTAAGATTAAGAAACTGACAAGAAAAATTAACTGAAACCATAACCTTGTTCATGCTTATAAAAATAAACTTGATTATTTGTTAATGTTAACAACTGTCTGGACTTCGTGTGTACCTGAGAGAAACGGGTAACTAGCGTAATTTGTTGATTACAGTTGCTCTTCAAATAGTTCGTATATTTCTTCCAGTCTTCTGTGAATCTCTGGTCCCGCAGGTTTCGAATCCTTCCTGTCATCTTACCCAATTCTGCATAGTCCATTAATTTTGACTGCCATTCTTCTTGGAATAACAGGTTTGGAATTGCCCAAGATAGATGTTAAATTATTTTTGTATGCCACAACTGCCGCTCGAATTTTACTAGCTAAAAAGTGGAAAATGCAAGAATTACCAACTGTGGAAGAATGGCAGATGAAGATGATGGATTTTTCGGAGCTAGCCAACCTGACCGGAAGAGTCCGTGACCAGAAGGAGGAGGAGTATCAGGAAGAATGGACAAAATGTAATGATTATTTAGTTAAGTTAAACTAATTAGAAATCGCTTGCAGGTATTAGATTGGTTTAGGATTTCATATAAGTTAAGTGATGAATTAATATATTTAATCTTGAATTGAAAAGGTATAAGGATGTTAAATGATTAAGTTAAGTTTATGAGAACTCTGATTTGGAAATCCGTTCAAGGATATGCATTGAAATTCAACTACAGTGGTGCCCCGCAAGACAAATGCCTCGCAAGACAGAAAACTTGCTAGACGAAAGAGTTTTCCGTTTTGGAGGTGCTTCGCAAAACGAATTTCCTATGGGCTTGCTTCGCAAGACGACAATGCCTTGCGAGTTCCTGCGGGGTTTTTTTCCTCCCCCCCCTTTTTCTAAGCCGCTAAGACGCTTATCAGGTGATCTGATCAGCAGATAAGCCGCTAAAAGCCGCTAATAGCACTAATCCGCTAATCCGTCAATGGGCTTGCTTCTCAAGACGAAAAAACCGCTAGACGAAGAGAATCACAGAACGGATTCTTTTCGTCTTGCAAGGCACCACTGTAAGGGGAAGCGAGGAAGCCACTTAACAATGTTATTTTAATAAGGTTATGATTTTTGTTTGTTTGTTTGTTTGTTTGTTTGTTTGTTTGTTTGTCTGTTTGTTTGTTTATAATTTTGTGAAAATCAATTAAAAAATTGGGGGGGGGGAGAACTGGAGACAGCGCTGCCCAAGAGCTCGCTCTTCAAGGCCATGGGCAGCTGTGCCTGAGCATGCCCCCCCCCCCCCGATGAAGCCAGACTCCTGCCTGCATCACCACCGAGATGGGCTGCTCATTCACGCACCCTCCACCCTTCTCTGAGTGTTTCTCGCCCTGGGGAAGCGCAGACTATGGTGGAAGCCCTTCTCAGTTGCAAGTAGATGCCAGGACAAACAATGGGGGCATGTGAGAAAGCCTACCCCTTACTTTTGTGCCTTAGACAGGGAGACAGCTCCCACCAACAGCCCCCAACAACTTTGGCTGGGGGGGGGGGAGGAAGCTCAACAACTCTTTCCAAATTTTCACTTTTTGAAATATGGCAACCCTAGTTTTAACTACTAGATGCTTATCAAATTCCAGGGAAGACCAGCTAGAAAACAAACCAAGCTCTGGACAGACAAGCCACGGTTTGTTTGATTCTCTGTCAAGCAAACCGTGGCTTGCTTGTTGTGCACAAATCAAGCCACTGCTTCCTGTAAAACGATCAACCGCTCTTGTCTTATGTTGTCCGCTTTTAAAACGTACAGAGCTACTGAACAGTGCCTTGCCAACTGCCCTGTACTTTGCCCGTGGGTACCTTGCCTTTGCCTGAACTACTGCTTCCATGCAACTAGGTCGTGGACTGCCTTTTGAACTTGTCTTTGCCTTGGCCCTTGCCTGAATTGCAGCCTCTGGGTGCCAATTCTGTGGGCTGCTTGAGGTCTTGCTGTGGAATCTCACGAGCCTGGGCCTGCCATGAAAAAGGGCATATGTACATGGGTGGCGCTGTGGGTTAAACCACAGAGCCTAGGACTTGCCGATCAGAAGGTCAGTGGTTCGAATCCCCGCAATGGGGTGAGCTCCGGTTGCTCGGTCCCTGCTCCTGCCAACCTAGCAGCTCGAAAGCATGTCAAAGTGCAAGTAGATAAATAGGTACCGCTCCGGCGGGAAGGTAAACGGCGTTTCCGTGCGCTGCTCTGGTTCGCCAGAAGCAGCTTAGTCATGATGGCCACATGACCCGGAAACTGTACGCCGGCTCCCTCGGCCAATAAAGTGAGATGAGTGCCGCAACCCCAGAGTTGGTCACGACTGGACCCAATGGTCAGGGGTCCCCTTACCTTTACCTTTACACATATAGTTCGGGCCTTGGAGCGCTGCATAACAGCAGCAAACAAAGATAAAATACAGACCCTGGATTTAAAGATACAATTAGCTCGGTAAATTAAAAATTACTGTGAAAATGATTCTCCTGTGGCAACTGCCGTAGAAACACCATGGCTACTCATATTAAATTATCCTCTGGGCTTGTAAAATGTCATCGGCCGTGGAAGGATTTGAAGGCTCCCTTCAGTTGTGTGCAAATATGCTTGTCTTTCCAGTGGATTGCCCCACCGAAGCGCTAGAGGGCTGTTCTTCCAGAAGAAATATAATTACCACTCTGTTTTAAATTCATGAGGAATTATGGGGCTTAAGGTGGGATGCATTCAGAAGCAGCTTTGGAGATTCCAAGATAAGAAGACTGTGTGAAGCTCAGCCTCGCAGACACCCTCATGGGGTTCTCCGGTTAGGGAATAAATTTGTTCTTAATCCAAATGCCTTTGAATATTTGATACTGGGAGACCAGGCTAGCTGGAAGAATGTAAACTGTATATTGCACAGGCTCTCATATTGAGCTGCTTTGTACAGGGGAAACGCGAAGGATGTAGACCAAGCACCATGATTTTTCCCAGGATAGGGACATGAAGGCCTCATTCTCCACCACTGCCATCATGCCAATGAGACTTCAAGCCAAGGAATTCCTAACATTTTGTTGCGATTCAAGCGGGGGTGGGGGTCATTATGTGTCAGGTGTTGAGCTCTATGTAAAATAGATTCACTCTCCTATTTGAAAGGAAACATATTCGTTCTAAAATACATGGCCCGTCTATTGGAGCAGTGCCAATTTTCTCGGACTTCTTTATATTTTAGGGATGGGAGGAGTCTTCCATTCTTAATGGGCCTGAGGCCCCATGACACCACTCTAAACAGTCATGGCTTCCCCCAAAGAATTCTGGGAACTGACATTTGTTAAGGCTGCTGAGTGTTGTTAAGAGGTCCCCTATTCCCTTCACAGAGCTACAGTTTCCAAAGCAGTTGAACCAGCAATCCCTCTTCTTTTTCCCCGATATCGTTATTGTCATTGTCCCATACAGAACAATGAAATTGAAAAATCTACGTAAGACATTCAAAAACCCCTAAAAACTCTGAAACCCCATTTTAAAATACAATATACTATAGAGACTCCTTATACTGCGTTTAGAACCAGAATTGCATTCTGGGAACTCTAGAAATTGGGAAACTGGGAAACTTCATGGGGAACTCTAGAAATTGTAGCTCTGTGAGGGGAATAGGGGCTTCCTAAAAATTTGCAGCAAAACCATCAAAGGTACCACAAGTGATGTCAGCCATCATCTTACTCACTTGGAATGGCATTTACTGCCTGGTCTACAAGCAACCACCACTTCATAATACACACTGTACCACTGTAGTGGTAAAGAGAATGAGCTGTGAGCTAAGAACAGAAAAGCTCTACTGGATCATGCTAAATGGAGTTTGGAGTTTGGATTTGATATCCCGCTTTATCACTACCCAAAGGAGTCTCAAAGCAGCTAACATTCTCCTTTCCCTTCCTCCCCCACAACAAACACTCTGTGAGGTGAGTGGGACTGAGAGACTTCAGAGAAGGGTGACCAGCCCAAGGTCACCCAGCAGCTGCATGTGGAGGAGTGGAGATGTGAACCCGGTTCACCAGATTACGAATCTACCGCTCTTAACCACTACACCACACTGGCTCTCTGGATATAATGTTCATTATATCCAGCTTCCCGCTTGTCCATAGTGGGCAACTTTACACCTTGCATGTTTTGTCATCCATCTGTCTTGAGAGACAATGGAAAAGTGTGCCATTGGGGGTAAAGTCAAGCCATTGAACCCCAAACCAGGAATTAAGGAATTCTGCAGCTGTCGGTCCCCCACATTTTGTCTGATTTCCCAGAAATCCCAAAGTTTACCTAGGATGTCATAGTTGCATACTGAACACCAGATCCTGCACTGAGAAAGAGGTTGCACTAGACAAATTCCATCAACATTCTATTACAGTAGTACCTTGCTTCTCAAACTTAATCCGTTCCGGAAGTCCGTTCCAAAACCAAAGCGTTCCAAAACCAAGGCTCGCTTTCCCATTGAAAGTAATGCAAAACGGATTAATCCATTCCAGACTTTTAAAAACAACCCCTAAAACAGCAATTTAACATAAATTTTACTATCTAACGAGGCCACTGATCCCTAAAATGAGAGCAATAATCAATGTACTGTACTATAAAATAAATAAGACAGTATTGTAGATGATAAAAATAAAAATAAAAATTATTTCTTACCTTCACTGATGATAGTCATTGTTTGGATGGGGGGGCTTTTATCCATTTCCGCAGTCACACAGTCAGTCAATCCATCAGTATCTGAACTGGGTTCCACACAGTCACAAAAACAAATTAACCGAAAAAGCCTCAGAAACAAAAACACCAAAGAAATAGCTAAAACAAAAGTGCCAGACTTAATCTGTTCCAGAAGTCCGTTTGACTTCCGAAATGTTCAGAAACCAAGACGCAGCTTCTGATCGGTGCAGATGCCCTGGAAACAATAGCCAACATCCGCATTGGATGTTTGGCTTCCGAAAAATGTTCGAAAACTGAAACCCCTATTTCTGGGTTTTCGGTGTTTGAGAACCAAGGTACCACCGTATTCCAAAGTAGAACCAAATTAGAAACTGGTGAATTAGAAGCGGAGCTGTAATGGACTCTGGCAAATTAGGAATGGAGCCACCACAGATTCCGGTAAATCAGTAGTTGACCCAGGCTGGAATCTACAGAATAGTAAGTGGCACCAGGCAGATACTGGCATTTAGTCAGAGTACAGTGTACTAGTTACCTGGCACAATACATTTTTTATTGCCTTGTGAAGTACTGGAAGAGATCGCACTTGTCTTCTGATGGCATTGCCTTTTCGACTGGACAATTACTCACCAGGAGCGAGAGAGAGAAGAATTAAGGTGGGAAAACAAAATAACCAGCTTGAGAGTCTACTTTCCTTTTAAGTATTTATAGAGCGCTTATCGGAGATGCCCAACTGACTCCATGCATAAATTATTTTGAAAGCATATAAGAAAAAGAGCTCTCCTGCATGCACCTGAGAGCATCTAATTAAAATTAGTTTACATTGAACACTTAATAGCCCTTAACTAGTGTTTCCAGGTAGTTTGACAACTGTTATTTGGTGACTGTTAATTAGTCTACAAGTTCCGTTCCCTGCTCACAGACAAATCATTTGCTTTTTCTAAGACAGGAAATGCAGCTGGAGCAAGCCAACTGCCAGTACAGTGGTACCTCGGATTAAGAACTTAATTCGTTCTGGAGGTCCGTTCTTAACCTGAAACTGTTCTTAACCTGAGGTACCACTTTAGCTAATGGGGCCTCCCACTGCTGCCGCACAATTTCTGTTCTCATCCTGAAGCAAAGTTCTTAACCCAAGATACTATTTCTGGGTTAGCAGAGTCTGTAACCTGAAGCGTATGTAACCTGAAGCATCTGTAACCCGAGGTAGCACTGTACAGTGGAACTGTGTACAGTTAGGGCACAGCCAAAATCTTCCAACTCACTCTTCTTCTCACCCCATCTGGCTGCGAGGCAGCAGCGGAGCAAGCCGATAGGGTGCTTGCGGTGGCAGGCGTGCCCTGCACCTGAGGCCAGGACCAGCCAGCCACGGGGCAGGGAGAGCCAGTGCAGGACGCTCTGCAGGGCCTCTGAGGTGTCTGTCTGCCTCCTCTCACTCAGCCGCTCTATAGCTGAGGGGGAGGCGGCGGGCGGACCGTTTGGGGCAGCGCAGAGCCCGTGGGCACCCAAGCCACTGTGTCACTCCCTGGAGAGACGTGTGGCTTGGGCGTGCTGCAGGCCCCGAGGTGAGTGCCGCCCGCCATTTTGTCACCCCCCTCAGTGGTGACACCTGTGGCAGACCGCCCCCACCGCAACCTCCTTCCTCCGCCGCTGCTGTGAGGCAAAGCTTGGATATCATTAGAAAGGAGTCCAGAGAAGCGGACACGGAGCAATGGATCCAAACTACAAGAAAGAAGATTCCACCTAAACATTAGGAAGAACTTCCTGACAGTAAGAGCTGTTCGACAGCGGAATTTGCTGCCAAGGAGTGTGGTGGAGTCTCCTTCTTTGCAGGTCTTTAAGCAGAGGCTTGACAACCATATGTCAGGAGTGCTCTGATGGTGTTTCCTGCTTGGCAGGGGGTTGGACTCGATGGCCCTTGTGGTCTCTTCCAACTCTATGATTCTATGATTCTATGATTCTATGAGTCCTTAAAATTAAAAGTTAGTTCAGGTATGCATATCTATTGGACAAACCATATATTTCAAAATACAATAGGTACTGGGCAACTTTATTCTTCTTGATCTAGGAAGGTTAGAAAGCTTCACCAGTCTGAAGCTAAGGGGTAGAAATCTGGTTTGAGCACTCAAAACCCCACCAAGAATAATTATTTTTCAGAATCTGAGGCACTTCCTACTCACCGCACAGAAAAAAATAAATCTGTATAATTTGCTGGAAGTATGAAGAATGACTGGCATGCGGTTCTCCATAACTATCCTGTTGGAGGGAAAGAAGGCTGTATCCCATTGCTCCTGCTGCTTTTATTTATTCATTTAAGCTCTCCAGCTATGCATGAATGAAATGCAAACTTCCCCTTAGCTGATCGTCTCTCAATACATAAGCCAAAATATACCTCCTATTGTTCTGTCATTCAGAAGCATAAAATTCTGGTTATGGGATAATGGTTTCTGTAAATACTCAAGATGCTGTTGAGGGCTTCAGAGACAACTGTGTGCCGACAGACTCAGTTGTTTCTCTTCTCCTTATTGTGAGCGCACAAACCGACAGACACACAGGTACCATTCGTGTAATACTCTCCGATTAGAAAGATGCAAATTTAATAATAAACAAATCACCTTGCCACCTGCATTGGTTGATATAATTCTGCCCACCTCAAACATGCATGTCTCCTGGTCACTCCATTTTTCTTCCCATGCCACAGTTCCATTGTCAGGGGCAGTTTGCCTCTGAATGAGAGCTGGTGGGAATCAAGAGAGACACTGTTATTGCTCTCAAGCCCTGCTTTTGGGCTTCCCACAGGCATCTACTAAAACCCCTGGATTCAGATATTCCCCATCTTATATTTGTGCAGCTGGTTATTCCTGCCTAAGTGCAGAACCTTACAGTTGTCCCTACTGAATTTTCATTCTGTTAATTTGGAGCCAGTTCTCCAGTCTGTTAAGGTCATCTGGAATCCTGATTCCGTCTTCTGTAGCATTAACCAGTTTGGTGTCATCTGCAGATTGGATAAGCCTCAATTCTTTCAAACAAGTCATTTATAAAGACATTGAACAACAACAGGCCCAGGGCAGAACACTGCAGCACCCCAATTGTCACATTTTTTCCCCAGGATGACAAGGATGTTGGGATACTGCCGGGGAGACGGGGGCATCAGGCAGGCCCCCAGCTGGCTCCAGTCACTGGCCGGCAGCCGCGCTCCCTTGGAACAGCATGGGGACTTGGTCAAAACCTTGCTGAAATCAAGATACGCTATGTCCAGAGCATTCCCTTGATCCACCAAGCATCTATCAAATTAAGAAATGAGATTTGTCTGGCATGACTTGTTTTTGAGAAACCCATGCTTGGGGATCACATTTTTTCAAAGTGCTCACAATCCAGCTATTTAATTATCTGTTCTAGGACCTTTCCTGGTATCAGTAAGGAATGTTCCCCACCCCCCTTTACCAATGGAACCTCTGTGTTTTATTCACTGTTTTAAGCAACGGAAGTGATGGGTAAATAAGATAGAACAGGTGGCGATAGGAATGGGTAGCTTCAGCTCCTAAGCTGTTAGGTAAAGGTAAAGGAACCCTGACCATTAGGTCCAGTCGTGACCGACTCTGGGGTTGTGGTGCTCATCTCAGTTTATTGGCTGAGGGAGCCGGCATTCAGCTTCTGGGTCATGTGGCCAGCATGACTAAGCCGCTTCTGGCGAACCAGAGCAGCGCACGGAAGCGCCATTTACCTTCCCGCCAGAGTGGTACCTATTTATCTACTTGCACGTTGACGTGCTTTCGAACTGCTAGGTTGGCAGGAGCAGGGACCGAGCAACGGCAGCTCACCCCATCACGGGGATTTGAACCGCTGACCTTCTGATTGGCAAGTCCTAGGCTCAGTGGTTTAACCCACATCGCCACCTGCGTCCCTGTTAAGCAACGCTAGTGATGGGTAAATGAGATAGAACAGGTGGTGGTGGGAATGGGTAGCTTCAGCTCCTAAGCTGTTGCTCTGCTATATAAACTCTAAACCAATTATATTTTTGGAACCCCAAGAAGACCAACAACTTAGGCAAGGCCTTCCCATTCTGATCACCCAACCCAGGCAAGTTCCTCCTTCTCCCTCTTTCCCATTTCCCAGAGTCGTTCCTCTCAACCCTCCCTTTCTGTGATATTGCCGGCAATATATGGCAGCAATGAGAGACAGAGAGAGAGAGAGAGAGGAGCTCATCAAAGTCATTGTTGCTTTACATTTATCCACACCAAACTGTCCTTCTCATCTATTATACTTTAAATGATCTGAGCCTCTCGCTCTATCTCCATCTCGCTGTTTTATCTTCTCTTCTTCTCCCCCCTCCGCCTCATTATACCTTGTCACACTGGCGCTGTCCTTTGTTCTGCACCTCTTATTCTTCCAAACCAGACATCAATAGAGATCACAAGGACCTAGAGGCTCGATGTTTAAAAAATGGCATATTAACCTTCCCTCTGAACACAGAGCTGTTTTTAAAATAACTTCTCCCCACCACCGCCCCTTGTTGACATTGTTTTTTTAATGCCCCAGCTCAGTAAGTCGGGACTTAAATATATTTTTCCCCTTAAGCAAATCATTGCTGTTTTTGAAAATAAAGCCATGGGGTGCCATGACCTGTATTTAATGACGTGTAAAGGCTTCCTTCTCCCTCCATCCTACCTCCCCCTTTACTGTCTGCATTCAGCGTTACGTGCGCCCAAATCTAATTCTGTATATTGGACAGCTCTCCCTCGTAGCCAGACGGACTTGTCACCATTTATCAATGCCACGAGAAGTGTCCCTGTCATGTATTTATTAACTTTAAAAAAAGATTTGTCTCTTTGTGTGAATAAAAGCCGTCAGTTTTTCATCAGTGTTTGTCAAGGGTGCCGCCACTCACTCACTTTATCTGCCTGTCCCTCCGCCCGCACACTCCATTACGTGTCACCCTTTTGATAGTCAAACTTCCACTTGATTCCATGCCTACCTTGCTGAACCAGTCCTTTTGTTCTAAAAAAATGTTTAGGGGTACTCTCATTTTCCTACTCATATTGAAATACAGTGGTACCTCTGGTTGCGAACGGGATCCGTTCCGGAGGCCCGTTCGCAACCTGAAAAGAACGCATCCCGCATCTGCACGTGCGCGGGTCACGATTCACCACTTCTGTGCATGTGCATGATGTCATTTTGCACATCTGCGCATGCGCGAGCGGCGAAACCCGGAAGTAACCCTTTCTGGTACTTCTGGGTCGCCGCGGGACACAACCTGAAAATGCGCAACCTGAAGCAAACGTGACATAAGGTATGACTGTACTGCCCCTCAATGAGGCCAAACTTAGATTCACAAAATGTTTAGGGGTATGTGTACCCCCGTGTACCCCCCCCCCCAGAAAAAAGCACTGTGCTGAACCATTATGTTAGGATATTTCCGTTCCACCTTAAAAGGGAGCAGGATGTTTGTGTCACAGCCTGCATATTTCCTGTTTTCACAGGATGTTTCTGTTGTGTCTTTCGTTTTCTCTCTCTGCTGGAGACACTGTCGCAGGCAGTCATGTCTTTCTTTGTTCTGATCAACGCTGAATAAAGCTTGTAAATAATGCTCTCCGGAGTGCGACTTCTGCTGTGACTATCTGCTGATAGAGTGTGCATGAGCTCTAGAATGTGGCAAGATATTTTCTAGAAACTCATGTCGCCAGTTGCTGATACTGCATGCCTACCAGAGATCGATGGATCGTCCGGCACACGGCTTGGGGCCATGATGGACTTTATCTCCCTGGCAGTATCCCAACATTAACCTTGAGCATCCACTTCTCTCACAAAACACCCACTAAAGTCAACAATAGTAGCTGGGGAACTTGCCATCGCTATCGCCCCCAACCCACATTTTGCTTAAGCATTCCATCTGGCTGCAGCCTTTAGGTGAGAGAAAGGTCTCACCTTTAAACCCCACAACTGATAATATTACTTATGGTTTGTACGCCCTGGCATCAGTGTGTATGGCTCCCCAGAAGGCTGCATAGGCAAAGCAGGGCAAAGGATAGAGGAGAAAGTTGATTTCAACTGCAACTTTAATAAGAAGCTACCTGATTAAGGGACAGGGGTGGCGCTGTGGGTTAAACCACAGAGCCTAGGACTTGCTGATCAGAAGGTCAGTGGTTCAAATCCCCGTGACGGGGTGAGCTCCCATTGCTTGGTCCCTGCTCCTGCCAACCTAGCAGTTCGAAAGCACATCTAAGTGCAAGTAGATAAATAGGTACCCCTCCGGCGGGAAGGTAAATGGCGTTTCTGTGTGCTGCTCTGATTCTCCAGAAGCGGCTTAGTCATGCTGGCCACATGACCCGGCTCCCTTGGCCAATAAAGCGAGATGAGCACTGCAACCCCAGAGTTGGTCACGACTGGACCTAATGGTCAGGGGTCCCTTTACCTTTACCTTTACCTGATTTGTACATCTCAAACCAATGTCAGAACTGGAACACAGATATCATTTGAAATTTGCACTTCTCCCTATTTTCCTATGCAATTATCCAGCCAAACAAGATGTATGAATGTACATATATATGGAGATACCTTTGAAGATAATGAATGCATGTACAGCAGTACCTCGGGTTAAAGACACTTCAAGTTACAGACGCTTCAGGTTACAGAGTCCGCTAACCCAGAAATAGTACCTCAGGTTAAGAACTTTGCTTTAGGATGAGAACAGAAATTGTGCGGTGGCGGCGTAGCAGCGACGTGGCGGCAACAGGAGGCCCCATTAGTTAAACTGGTACCTCAGGTTAAGAACAGTTTCAGGTCAAGAACGGACCTCCGTAACGAATTAAGTATGTAACCAGAGGTACCACTGTAATTATTATTAAATTTGTATACCGCCCTATACCCACAGATCTCAAGGCAGTTCACAAGATAAAATCACAATATAAAAACATAAAATGCATAATAAAAACAAAAACAAGAAATGAATTAAGTTCTTAACCCGAGGTACCACTGTATTTGTGAACGTGCACAGGCAAACAAACAGCTACGCAAGACTTGGCTGGCAGCATGCTGGCACCTAGTCCAGACCAGTGGAGCTTCCTATGAGCGTGCTATGGCTGGTGTACCTTGCCCCAGGCACTGGCAACCCATGCTATGCCAGTGGTTTGTTGTGGCAAGGTAGGCCCTGTGGAGCTCCCCACATGCAGAGCATCAGCAGGAAGCAGGTCTTTGAAATATGAATTTCATTTTTCCAACATTGTTGTAATATGGCATGTTGGTATACTGCCTTGCTGTATGTTTATGGGAAGCATTTAAATAAACAATCAAACATATAAATACCTAGGGCACTCTCTAAATTAACACAGGGGATCTAACAAAAATAATGTGCGCTTGATTTGAGGGCACCGTTTCTTCCAATTTTGCCCTGGATTTCATTTTAAGCAATGTTTGGTAGTCAGGGGCGGAGCAGGTTGGTTGTGGTGGGGACGGTCCACCCCAGGTGTCACCTCTGATGGGGGTGACAAAATGGTGTGCGGCACTCACTGTACATGAGAGACGCTGTGGCTTTGGCACGCGCAGGCTTCCCGCTGCCAAAACAGTCTGCCCGCCATGTCCCCCTCTGCTGTAGGGCGGCAGGCAGACTCCTCGTCGCAAGGCACACGATCTCTACAAGAAAAGCTCAGCAACTTTGGCTCCCCCCAAAAAGCTCAACATCATTGGTCTGGTAGATCACTCCCAGTTTTTTTTTATAGTGGGAGTAGATTGCAGTCTCTTTGGACATGCCTGCTATAAATAAATTAACACAACCCATCCTATAGATTTAAGTATCTGTCCACAGTCACCTACTTGGCTCCCAGTACGTTTCCGAGCACAATTAAAAGTGTTGGTGCTGACCTTCAAAGCCCTAAACGGCCTCGGTCCTAATCACCCCCATCGTTCAGCCCAGACACTGAGATCCAGCGCCAAGGGCCTTCTGGCAGATCCCTCATTGCGAAAAGTGAGGTTACAGGGAACCAGACAGAGGGCCTTCTTCGTAGTGGCACCCGCCCTGTGGAACGCCCTCCCATCAGATGTCAAGGAAGTAAGCAGCTACAGTGGTACCTCGGGTTACATATGCTTCAGGTTACATACGGTTCAGGTTACAGACTCCACTAACCCAGAAATAGTGCTTCAGGTTAAGAAGTTTACTTCAGGATGAGAACAGAAATGGTGCTCTGGCGGCGCGGCGGCAGCACCACTTTAGCCCATTAGCTAAAGTGGTGCTTCAGGTTAAGAACAGTTTCAGGTTAAGTACAGACCTCCGGAACAAATTAAGTACTTAACCCAAGGTACCACTGTAACTTACTTTTAAAAGACATCTGAAGGCAGCCCTGTTTAGGGAAGTTTTTTTAATATTTAATGCTGTATTGCTTTTAACACTTGATTGGAAGCCGCCCAGAGTGGCTGGGGAAACTCAGCCAGATGGGTGGGGTATAAATAATTGTTGTTGTTGTTGTTGTTGTTGTTGTTGTTGTTGTTGTTGTTGTTGTTATCCGAGGCCCAGAATCCACATTCCTTTGTAAGAAAATATGAAAGAAGTCAAACCATTTTTGCAGGGGGGGAAATAAATAAATCTATGTGGGAGGGGTGTGTGACAAGATATTTTCCGCACTGGGTCCCGACCTAACCTTGCTACACCACTGTTGGTAGCCACTCTCCAACACAGAGATTGTAGAAACTTGCCACTAGGTTTCATTTCCTGATCTATCCCAAGACTAACAGTGCTGTAGCTGCTTCATTTTCCCCTTTCCCCTTACTTTGATTTACTCCTGGGTTGAGACATGATGAGGGGAGAAACACCCCAAGGAGATAATCCGCAGGCAAGAGAGTGAGATAACTCTGGGGAGGGAAGACAGGAGTTTCAGAAGAGAGACTCTGAAGTTCATCATTGGCAGGACACACTCTTTCTCCACACATCAGAGGCATCATTTTAAAAGGGGCTTTGCTCACTTTCGCTTTCTTTGTTCCTCGAAAACTATGTCAAAGAGCATTTGAAGATCTGCTTTTGCTCTAGAATTCATCTTTGTCTAATCATCTGAGCTGTAAGATGTTCAGGACAAATGAATCTTCAAGTCTCGACATTTATCCTTACACCAGCAGTTTTGAAATGTCTTACTAAAGAAATGTATTGGAATATTTTGCTACCGGGTTGAGGCTTTGTTGCTTGGCAGAGGCCAGTATTTAGTTGGCATCTGTCTGTCCCAAGAGAAGACATGTTGCGGATCCGGGGGTGGAGTCAAACCACTGGAGAATCACAGCGCCTGCTGTGGCTGCAGAGACAGGTAACTTGTTACTGCTACCTCCCATGTTTGTTTTTGCTATGTTAGTAGCAGCAAAGAGAGCTCTCCAGGGTGCAAGCCTGGGCAGTGTGTGTGTGTGGAGGTATTGGGCCAGACAAAAGACCCCACTATCAGCCTCGCTGATGTGGTCCAAAGGAAAGCAGAGCAATACACTTAGAATCATCTTAACAGCAGGAGTGTCCGGAAGGAGGCGTACAAGACACCATCCAACCAGTATTACCATATAGGTAAAGGTAAAGGACCCCTGGATGGTTAAGTCCAGTCAAAGGCCACGGGTGGCGCTGTGGTCTAAAGCACTGAGCCTCTTGGGCATGCCATTTGGAAGGTCTGCATTTCAAATCCCCGTGATGGAGTGAGCTCCCACTGATCTGTCCCAGCTCCTGCCAACCTAGCAGTTTGAAAGCACGCCAGTGTTAAGTAGATAAATAGGTACCACTGTGGCGGGAAGGTAAATGGCATTTCTGTGTGCTCTGGTTTCCATCACGGTGTTCTGTTGTGCCAGAAGCAGTTTAGTCATGCTGGCCACATGACCCAGAACACTGTCTATGGGCAAAGGCTGGCTCCCTCAGCCTTAAAGCAAGATGAGCGCTGCAACCCCATAGTCACCTTTGATTGGACTTAACCGTCCAGGGGTCCTTTATCTTTACCTTTACCTATATGGTAATACCTTTACCTATTACAGTGGTACCTTGGGTTACAGACGTTTCAGGTTACAGACTCCACTAACTCAGAAATAGTACCTCGGGTTAAGAACTTTGCTTCAGGATGAGAACAGAAATCGTGCAGCAGCGGCGCAGAGGTAGCGGAAGGCCCCATTAGCTAAAGTGGTGCTTCAGGTTAAGAACAGTTTCAGGTTAAGAACGGACCTCCAGAATGAATTAAGTTCTTAACCTGAGGTACCACTGTACTATGTAAGAATGATAAACACATGGTGTTGCACAATACAATCAACCTAAGCCTTCTTCCAAAAATCCAGATCTGAAGCATGATCTATCTATTCCCACATTAATCTACTGAGCAGTGTCTAAATGAAGAGGTGGATGGATTCCTTGGCTATTGGGTCAGCCTCCTTACCTAAGCTCTCATCCATAAACTATCAACTATCATCTCATCTTCTATGTGCCTGCTTTGCTAGCTCCCTGGCAGCAGCATCACTGACATTTACCGGGAGGCAGAGATGGTGGGGAGATCAGGGCTAGGCTGGCACACCAGCAGAAGCAATCTCGTATAACCATCAATCAAAGTGGGTTATACCAGAGAACTCTGTGGACTGTAGTTCAGCCAGGGAAATAAGTGTCTTCTAACTCTCTGCACCCTCCACAAACTACAGCTCCCAGGATTCCTCGGGGGAAACCATGACTGTTTAAAGGGGTATAACGCTCATTTAAATGCATAGTGCAGATAGGGCCCACGTCATACTCAGAGTAGCTCACTGTAATCAATGGACTTCAATTAGCCATGTTCCATCGATCGCAGTGAGTCTTCTCTGAGCACAGCTTAGTCAGATGTAGCCCATATTCTCTTAATGTTCTGTGCAGCTTGCTTCGCTTTTAAACTCTCCTCCTACAACTCCTTTTTTCCCCCTGCCATCATCTTCTCAACTATATTTCTTCTGGCGATTGCTGTCAGAGCTTGGCATGCACCATAGACTTGTAAACACTGCTGATGCCAATTTTAAAATGCTTCCTCGTTCGGTTGGTGGATCACTTCCCTCTTGTCTGAATTACCCAACTCATTAGATTGAATTAGTGCTTAATAACTGCCGAGTCCTTACCAGCATGGCAGCCGTTTAGGAGTCGACGTGCAACGCCGTCGCTGAGGCTAAGTGTGGCCAAAACCTAATACATTGGAACATTTATCGATCTGGTTGTTTTTCCACTTTTAATTAGAAATTGACTCTTTTTTTAAGTCATTTTACATTAGCAACAAATTGGAAGGATGCACAGACATCCCTCCTAGCCAGAAGAGAGAATACCTGCCAGACTATTTTAAGATTGCATTAACAATATGACGATGCCTCCTCCTGCCAAGAATACTTAGCAGATGACAAGGAACAGATTGATCTAGTCCCAGTCATTTTGGTGGCCAGGATAAGGATAGGGAACTGTAGAACCCACCCACCCCACCCCACCCAAAAAATCCATACTTTGGCTGCAACCATAGTCTGCAAGCACTGGAATCATGGAGTTTAGGGGGTGGAACTCAATGTTGCACAGAAGCGATCATTCCATCAGTGCAGAATGAAATAATCCACCTCTTACCTCCATGTGTGGTTCTGGGGGTTCTCCCAGCCAGAGTTGATTTGGGAAGTCTTTGGGTGCATAGGAGGCGGGGAGCCCCACTGCATCAGCAGAACTCACTGCGATGGCTCCTACTATTGGAACTATTTAGATAAATCTGGCCCAAGGTGTTTTGAGATTTGACACTATTAATCCTAGCAACAAACCTGGAGATGTCTATATTTTTAACGCATTTCTTGTTTTAGTGGACACAGCGAAAGCCACCAACTTGCACCAGCTTTTTAGAAAGCATTACAGGCAACCACGCAGAACCCAGAAATAACTTTTTTTTAAGCAAAAAATGGCCCTAAAAGAGCCCGGAAAGGGCAAAAAAAGCAGCAAAAACAGCTCTGAGCAATCCCAGGAACCCTTGCACCGACCGTTGAGGACTGTGGAGAGTTGCAGTTTGAGCAAGGAGGTTTGGAGGGAGCGATTGTCGCGAGTTTGGCACCCGGGAGCATTGAGATTCAGCAAGGGTCATCCTGAATACTTCCCCACCCCCAAAAAGTCACCATAGTGTCCCCCACCATTTTGCCACTTGCAAATGGGGCAGTGAAATAAAGGTTCCATATCAGCTGCCCGTGCCTTAACTCAGTGAAGATAACCATTTAAAACAGATGGCCCAATACGTGCCCAGCTATATCTCCAGAAGGGCCACATTTGCAAGTGCCACATAATGTTCCTTGCACACTTGCAATAAATTGTTCCTTTAGTGTGGTACCAGCTATTCCCTGGAACTCCCTGCCTATTGATTTCAGGCAGGAACCTTCACTTTTGTTTTCTGCAGCTGCTGAAAACACTTATGTTTAGACAGGCCTATCCAGATATGTAATTATATTACGTGGCTTTTCCAATCTGATCCTAAGAGATATTCATAATTCCCCTTGGAAAACTACAATTAACCTCAAATTCCGCTCTCTTCTCAATTTGAATTGTAAAACTGTTCTTAACTTAGAGTGTATCAGCCCGGTGGCCCTACCCCCAATTAAAAAGAAACTACAGCAACTTGACTTCTCTAACACAGCTTCTTGTGCAAGAGGACCGTGTTCAGGCCTAGCCCTAGCTATTCCACCCCCTGAAGGGATCCCTCTATACTGCTTCACAATTTCTTCGGAGGCTAAGCGAAGGGCCTTTACCTGTGCCCGTCTCAACTGTTTTCCTACAGCAGTTCTGTCGGGTCGTTATTCCAGAGTTCCCATCGCAAACAGAACATGCTCCTGTAATGACACGGCCCTGGAGACTATGGAACATGTAATGCTCTTCTGTCCCAACTGATTGCACAAGCATCAGAAGCAACACTAATGCAACCTTCTACCGAGTGGAGTTTTTATTTTGTTTTTCTTTCTTTCTATCTTTTTTTGGGTAGCGTTGATTACAAAGCCAGCTTTTAACCGATAGTTGTGCTGCCCTTTACACATCAGAGGCAAAATACTGAAGTGAGGCAGATCAAATGAAATGAATTCCTTTTGTGCAGGGAGGTCTAAAATGTTCACAAATAACATCAAAGATACAGTGAAAGAAGAGGCCACGTTTACAATGAAGCTGTTTTTGCAAAATGCAGATCATAAAAAGGGGAAATGATAGGACAAGATGCTGCTGCTGCTGCTGCTGCTGCTGCTGCTGCTTCGATCACTCGTAGCCGAGTAAGATTGTCTTCCTTGAACACAGTCTTAACAGTGAGTCCATAAGTGACTGGGGAGACCAATTCTGGACCCACACGTCCTTCCACAGTGGGGACATAGGTTTCCAAGCGGGAGTTGATCATGGTGAGGGTTTGCCAAGCATGCCTTCCTCTTAGCACATTTCTCCCTTTTGTCCTGAGTTCAAGTGTCTTCAAAGCCTATGACACCTTTGGTAAAGGCTGTTCCTCCAACTGGAGCGCTCACAGGCCAGTGTTTCCCAGTTGTCGGTGTTTATACTACTTTTTTCATATTTTCCTTGATAGAGTCTTTAAACCTCTTTTGCTGACCACCAACATTGCGCTTTCCATTTTTGTGTTCGGAATAGAGTCATTGCTTTGGAATACAATAATCAGGCATCTGCACAACATGACCAGTGCCAACGAAGCTGATGTTGAAGAATCATTGCTTCAACACTGGTGATCTTTGCTTCTTCCAGTACACCGGCATTAGTTCGCCTGTCTTCCCAAGTGATGTGTGAGCATACAATTATTGAACCAAAAAGAGGCATTGCCAAGTCCAGGCATTGCTAACCTGGTGCCCTCCATGTGTTATGGACTACAATTCCCATCAGCTACAGCCAGTGTAGGTGCTTCCAGAAAGCCTTCAAACAAGGCCTGAAGCTAACAGTCCCCCCCCCCCATTCCTCATCCCCCAGCAACAGCAAACTGCCTCTCAGCACGACAGTTGAGGGTCCATTTAGCTGTCGCCCCTTAATTGCATGGCTTTATATCCAAAAGGAAAAGAGTGTAGCTCCGGCATAAAGGGCTATTTGAAAACTGAAGAGAAATTGCATAAACGGACCACGTCACCTCACGACAAAGGTGCAGGCAGCTTGACTTGGGAGATTCAGGAGCGCACGTTCAGAGCAATGAGGGGCTGCGGTTGGAATTAAAAACAAAAGGCTGTTTTTCTTCTTCCCTCCGCTGGAGATTAAGGAAGCAGAAAAAAATGTTTCCAGGTGTCGTGTTTTGAACTGACCTTCCATGAAAGAGAATTTACCTGTGGGCTGTCATCACGACAGAGGAATCCAGTGACTTAGCTCTTCCTCCCTTTTCGAAATCTCTGGCTTTGAACTGAACGCTGCAGTCGGGTTACTGCGGTGCCATTAACGCCGATAGCTGTGTGGTAAATTGGCTTTCATGTGGTAAATTGGCTTTTGTGTGCCATGCCTTCGCTTGGCTTCCAGCTTGTTATAGATAGGCTAGGAGGTGCGGGGGACCTCAGGTTCGGGGACTGAACATGGCCCTCCACAATTATCCATCAGGCCCTCAGAAAGCTCCCCAGGTTACACCCCTCTTTACAACCTCCCTTTTGACTTTTTGGAATGGGTCCTGGAACTCTGATCATGGCTCTTGCTTGACTGGTTAGAAGAAAGAGGGATGCATGTAAAAACTAGTCCACTGTACAAAGGTATTGCTGCAGACCTGGGGTAACAGAGTTTGGGGGTGCAAGGGCACCCATAACTGCTAGAGTTAGTGAATGTCAGAAACTAATAAAGGGACTATGGATAGAACCAGTTCTCCCATTCAGGAACTCTCTGGGAGCAATGTGCATAAGAACACTAGGAGAACTACTAAGGGCCAGGCCATTAAAGAACAATTGGCCATGCAGTTGCTGTCCTCCCCCCACAGCTGAGTGTTAGTTAGAAAAAGAGATAGAGTTGGGGGGGGGGGTTGGCAAGGTGTTCTGGAAACAAGAATGAGAAAGTGGGAAGAACTCCATGTGGTGCTGGCTGGAAAAGGCTACACCAAGAGACCAGGGGCCATGACTGGCTGCTGCTTCGGTCCCCAGCTTGGTGAAGCTGTGAGATTAGCCATGAGGGACATCTTCGGGGTGTAATGCTCTGCACCGCCTCCATTGAAGACTTTAGGTGTCAATATGTGTAAATATTTCTTAAAGGCATGACAGTTTCCACCACGCCTCTATTCCCAACAGAAACACAGCCCTGGGTGAGCACCTGGAACCCCTTGGTATTTTGTGACTACTCGGCAGAGTTTTAGAATTCCTGGCTCCGTGACTGCAGTCATAGGATTGTTGTCTTTCACATGACGGTATATGTTTTGACTCCACAGAGTGGGAAGTGATGAAGACAGGATGTTTGTGTTACTGTGTTCCGTGGGGACTATTGTCCTTCGTTCGTTTTCTCTTTGCTGTCTGATGCTAGAGAGAGAGGGAGCCATGTTGCAGCGCTCCGTGTGTGTTTATATGTCAATAAAGTAGATTAGCCAAAATGCTGAGTTGCTGGGGTTCTGTTACGCAACTGCACAAACTCTGCAGATCCCTAAGTGTGCCGATGTCTGTTGGCATCGGTCGCTGTGATGTTCGGGCAGAAGAAAGCTTTTGAAGCTCCCGAACGGAAGACCAGGAGAGAGTGAACATGCCAGTAGGGCATGTGTCTCTGCCAGGGTCCTACTCGAGTGTAGGCTGAACTCCTGACACAGAGATCAGGGGCGGCACACAACCTTTGCAACAGTATTTGATTTGTTTATTTCATAAAAATTATAAATGGCTTGATTGTAGAAAACTTGGAAGCAGTTTACAAAAAGAACGAGACAGCAAGATTATTAGTAAAAACAAATTAAACAAATTAAAAACCAGCAATAAACGGAAAAACCAGCATTCTAAATAGGTAGGCTTCTCCAAACAAAAATGTTTTCAGCAGGTGCCAAAAAGAATACAGTGAAGGAGTCTACCTGATATCAATAGGTAGAGAGTTCCAAAGTTTAAGTTCCACCACATTAAAAGATCGATTTCTTACCAATGCAGAATGGAAAGGTGGCAGTTGCATTCATTGTTCCACTCACCTCCTGCCACGTGGCCCTTGGGAGGATGTTTAGGAGCGAATGTGGCCCTCAGGGTGAAAAGGCTTCTCCACCTCTCTGCTTGGCTTTATGCAGCTGCTGAAGAGGTGGTCAGCTGGAGCCCTAGCAGGACCATGGCCAGAGTTAGATGGCACCTTGGGGCAGATTCATAGGAAGGCTGACTGAGCAAGGATGAACCAATGAGCTCCCAAAGTGTTGGCGGCATCAGTACTGGGCAATACCACCTGTTCTTTCTCAATTCAATCAGCCCACCATGATAAGGGACACCAGAGCAAATGCCAGGAGATATCCAAGCGCCCTCTGATCCCAACAGGAACATATACCCCCAGCTGCAACAGAAGACAACCAAGGAAAGAGGATATAGCTCAGTGACAGAAAGATGCTGATTCAATCTTGGGTGGCCTGTACATCAGCCTCTAGCATGGAAGATAGAACACTTTCCACACCAGAAGGGTTGTTTTCAGGGAGGGCGTCAGAGGAGCTATGTCAAACAGGGGTGACACTGGATGATGTTTTAGAGCTAATTGACAACTTACAAATTAACAAGTCGACAGGACCAGATGGCATTCGCCCGAGAGTCCTTAAAGAGCTTAAATGTGAAATCGCTGATCTTTTTGACAAAATATTCAACTTCTCATTAAAATCAGCTTACATACCAGAGGGCTGGGAAAGAGCTGGTAATGCAAACACCAGCTTTCAAAAAAGATTTAAAATGGAGAGTTGATGCACTGCAAACTGTCAGCCTAATTCCTGCCCTTGGGGGGATTGCTAGAGTTCCCCACTGCATAGAAGAAGCCTTGCTCATGACAAATCAGCATGGCTTTTGCAAAAGGCAGTATCTCTTCCCCAAACTTTAGAATCAGCGAAGCCTATAATGATAGTGAATGTTGGAATAGGACATGGGAGACCGGGTTTCAAATTCCCACTCGTCTATGAAGCTCACTGTGTAACCTTGGGCCAGTCAGTATCTCTTGTCCCAACCAGACTTCACAGGGTGGGTATGAACATAAAATGGGGAAGGGAATCATGTATCCTACCTTAAGCTCTGGGGGGTGGGGATGGAGTGAAGGTGATATATAAATGTAATAATTAATAATATACTCTTGTAGATATCCCAAGCATTTTTAGGAAGGGCCTTGCAGAGCCCAGCCTTTGCATACAGAAGGTGCCAAGTTCAATTCGCAGCACCTGCAGGAAGAACAGGGCAAGATGCAAATCTGAAACCTTGGAGAGCCTCTGCCTGCGTGGACAGCGCTTATTGCAGATATTATTAGTATTGTGCAGTCTGAAGCGACTGGATGCATAAAAACTGGCTCCTTTTGGAATGCAGCATTGTCCAGACCCATTAGATGGCTCAAAACTCTACTTGCAGAACTTTCTTCAAGAACAGAACAAAAACATCAAAGATGCGTCCAAATAATTCCATAAGTCATCTTGCGCTGTCCAGAAAGGCACAGCATCTTAGAAAAGTTGAAATACTCGAAACAGACCTATAAGCAAAGGTCTCTCTCTCTCTCTTTACAGCCTCCAATAGCCTTCATTTACCTCCTCACTCTCACAGAGCCTAGGAACAAGGACCAAAGGCAACTCCCTTTCAAAATGGTGATGTGCAATTCAATACCTTAATCACCTGATCTAAGGTTAAACACTCACATCAGAGCTAGCAGCAAACAATAACAACAGTTAATTATCAGCTCAGCTAGAGCTCAGAGAGAGCTGCTTCTAGCTTAGTATGCTCCAATGGAATTTTCCTGTGTTAAACCTTTAGCAACATACATGCAGGCATTACAGTGTGAATGAAACATTTATTGGTCACTACTGGAAACAGGATGCTGTCCAGGACTGACCTCCAACCTGAACCAGCAGGGTCCTTCTTGCATTCTTGCGACCTGGAGTGCTCCAGGTTTGAGACTCATAGGGCCTGGAGGTAGCCAACAGCCCTGATTAGAAACAGAAGAAGAAAAGGCAACACTTGGGCAATATTGAGGATTCCTTGATAATCGTGTAATCTCCTTTCCCCAGCATTGTATCCTTGCAAAATCAGGTAAGCTTATCTCTCCAAAATGCCAGTGTGCTACTGAACACTGGGGAAATTAAAAGCATGGATTTCATGAGAAAAGGGGTGTGTGTGTGTGTGTGTGTGTGTGTGTGTGTGTGTGTGTGGTGACTTATGCTGTTTGATTAATCTCATCACTGTGCCTTGGGAAAGGAGGATTATCAGGCTGCCGTGACTCTGAACATGTGTGAGTGAGTTCATTCTCTCCCCCACCTCGCCGAAAACCCTTATGCCAAGTTCAAATGGAGCAAAACAACTTCAGAGTCCTTTGCACATAAGCAGGAGAGGAGGGCAAGGAAACTTCTACAGCATCTCTCTGGCTGCTTCTCGGGAAATGTTCCAAAGAGAGAGCATTTTCTGCCTCGGGCAATCAGCTGCTGATGAACACTGAAGATGCTGCTCCAACTTGTATCCACCCAGAAGAGCTCTTTTACAATAATGGCACTTACTTTTGGAATCCTCGCAGCAGCCTTCTCCCACCTTGGAGATTTGGCATGCACAAATAATGCTTGCCTTTCTTGCCACATGCCTAAAACCTATTTGTTTTGGAACAGGCCATTTCTGATCAGCAGTAATGTTGCCATTAGGTTAGGAATGGGAAAGGAATCTGATTCAGCTAAGGGTGCTATTCATTCATCATTTTATTTGTATGCTGCCTTTCCAGAGTTAAAACAAAGCTCAAGACAGCTAATAATAATAATAATAATAATAATAATAATAATAATAATAATAATAGTATAATAATTTATTATTTATACCTGGCCATCTGGCGGGGTTTCCCCAGCTACTCTGGGCAGCTTCCAACAGAATATTAAAATACAATAGTCTATTAAACATTAAAAGATTCCCTAAACAGGGATGTCTTCTAAAAGTCTGGTAGTTGTTTTCTCTTTGACATCTGGTGGGAGGGCGTTCCACAGGGCGGGGGCCACTACCAAGAAGGCCCTCTGCCCGGTTCCCTGTAACTTGGCTTCTCGCAGTGAGGGAACCGCCAGAAGGCCCTCGGCACTGGACCTCAGTGTCCGGGCAGAATGATGGGGTTGGAGACCTTCCTTCAGGCTTACAACGTGACAAGATTTACATAATTACCAACATAACAGAAGTCATAAACAATAAATAAAAAACATCAAAAAGCACACAACCAAATGGAAAACACATTCCACATAAATCATAAAATCTAAAACTAAGAATACAGCATTAATATCAATCGCAATTTAAAATGACATAGATAAAAAATAAAAGCAATTTAAAAACAAAAACGGAGCCCTCTCTGCCCAGTAATAGCAGCATTCCTTTATGGAGCCTGCCAGGTCCCACCCCAAGCCAGGTGGAGAGAAGCAGGGCAGGGCCCTTTAGGCTCCCAGCAGGTCAGTCCTGTTGTCAGGGGAGGTGGTCTGCTAGATGGTTTTAAAAGAGGGTTGGACAAATCCATGGAAGATATCAATGGCTCCTAGTCATGATGGCTATGCTCTGGCTCCATGGTCAGAAGAAGTGTGCATGTACACTAAAGCTCATACCAACAACAAACTCACGTAGTTGGTCTCTGTGGTGATCACGAGACATCACCTTGCCAACAAAGGTCCGTCAAGTTAAAGCTATGGTTTTCCCAGTAGTGATGTATGGAAGTGAGAGCTGGACCATAAAGAAGGCTGATCGCCGAAGAATTGATGCTTTTGAATTATGGTGCTGGAGGAGACTCTTGAGAGTCCCATGGACTGCAAGAAGGTCAAACCTATCCATTCTTAAGGAAATCAGCCCTGAGTGCTCACTGGAAGGACAGATTGTGAAGCTGAGGCTCCAGTATTTTGGTCACCTCATGAGAAGAGAAGACTCCCTGGAAAAGACCCTGATGTTGGGAAAGATGGAGGGCACAAGGAGAAGGGGACAAAAGAGGACGAGATGGTTGGACAGTGTTCTCGAAGCTACCAACATGAGTCTGACCAAACTGCGGGAGGCAGTGGAAGACAGGAGTGCCTTGCATGCTCTGGTCCATGGGGTCACGAAGAGTCGGACATGACTAAACAACAACAACGTGGGTCCCCGGACGTTTAACAGGCTATTGATCCCTGTGCCACCACTGTGCTCGCTTCCCCACTGCCACCAACCAGTTACTCTCTCGTAAAACACTGAGTCCAGCCAGTTGTTAAAAGTGAACCAAAAAACCAAGTTTATTTTACAAACATTAACAAGTTTATGGTTTCTCAGATAATATTCCTGTCAGTATCTTAACTTTAGTTTCTTTACTGGCCTATACCTTCCTAATACCTTCTGACTATCTCAACTGTTTGACTGACTCCTCTTAACAAATTCTCTCACTCGCTCACACCAGACTAGCCCAACCCACAGACTTATCTTCTCTGTCTCTTCTAAATCCAGACAGTCTTCTCAACAACTCTAACTCCCTTAAAAACCTCTGTGCTTAAACCTTATACACAGTTAACTCTGTCCCCTTGGGTTCCCACTGGTTAGTCATTTTACAATTAGTTAACCCTTTCCTTATGAACCCAGTATGATGTCACATACATAGGAGGGCAAACACCACAGTCTCTAAGGTGCTACTGGAAGGAGTTTGTTTATTTTGTTTTGTCCATGGTCAGAGGCAGGAGTGCTTCTGAATACCAGCTATGGAAACCACCAGTGGAGAGAGGGCTCTTGTCCTTGGGTCCTACTTGCAAGCTTCCCACAGGCATCTAGGTGGACCCAGTGAAAAGAGGGTGCTGGACCCAGCAGACTGTTCTTATGTTCTTAGGTATCCTGGGGCTCATCCAGACTTCCTTTTGCATGCTTTAATGCTTTTTCCATGCTTTCAAGCTCTGCATCCAATCAGTTTTTGTTGTTGTTTTGTCCTGGCGCTTTCTCCCAAGGAATACCCACATTTTGCTACTGAATCAGAGCAAATGGCTCTTCTTTTGAAGAAAATGTTTAGGGGTACTCTCATTTTGACTCAGGAAAATCACCATTTTATAGTTCAAATCAGGAAAAAATACAGTAAATGGGCAGAAGTACAAAGAACATGCATTACCTCATATTACACAGCCAACAGCTCACTATAACTTCCACATTGGCACGAAGAAGAAGAAGAAGAAGAAGAAGAAGAAGAAGAAGAAGAAGAAGAGGAGGAGGAGGAGGAGGAGGAGGAGGAGGGGGAGGGGGAGGGGGAGTTTGGACTTGATATCCCACCTTTCACTCCCCTTAAGGAGTCTCAAAGCAGCTAACAATTTCCTTTCCCTTCCTCCCCCACAACAAACACTCTGTGAGGTGAGTGAGGCTGAGAGACTTCAGAGAAGTGTGACTAGCCCAAGGTCACCCAGCAGCTGCATGTGGAGGAGCGGGGAAGCGAACCTGGTTCACCAGATTACGAGTCCACTGCTCTTAACCACTACACCACGCTGGCTCTCGAGGTTGTGGGCACTAATATCTTCCCTCCTACTTCCAACTCCTACTTCACACATTAAATGCTAGCTTCCGTCTGAGACTCAGGAAACACCGTGACAGGAAAGGAGGCGGCCATCGGGGGTCGCAACAAAACTGGCGATTCACCGTGCTACAGAAGAAACTAAAAAAAAAATAGTTTTAGTTTCTTCTCCCGTTAGATTCACAAAATGTTTAGGGGTATACGTACCCCTGAGTCACCACAGAAAAAAGCACTGCAAATAGCAATCCACATAGATGAAATCCAGACTAATATTCACAAAGAAATGGGGGCAGGTTGGGCAGGATGGATGCTGAGTTATACTTAAAAGGACAGTATACAGTTAACTTGCTGTTCCTGAATTTAACAAAGCTATCACCTTCAAGTCCTGCTTCTAAACACCCGGAGGCATCTGGTTGGCAGCTCATACAAAGGCAATGCTGGAAAAGATGGTGCTTGGTTTGATTCAGCAATAGTCCTTTTAGATTAATGGAATGGAGGCTGTGCATACAGTTTTGCCCCTGTTGGCAGCAGGCAGCAGGTTAGCTGTGGTTACTACGGAGCTATTGTGATGTCATGGCTAGAGCTCTGGGCTAAGATCAGGGAGTCAAAGGTTCAGGCCTCCACTCAGCCATGAAGCTCACTAGAATGATCTTGGACCAATCACTCCTAGCCTTACCTACTTCCTTAGGTTGTTGTGAGGCTATATTTGGATACATAGCCCTGGGCTTCTCATACAAAAATGTAATAAATAACCTGGTAACCTGGTGAATGCTAATTACGGCTGCTTTAAGTCTCAGGCTGTATATTTTCAATAACAACAACAACAACAACAACATATTATTTCTATCCCACCCATCTGGCTGGGCTTCCCCAGCCACTCTGGGTGGCTTCCAACAAAATATCAAAATACAATAATCCATCAAACATTAAAAGCTTCCCTAAACAGGGCTGCCTTCAGGTGCCTTCTAAAAGTTGTTCTCTTTGACACCTGGTGGGAGGGCATTCCACAGGGCGGGTGCCACTACCGAGAAGGCCCTCTGCCTGGTTCCCTGTAACTTGGCTTCTCGCAGTGAGGGAACCGTTAGAAGGCCCTTGGCACTGGACCATTTCCTTTTTTTTCTTTTTTTTTCAAATTTTTTTATTGATTTTCCAGATTTTTCACACAGAGAAAAGAAAAAACATGACAAAACACACAACAAAGACAATAAACTAAACACATAAGAAAATTATTACTTCAAATACCTAAATCTCTTAACATTGGTAACTGACTTCCTAGAATCCCCTCTATCTGAATTTCATTATATCACCTGTATAACAGATCTCCAATTTCATATTTCTAATAATATTAACTCCTTTCATTAACTAACCTCTTCTCCTTTATTATTATTCTAATCATTAATATTTACTACCACATATTCGTATTCTACCCCTAAGCCTATTTGTTACTTCCAATAATTTTCTATTTATCTTATATTACAATATATAGCTAAATATTCTTTAAATTTCTTCCAATCCTCTTGTGTATCCTCTTCTTTCTGGTCACGGATTCTTCCAGTCAGGTCAGCCAACTCCAAAAAAACCAACATCTTCATCTGCCAATCTTCTATTGTTGGTATTTCTTGCTATTTCCAGTTTTTGGCTAATAAAAGTCTTGCTGCTGTACAAAAACAATCTAACATCTTTTTGGAGCAATTCCAGTCCTATTATTCCAAGTAGAAAGCCTTCTGGTTTCTTAATAAATGTATTTTTCAACATTTTTTTCAACTCATTATAAATCTTTTCCCATAAGTCTTTCACCTTAGTCCACCACATATGATAAAAAGTACTTTCTTTTTCTTTACATTTCCAACATAGATTATCATTTGTATGATAGATCTTTGCTGATTTCACCGGGGTTAAGTACCATCTATACATCATTTTCATAATATTTTCTTTTAATACAGTACATGCAGTGAACTTAACCCCTTTCTTCCACAACCTTTCTCAATCTTCCAACATTATATTGTGTCCAACATTTCTTGCCCAATCAATCATCACTGACTTAACTTGTTCATTCTTTGTATGCCATTCCAACAATAAATTATACATTTTAGAGAGATTTTTAACATTGGTGTCTAACAATTCTGTTTCCAATTTGGATTTTTCTATCGCAAAACCAATTTTCTTATCAAGATTATACAATTCATTAATCTGGTAATATTATAATCATCCATCCAATCTATCTTTAATTTGATCAAAGGCGCTGGATCATTTTCAAGCATTCCTTGATCAACAAATGAGTTCCTGATGAGAGCCAGCAATGACAAGAGATTTCCTTCTCGTTTGTATGCCCACAAACATCAATCTCTTCCTGACCAATAACAGCAGAGTTAACTTTTTTAAAAAAAATCGAACTCACTGATGCCTGAGAGAAAATGTAAATCTGAGGGACTCTGGATGAAAGTTCGCAAGAGTACAAAATGATCAATGGCGCCGAGAAACACTCACCCTTAAGTAGAAACATATATTTTTATATCCAGCTGACTTTCACTTGCTATTGTATTACTGAAATGAAAATGTGTTTTCATTCAAGCCAGCCACTCATAATCACCCGCCATTTTTCAGCAATCTTCAGAGAGGAACAATCTGTTTCAAGGAGCGAAATGAGGAACCTCTGAATAACTAGCTGATTGGAGAGGCAGAAATGTTTGTAATATATATGGAGGGCTTTTTTGAGGGGGGGATGCTTTAGCAAATGAAAGAGCGTTTTGAGAAAACATCAGTTGATCTAAGTTCTTTCACAACGTTTACAGACTGTTGTCCTGAGATCTGGAGCTTTGAGCAAAGTAGGGTTTCTGGCCAAGGAAGCTATGGGTCACATACAAAGCCCTATAAAGGCATGGATATAGTCCCTCCATTTAAACCAGTTAGTCTACCAGATCACTTAAACTTGGTCCTCAGCCCTCTCCTTAAAGCATACATCCCCAGCTTCAATCCACAAATATCCACACAGCTTCCAAAGGTGAAGTTCAACAAGTTTACCTTCACAAACATCAGCCTTGCCACACCTACCAATTTCCAAATGCTAACTCAATCACCTTTTACCCACCAGCTCCTGCCAACTTGCTCCAGCTTCTGACCATGGATATGCCTTCAAGCTGCAACCTCACTCAACTAGAGAACTTGCCTTCTCATCTCTCCACAGCACCCTGCTACTAAATGATCACCTCCTTCCATCTGCCAGTCCACCTACCTGTGGCAGGAGAACACCCAACGTTGAATGTCCCTGTGTTCTGATAGGGAAGGAAAATGCTTTGCCCTTGGCTTTCCTCCTTCATACCCACTCAGCTGGCATGTGCTTTTGTGACATCACAAGTGTTCACAGCCAATGGCAATAGCTGGGGAGGCATCATTAAAACCTCCTCAGACCTCACAATGGTGGGCGCAGCTCAGCAGGGCTTTGTTCATTTGCCTGTCTGCAGCCCACCTCTTCCCTGTACTGACAACCAGGGAAGGGCACACCATGAACCTGGGGATGGGGACATTTTTCACTGACGCTAAAGAAAAGCAAAAAGAAATCTCTGAGCTTCTTCTTGGGTTGATGATTAGCTGTTGTTCTCTGGTAGATCTGACAAGGTGTTTAACTATAGATCACATGGGAGGCTACTGAATTGCAAACCTGCCATCTTGGAAGGGTGGTAGCTGGAATCTTTTTTTCCCCGGACTCTGTGGGATTAAGGATGTAAAGCTCTTCATGAGCACCCAGCCTCAGGCTGTAATGGGGGCTGGAATATGGCAGAGACAGAGTTTTGATCTCAATCCTGTTTAAAGTTATTTCTTAAAAGATGCCGAGCCTACGCTTGGCTAAGCATGTGTTTTAGGGAATTATCTGGATGTATCTTTGACGTTTTTGTTCTGTTTTGGAGAAAGCTCTTCAAGTAAAGTTTTGAATAACAGCTAACGGGTGTGGACAATGTTTCATTGCAAAAGGAGGCAGTTTTTTTGCATCCAGTCGCTTCATGCTGTGCAATATTAATATCTGCAATATCTACACCCCACGCCATCTCTCCATCCATTTAAGCAAGGAGCATTATCACAGATCAGGCAAAACCACTCAAAGAGAGGTAACAGCACAGCTGGTGAGGTGCTTAGTTTGGGGAGAGTCCCAGAGGGCCGGACAGAGTGGCCCTCAGCCTCAGGCCAAGATGGTTCCTCAGAAGCTCCTCTAGGTCCCTTGGTCCAGCTGGCTCAGGAGCATCTACCGTATATTTTGCTCTATAAGACTCACTTTTTCCCTCCTAAAAAGTAAGGGGAAATGTGTGTGCATCTTATGGAGCGAATGCAGGCTGCGCAGCTATCCCAGAAGCCAGAACAGCAAGAGGGATTGCTGCTTTCACTGCGCAGCGATCCCTCTTGCTGTTCTGGCTTCTGAGATTCATAATTTTTTCCCCCTTGTTTTCCTCCTCCCAAAACTAGGTGCGTCTTATGGTCTGTTGCATCTTATAGAGCGAAAAATACGGTACATTGACTAGCAGCTGCTATCCAGGGATTCAGGTGGAGAGTATTTCAAGCCTAGAGAGGTCAGAGCTTAAACCTGGGACATTCTGCATGCAAAAGAGATCCTCTGCCACTGAACTATGGCCCTTCCCCACAACTGAATTACATGTGCCCACTAATGTGTAGCAATGCAACCCCCTGGGATCGGGTGTATGAAAGAAGGCAGGCAGGTGTGGGGCTGGTTGAAGGTAGGATGAACTTGGTGGGGCAGTGCCCCATTCATCCTGATGGACCAGCCTCTGCTGGAGATAAGCCAAAGGAGGCAGAAGCTGGATGTGGTTGGATTGCTGGGAGTACATTGCAACAGTGTTCCATTGACATCGAGCCAAATTGTACAAATCCGGAGATCCTTATTCACGCCAACACATCCAGAAAAGCAGTTCATGCTAGTCACCCAGAGAAGCAGCTACAATTTCAGGCACTTATCCAAACAGAAGAGAATCCCCCGACCTTTCAAGGCTGACCCATCACCAGCCATGATAAATGGCTGCACTGTCTTATAGACACAATGCACCAGCTTTGCGCTTTCCACTGCCTTGGTCAAAGTGGATAACTTATGGTCTCAATTTTCAGCGTCTCGGGCAATAAAACATTCACTAAACTCTTCCCGGCCTCTGATGTTTTGCAGGCACCGAAGACAGCCCTGCTCATGAGTAATGGTGTGTCTCGCCGCCTGGGGCAAGGAGGCTTTGGTTAGTTCAGGACTAAGGTTGTTTGCCTTCCTTGAGGTTCCACATGGGTCAGGCCTGAAGCGTGTCTGCAGTCCCCTCTTCAGAACATCAGAGTGGTTTATGCCTTCCCTGGATTTGAACAGGGCCCATTTCCAAAAGTCTTGACAGTTGACAATCAGGGAATGTTGGTGATGAATGTCAGGTTTCTGAGGTGGAATCTGCTGGTGAGCAAGCTTTCCAAATATAAAGTAGATTCCAATCTAAAGCAAAGGGCTTCCAAGCTCTGCACATTTCAATTTTGGAGTAAATGACACGGGTGCAAGCCCCTCTGCTCATCTCTCCCGTAGATTGGTGCACACCCAGTGCTTTTTAAGGAAGGAAGGAAGGAAGGAAGGAAGGAAGGAAGGAAGGAAGGAAGGAAGGAAGGAAGGTGCCAGAACTCACATTGACGTTGTTACAGCCACACTTTTCAATAAGTGCCACACATTCCCCCCAAACATTTGAAAAATAAAGGTGCTGGTACCGCAGAATAGGGACGCGGGTGGCGCTGTGGGTTAAACCATTGAGCCTAGGACTTGCTGATCAGAAGTTCTGCGGTTCGAATCCCCGCAACAGGGTGAGCTCCCGTTGCTCGGTCCCTGCTCCTGCCAACCTAGCAGTTCGAAAGCATGTCAAAGTGCAAGTAGATAAATAGGTACCGCTCCGGTGGGAAAGTAAATGGAGTTTCCGTGCGCTGCTCTGGTTTGCCAGAAGCAGCTTAGTCATGCTGGCAACATGACCTGGAGGCTGTACGCCGGCTCCCTCGGCCAATAAAGCGAGATGGGCGCCGCAACCCCAGAGTCGGTCATGACTGGACCTAATGGTCAAGGCTCCATTTACCTTTACCTTTTTACCACAGAATAAAAGCACTGTGCATACCCACCCACCTACTCATGAGAAAGTACACAGACATACACTTTGTTCTTCCAAAGGAGCTGGCTAAAACTTGGATCTAGGAGAATGACTCTAACCAACTGAAAGAGGAAGTTGGAAAGAACATCACTCTTCCATTTTAAATACAGTGGTGCCCCGCAAGACGAATGCCTCGCAAGACGAAAAACTCGCTAGACGAAAGGGTTTTCCGTTTTTGCGTTGCTTCGCTAGACGAATTTCCCTATGGGCTTGCTTTGCAAGACGAAAACGTCTTGCGCTTTTTTTTTAAAGCCACTTGAAGAGGCGCAGTTGCGACGGACCGTGCTTCGCAAGACGAAAAACATCGCAAGACGAAAAGACTCGCGGAACGAATTATTTTCGTCTTGCAAGGCACCACTGTAATAAAATGGCATTGCCCATCCAAAATGGAATACAATGATAAAAACAGGACTACGCACAGTCCCTCTATACACCTCACTACTTCCATACAGTCATAGGAGCCAACTCCTAGGAGCCAAGATCCCTTCACCCCGCCCCATAAAATATTTCAGAGAGCTGCCCCCCAAAGTGGATGGGCATTGCCATTCAAATGGTGTGTGTGTGTGTGTGTGTGTGTGTGTATGCCGTGTCATGTGATCAGTTATGTGGGGCAGGGCTTACCTTCATAAGGCACCTGTAACTATGAATAACCACAATGGCTATGCTCTCCCTCCACTGTTTGAGGCAGTGTACATCTGAATGCCAACTGCTGGTATTCAGTTATTCATGGACACCTGGTTGGCCACCAGGTCACTGGACGAGATGGACCACTTGCCTGATCCCCCAGGGCTCTTCTTACATCATGTCAAACATTTTGTAAGAAGTGAGAAATAAATTCACCACTCAAGGAACGGCACCACCAAGTTCCTGGCCTTCAGCTTGCCCACTTCCTGCCCAAGATCCTTGCTTTCCCTGGGGCATGAGCACCCAGCAGATTGGATCCCAGAGCTATTGGAACATTTGTCCCAGTACGTTTCTGAGCACAATTCAAAGTGTTGGTGCTGACCTTTAAAGCCCTAAATGGCCTCAGTCCAGTGTACCTGAAGGAGCGTCTCCACCTCCATCATCCAGCCTGGTCCAGCTCTGAGAGCCTTCTGGTGGTTCCCTCCCTGTGGGAAGTGAGGTTACAGGGAACCAGGCAGAAGGCCTTCTTGGTAGTGGCGCCTGCCTCGTGGAATGCCCTCCCATCAGATGTCAAGGAAAGAAACAACTACAGTGGACGCTCAGGTTGCGAACGTGATCCGTGCAGGAGGCACGTTCGCAACCCGCAGCATTTGCAACCTGCAGCGCCACATCTGCGCGTGCACGGGTTGCGATTCGGTGCTTCTGCACATACGCAAAGCACAATTGAGTGTTTCTGCACAGGCGCGAGCACCAAAACCCGGAAGTAACCCGTTCCGGTACTTCTGGGTTCGGCGTGGTGCGCAACCCAAAAATGTGCAACCTGAAGCGTCTGTAACCCGAGGTATGACTTTATCTGACTTTTAGAAGACATCTGAAGGCAGCCCTGTTTAGGGAAGTTTTTAATGTTTGATGTTTTATCGTGTTTTTAATATTCTGTTGGGAGCCGCCCAGAGTGGCTGGAGAGGCCCAGCCAGATGGGCGGGGTATGGGTGGTAAATTATTTTTATTATTGTTATTGTCCTAGATTTCATGGCTATTTTGTTCCAGTTCAGTTTGAAGCCTGTGGAGAGGTATTCTTCCTTTCTGTCTCATTCGCACGCACGCACCTTCCTACACCTAATTATTTGCAGGCCGCACGGGCCACAGCAGCCCCCATCTGCAAAGGCGCCATGACATTCTCCCCGAGCTACCTGTCTTACACACTTAATTTTCACACCAATGTCCCCTCTTGCTGAGAACACCAGTGCGCTGCAAGCGCACCTGGAGCAAAATAAACACACCGCGTCTGGCAAACAAAGCAGGGGAACATATCCATTAATAGCTACACCTTCGCCATTTGCTTTATCTCTGACTTGCCTGGATGGCAGAACAGATTAAAGAAAAGGGAGAAGACATCGTCCACCCCTTCATGGTTCAATGTTTCCTAATTGCTTCTGCAATCTGCCATGACATGTCACCCTACTCTGTTGAGGTGCAGAATATTACAGAATTATTTTCGTTATTTTAGTGCAGTGCTTGACAGCTACAAGCCTAAGCAACTGCTTTTGTTTTCTCGAGACGAAGAGAGCTGTCAGGGGCATGATAGTTGATGCCATTGTTTCAGGGACACCGGCATGAATGTTTGCTCTCTCTCTCGAGATCAGTTCCCGAAACCTAGGGAGCCATCAAGGGCAGCTTTTTCTTCTGTCTCCACTGTCAGAGTTGCTAGGAACTGCCGATGGAGAGAGCAGTGTTGCATTCAGGTCTAGTTTAGCAACGCACACCTACAGGAGCCCAGCAACAGCTAGTAAGGGGAGAGGCATGTATACCGACCCTATTCAAGCGGGACATTCTGGAATTACAGAAGCCATCCCAGCTTCTGATTGGATCCCATTATGTCCCACCTTTCAGTCCAGCGCTCGGGTGAGAGTCAGCTGCCTCACACCAGAGTAGCTGACCAAAAGAATGAGCGTCCCGATTTGGATCTCCCCCCACCCCCAAATGTTGGAAGGCATGGGCATCCTGGTGAACGAAGGATTCACTAAAGAGGAGGGGCCTCTGCTGAATGCAAGGGTATGTGCTTGTCATGCAGTGTCTCAGGTTACAGTTACAGTGGTACCTCAGGTTAAGTACTTAATTCGTTCCGGAGGTCTGTTCTTAACCCGAAACTGTTCTTAACCTGAAGCGCCACTTTAGCTAATGGGGCCTTCCTGCTGCCGCTGCGCCGCCGGAGCACGATTTCTGTTCTCATCCTGAAGCAAAGTTCTTAACCCAAGGTACTATTTCTGGGTTAGCGGAGTCTGTAACCTGAAGCGTATGTAACCTGAAGCGTATGTAACCCGAGGTACCACTGTACATCCAAAAATTCTCGGCTAAAAGGGCTGGAGTGGAAGAGACTTCTCTGGGCCCTTCTGCAGGGCTGCCATACATCGGGGTTTTCACACACACACACACACACACACACAAACAAACAAACAAACACACAGCACATCTTTAATGCGTTATAGACATGCAACACCAGGTGGTGCTGTAGAGCAGAAAACTTTTCTTTGCGATTTTACATAGCATTTTTTTTTCTGACTTATTTATAGCGTGTGGTTTTGTTCCTCCAGGTGCTAAGGATGCGATTCCAATCATACCTGACAGTTAGTTACACTTGCCGTTGCGTATGATAGTTGGATTGGACCAGATTGTACAAGCAAGGAAGAAGAATTTGGCTTGGTTCCCCCTAAAGTCTGAGCATACCTAAGTCACCCTTTCTGAAACTGTATGCGAACTGGGAGGAAGTGGTGGTGGGGAGGTATCACACACACACACACAAATTCAAATCTAATACCAGTATAGATGTAGGCTGCATTAGAGTGTGACAAAGAGACAGAACTGCAGAACCAGCTTTTCCAGATGCGAAGACTGCAAGCCAGCAAGACAGCAGGGCGTGTGGTCAGCGGACATGGGGGACTAGGCTAGTCCTCTAAATGTTGATGCCTCCTTCACAAAATCTAGGAAGTTCCTGCCCAGCTGAGGAAGGGAGGCTGGATGCTCATGCGGACAACATCAGGACATCAAGACGTCATAGGCGCGGCGACATTGCCCCCATTGCCCTCGCAAGCTGGTTCCTCTGGCCCTAACTGTTCCTCTACAAAAGAATTCACCGCATGCCACTGCAAGCCAGCACCAGGTGGATGAATTTAACCGGCATTTCTGCCTTTTGCAATTGCTCCTTAAGTCTATAGGCCAGTGGGGAACTGATGCATTCTTTTCTTCCAGGGGTATATTTAAGCACAGCTGGTTCCTTCCACAGTCACCACGGACAGTTTAGCAGTGACTACGCAACCCTTTATTTCCCAGAGCAGGGTATCGTAACATTGTGAACCATGCCAGTCTGACCTACACGACAAATAATTATTCACCTGTTGGTCAGGAAAGCTAAAGCGATTCTTTTTTTAAATCCAGAGAGAGAGGCCCTTCCCCCAGAAGACTGGGAATTCACAGCTATATCTAAGGGTTGTGAAGAATATTTTCTACACATACAGTCACAAAACACCCTCCAACAGGTGCTTCAGGGAAGATCTATGGGGAGTGCTTATCTAATGTCAAAAGACAACAGGATCACCAACCCTGCTTGTTCTTCCACCTCTCAGTCCAAAAACACTTTGCACAGAGCTTTTTCCAGGGAGTTGGCACATTTCGTTTTTAAAACTTACATGGCTCTCAATTTTCAAAATACACTTGGGTTGCTCCCAGACCGTTGCTGTTCTGTGGGTGCGATTCGATCACATACCAGCAAATTCAGGTTGTGCAGTTAACGTGCATTTGGTGTCCTTGCACACCCAACCAGCTTCCAAAAAAAACCCTCATTGTTGTAAGGAAACCAATGGGAAAATAGCCTTGAAAATGTGGGCTCGCAATTGCTAGATGCAATGTCAGACAACCTCCCCACTAGCAAATCAGAAGGAAATGCTCAATATTTTCCAAAAAAAACTTTGTGCAAACAAATCAGGATGAATGCTCACTAAAAAGACCATCTGGAAGCCTTCTTCCTTGGCGATCACTCATAGCCAAGTAAGATTGTCTTCCATAACCACGGTTTTAACAATGAGTCCATAAGTGACTGTGGATCCACACGTCCTTCCACAGTGGGGACGTTGGTTACCGGGTGGGAGTTGATCACGGTGTGGATTTGCCAAGCATGCCTTCCTCTGAGCACATTTCTCCCTTGCGTCCTGAGTTCGAGTGTCTTCAAAGTCCATGACACCTTTGGTAAAGGCTGTTCTCCAGTTGGAACGCTCGCAGGCCAGTATTTCCCAGTTGTTAGTGTTTATACTACATTTTTTAAGATTTCCCTTGAGTGAGTCTTTAAACCTCTTTTGCTGACCACCAGCATTACACTTTCCATTTTTAAGTTTGAATAGAGTAGTTGCTTTGGAAGACGATAATCAGCATCCGCACAACAAGACCAGTCCAATGAAGTTGATGTTGAAGAATCATTGCTTCGACACTGGTGATCATCTGGAAGTCACCTCAGTGTGGTTAACAAGTCACAATGTCATGACAGCATTGAAACATATCAAAATCCTCAGTTCCAACTCCAGTCATAACGTCAAAGTATCTTTTTTAAAAGAAGAATTCCAAAACAGGCATCTGAATTCATGAATGGCTAGCTGCCAGTTCAGCGTCCTGATCCAACTCCTCAATTTTCCTTGGCCCTCCAAAAACCCACAATATTAGCAGTGGCAGGGAAAGTAATTTTTTTTTTAAGTAGCTGCAGGGTTGACAGATTCCAACACCCTGATAGGAATGTGAATAGCCTCCTCCTGATCATTTGATCAACCACTTGATGAATCAAGGGAGTGGGTACTTTGTGCCTGCATGTTCAGAGAGTGCCCAAGGTGGCCGCGCCCACTTGTAGCCACATGGACCAGTGGCCTGCCGCCCCTGGGGGTGGGGTCAAAAAAGTTCAGCCACACCTACTCTGATTAATAGCCTTCTGCTTGCTCCTTCGTTTTCAACAAGCTAATTGTATTTTGCTTGCTTATTGCTTCCTACAAAACATCTCTGAGTGATTTAACAATAAGAAAACATCAACAATGAAAAATATACAAAATGATTTCATATGTTGTTTTAAAAACAATTTCATAACAAAAACAGTAACGTCATATACGTAAAAGACAAATTCGCATTCAGTACAGACACAGCCTAATGAGTTGCTTCCTGTTCAATCACCCTGCCTTTAGCAATCCTGAATTGCCTTTAATTAGTCAGTTCTTGTCCTGGGGGAGGGGCCAGTCTCCGTTTGCAATTGCAATCTTAATAAATAAAATAGGAGAACACAAACTGACTAATTAGGGGCAATTCAAGAATGGCGTGGTCAGGGCTATGAACAGAAACTAATTAGCTGTTTTAAAAAGAAAGGGGCAAGGATGATTATACCAATTAAAGGGATATTTTGCAGGAAGAAGCAAAAGCTAAATGAGGCTTCCTTCTGAGTGAATGTTCCTACCTTTGGATGGGGAAAGTTGCACCACATTTAAAACACATTCAAAGCACATACCAACTCCAAGAATTCTGGGAGCTGTAGTTTACCTATCACAGACCTACCATTCCCAGCATCCTTAACAAAACTACAGTTCCCAGGATTCTTTGGGAGAAGGAGGCGGTGCCTTAAAGGTCTGGTGCATGGGTAGGCCCAATTGCCTATGAAATCCGGCCCACGGGTAGTCCGGGAATCAGCATGTTTCTACATGAGTAGAATGTGCCCTTTTATTTAAAATGAATCCCTGCGACAGGGTGGGTTCCCGTTGCTCGGTCCCTGCTCCTGCCAACCTAGCAGTTCGAAAGCACAAAGTGCAAGTAGATAAATAGGTACCACTCCGGTGGGAAGGTAAACGGCATTTCCATGCACTGCTCTGGTTCGCCAGAAGCGGCTTCGTCAAGCTGGCCACATGACCCGGAAGCTGTACATCGGCTCCCTCGACCAATAAAGCGAGATGAGCGCCGCAACCCCAGAGTCGTCTGCGACTGGACCTAATGGTCAGGGGTCCCTTTACCTTTACCTTTACCTTTATCTCTGGGTTATTTGTGGGGCATAGGAATTCGTTCATTTTTCACCCAAAAAGTAGTCCAGCCCCCCACAAGTTCTGAGGGACAGTGGACCGGCCCCCTGCTGAAAAAGTTTGATGACTCCTGGTCTGGTGTGAACCCAGTCTAAGTGTCAAATGGAACCACCCTTTTAATTCTGCTCTCAGACAATAGCAGAAAAGCAGTGACTCATCAGCGCTAAAGGGTTTTTAGTATGCAAATAACTGTGCTGGCTGATAGGTTGTTGTCCCAAACATCTGAATGTGTTTGTGCCATGTTGGGAAAGGTTGCTCTATCTAGCCCAGGGTTTGCCAAACTTGGGTCTCCAGCTGTTTTTGGACTACAACTCCCATCATCCAGGACCAGTAGTCAAGGATGATGGGAACTGTAGTCCAAAAACAACTGGAGACCCAAGTTTGGGAAAGCCTGATCTAGCCACTGTAGAATACTGGTTTCCAGAGCCTGCAAATATATTTAATGAACAGATTTATCAGCACTTTTAGGGGTTCACTTGACCTGATTTCTAGGAGCACCACACCCCAGGTTTACAATAGCATATTTTATTTTTATTGTTGTTTCATTCATTGGGGAAGAAGAAGAAGAAGAAGAAGAAGAAGAAGAAGAAGAAGAA
Organism: Podarcis liolepis; assembly: GCF_965112155.1. Classification (NCBI taxonomy): domain Eukaryota; kingdom Metazoa; phylum Chordata; class Lepidosauria; order Squamata; family Lacertidae; genus Podarcis; species Podarcis liolepis. The sequence goes on from NC_139557.1 coordinate 111,909,582, forward strand.
GAAGAAGAAGAAGAAGAAATTGATTCAAGCAACATTCCAATAAATGCTAACTTAATCAGATACCATGGAATGTCACAAGGGAAAATAAACCCAAAAGGCTTTCAGTAGAGACAACCGCAGCTTTCCAGCATTGGCTCCAGTTTCATTTCTAGTTCACTGGATTAATCAGATGATCATCTGCTAGAGATTATCGCACCCACCTTTCCAGAATCCTAATTCATTTCCCAATCAGCATATTACTCAGAATGAGGCAGTAAACAGAAGAGGCCGACTTGCAGACTGCGCCATTTGAAATTGGCTTTTTAAATGCATGGTGAGAAAACAGAAGGCATCTGAAGCAAATGTGGAATGCTCAGAAGCCAGAACTGTAGCACCACCGCCACCCCATCAATCATTTTGTACTTTCACGAGATCTGCCATTTTGTCTGCCCTGCCAACCATGATTTCAGACTCATTTACATGCTTGCTCCAACATGCTTCTGTGAATTAGCTACCAGGCTAGGTCCAAGTGCTGATACTGATGCACAAAGCTCTATGGAGGTTGGGAGAAGGACACCTAGAAGATTGGCTCATGACCTATATACCCAACCACCACTGCATTCTGTTTTTTTTTTTTTAATAGTTTTTATTACATTTTTTCCAAATACATACAGAAAACAGCAAGAGAAAAGCGAAAAAAAAAGAAAAACAAAAAGTGTAAAAAAAAAAAAGTAGAAAGAATCATAACCCTTCAACAGCTTGTTTCAACATTCCATCGAACTTCCCCACATCTCCCGCACAAAGCATTCCCGACAATAAATTTATCAGCAAATTGTAACCTTGTTTCATGTGTTTCTTTGGTACTTTTGATAGCAGTTTAAGTTTAAATCCCTTATTGTCCATTTATTCTAAAAACAAGATATATTATCCCTTTTAACATTTAAACTTTGATCCCTTCAATATTGTTATCCAATTTCATAAATATTGCGCTCTCATTGCTGGGGCTAGCATTTCCAATTTATGGTCAGTTTATAGTTCATATAACTTATAAAATTTTTGCAAATAGTTCTTAAATTTTTTCCAATCCTCCTCCATTGCTTCTTCTCCCAGGTCTCGGATTCTGGCAGTCATTTCGGCCAACTCCATGTAGTCAATCAGTTGCGTTTGCCACTCTTCCAGCGTGGGTAAATCTTGAGTCTTCCAATGTTTGGCGATCAAAATTCTTGCTGCAGTGGTAGCATACATAAAAAACGTTCTATCCTTCTTTAAGACCTTTTGGCCGACCATACCCAAGAGGAAGGCCTCCGGTTTTTTAGGAAAGGTGTACTTAAACACCTTTTTTAACTCGTTGTAGATCATTTCCCAGAAGGCCTTCACTCTTGGGCAAGTCCACCAAAGGTGAAAGAATGTTCCTTCAGCTTCCTTGCACTTCCAACACTTGTTATCAGACAAATGGTATATCTTTGCAAGCTTGACTGGGGTCATGTACCACCTGTATACCATTTTCATAATGTTTTCTTTTAAGGCATTGCATGCCGTAAATTTCATACCGGTGGTCCATAACCTTTCCCAGTCTTCAGCCATAATATTGTGACCAATGTCTTGAGCCCACTTTATCATAGCTGATTTAACTGTCTCATCCTGTGTGTTCCACTTAAGCAGCAAGTTATACATTCTCGATAAAACCTTGGTTTTTGGTTCTAACAACTCTGTCTCAAGTTTCGATTTATCCACCTGGAATCCTATTTTTTTATCCAACTTAACAACCTCGTTAATTTGGGCATAGTAAAACCAATCTTGCACCTTATCTTTTAAATTTTCAAAGCTCCGCATCCTCCAATTGTCACCAACTTTTTCTATTAGTTCCCAATATTTCGGCCAGCCGGTCTCCATATTGGGTTTTTTCCACGCCTTAGCCTCCACTGGTGATAACCACCTCGGAGTCTTACTTTCAAGTAAGTCTTTGTATTTCAACCAGACCATGAAAATTGCTTTCCTGACAATATGGTTTTTGAACATTCCATGCGTTTTTGCCTTGCCGTACCACAGATAAGCATGCCATCCTAGCGAGTTGTTAAAACCTTCCAGGTCTAGGACATCTGTATTCTCTAATAAAATCCAATCTTTCAACCAGCAGAAGGCTGCCGCCTCGTAGTATAACCTTAAGTCTGGCAGGGCAAACCCCCCTCTTTCTTTTGCATCAGTCAGTATTTTAAACTTTATTCGGGGCTTTTTGCCCTGCCAGACAAACTTTGAGATGTCCCTCTGCCACTTTCCAAAACATTCCATTCTGTCCACGACCTGCAAGGTTTGAAATAAAAACAACATTTTTGGCAAAACATTCATCTTAACAGCAGCAATTCGGCCTAGCAAGGAAAGTTTCAGTCTCGACCATGTTTCCAAATCTTTCTTAACTTCTGACCAACATTTCTCATAGTTGTCCTTAAACAAGTTCAAGTTTTTAGGCGTCAAGTTTACCCCCAGGTATTTCACCTTCTTAACCACAACTAACTCTGTTTCCTTCTGAAACCCCTCTATTTCTAAGGGCGTTAAGTTTTTCCCCAAAACTTTAGTCTTTTGTTTGTTCAACTTAAATCCTGCCACCCGACCAAATTCTTGTATCAGTTCCAGAACTCTTTTTGTACTAGATTCTGGCTCCTGTAATGTTATTACTAAGTCATCTGCAAATGCTTTCAGTTTATATTGTTTCACTCCGACCGTGATCCCCTGTATTTGCCGGTCCCTCCTAATCATGTTCAGCAAAACCTCCAGGACTGATATGAATAGTAGGGGGGATAGGGGGCACCCCTGACGTGTTCCTTTTTGAATGTGGAACTCCTCTGTCACCACATTGTTCACTATCAACTTAGCTTTTTGTTCTGAATAAATTGCTTCTATACCATTTTCAAACCCTCGTCCCACTCCCATCCCTTCCAAGTTTTTCTTCATAAATTTCCAAGAAATATTGTCAAAGGCCTTCTCGGCGTCAATAAAGATTAGCACTGCTTTAGTGTTAATATTTGTTTGTAAAAGTTCCAGAATATCGATAATATTCCGAGTATTATCAAACAAATGCCTGCCAGGAAGAAAGCCTGCTTGGTCCTTATGAATTACTTCATTTAAAACCTTTTTCAATCTATTTGCCAAAATATCTGCAAATATTTTGTAATCCACATTTAGGAGTGAGATGGGACGGTAGTTCCTAAGTTGAGTCTTTTCAGTTTCCACTTTGGGTATCAGTGTGATGAAAGCTTCTTTCCACGTTTCCGGTGCCCTTCCTCCCCCCATAATCTGGTTACAAACCTCCATTAATGGTAAAGTCAAGTAGTCTTTTAATATCTTATAATATTTGGAGGTAAGTCCATCTGGGCCTGGGGATTTGCCCAGCTGCATATTCTGAATGGCATCCTCAATTTCCTGTTGTGTTATTTTACAATCCAAAATTGATCTCTTCTCCTGAGACAATTCTGGTAAGCCATTGAGTTTCAAAAATTGTTCAATCTCAGACACATCCTCAGGCCCTTGTGTATACAACTTTTTGAAGTATTTCTGGAAACACTTTCTAATTTCACCTGGTTTCTGAATATTTTTCCCTTCCACCTCTAGATTGGTAACATAGTTTAATTTCTGTCTTTTCTTCAACTGCCATGCCAGCAGTTTCCCACATTTATTTGCTGACTCAAAAGATCTTTGTCTCATTTGTTTAATTTTCCATTCCACTTCTTGGTTTATCAATTTCAAATATTGTGCCTGATGGAATTTAATTTCTCGCAAGATCTCTTTAGATTTTGGTTTAGATCTTAACCTTTTCTCTCCATCACTTATCTTCTCTAAGATTTTATCCTTCTTCCCATTCCAGAGTTTCTTCTTGATAGTATTTTGTTGTATCAGAAACCCCCTCATTACAGCTTTACTAGCGTCCCAGATTGTTCTTTTTTCCACTGAAGTATTCAAGTTGATTTCAAAATAGTCCTTTAAAGTTTTTTGGGCCTTCTTTACGATCTCTTGATCTCTAAAGAGGGTGTCATTCATTTTCCATCTAAAGGAACCGGCTGGAGTAAGTCTCAATTCCATTTTCAGGGCGTTGTGGTCGGAGCAAGTCTTTGGGCAGATTTCCACTCTTGTAGTCTTCGTTGCCAGCCCTCTAGTTATCCAAATTTGGTCGATTCTCGTCCATGATGAGTGGGCCTCAGAAAAGAAAGTTCCCTCTCTACCTAGGGGGTTCCTTGCCCGCCAAATGTCAATCAAATCCACATTGTCTGTCAGTTCAAAAAAGGTTTTCGGTAGTCTGCCGTCTTTAGTTATTTGGTTTTGTGACTTATCCATCAAAGTGGAGACCACCCCATTCATGTCTCCCATCATAATGATGTTTGAATAGTCCAGATAGTCCAGTAGTGTCTCATGTAGCTTCTTGTAAAATTCTGCTTTCCCCTCATTTGGTGCGTAGATTCCTACTATCAAAACTTTTTCTCCTTGAGATTGTATTTCAATTGCCAAGATTCTCCCTTGCTCATCTTTAAACAAAAATTTCGGTGCTAGGTTCTCCTTGGCGTAGATCACCAGGCCTCTCTTTTTTACTTTGTCTGATGAAATAAATTCTTGGCCTAGTCTTTTGTTGATTAATACCTTCCTATGGAGCCTAGTCACGTGGGTTTCTTGCAAGCAAATTATATCCAAATTTTCTTTTTTCAAAATATGAAAGATCTTTTTTCGTTTTTCCGGGGAATTTACGCCATTAATGTTCCAGCTGTACAGCTGCAGAGACATCTTGTATCGATCTGTTGTTGCTCTTTATGGGGTGTCCTCCTTTTTGTCCGAATCCGAGGGAGGAGATGGTGTTGGTTCCAGTCCAGGCTGTGGCAGAGGCCAAGGGACTGCTGTTCCCTTCTGAAGATCTTCTCCGTTGTCGTGCAGGAACTTCTGGTTGTCCTCTTTAGACTTAATTCTAACTTTCTTTCCTTTGTATTTAAATGATAGGCCTTGTGGGAACTCCCACCTGTAAGGTATTCCGTTGCCTCTCAAAAGTCTTGCTAGGTCAGTATAGTTAGCTCTGAGATCCAGTAGCTGTTTTGGTATGTCCTTATCAATTTCCGCTCTTCTGTCCTGGATCTCCAGTGATTTGTTAAAATGAAGGTCAAGTATTTTGTCTCTCTCCTGTTTAGTCTTTAGGATGATCAGGCAGTCTCTAGGTCTGTCCTTTCTGGTAACACTCCCCAGTCTAAATGCCGTTGTTATTTTAAAGTCTTCGTCTTCCTTTATTCCCCAAAATTTGGAGAATTCTGCTGTCAAGAAACCAATCAAATCTTCTTTTTCAATCTCTGGGATAGAGCGTAATCTTAAGTTATTTTCCCTATTTCTCAATTCCACCATAGACAGGTAGGCCTGCTGGTCACTGATGTGCTTGTGTAGTGGCCTTACCTCTCCTTTCAATTCATCCACTTTTTGAATTGCTTGGTCAGCTTTTTCGTTCGCGGCTTCGGCCAATTTCCGATTCTCAGAAGTAGCGTCTTTTAGATTCCCAATTTCTTGTGAGTGCTGTGCGACTTGTTCCGATAGCTTTGTGATAGAGGATGTGGCTAAGTCAATTTTTGCTGTTTGGTCATCAACCTTCTTATTTAAAATCGCAAATTGTTGAAGCATCTCCTTCATAAGAGTATCAGATCCACCTGCAGCCATATCCTCTGTTGCTGGTTGTTCAGCTTCCTTAAGTTCAGCTGTTGTTGAAGGTTCAGTTCCCTTCAATTCAGCTACTGTTGGAAGTTCAATTCCCTTCAGTATAGCGGGGACTGATGATCTACGTGACTGAGAAGTCAGAGTTGTTTGCACAAGCTGGCCTTTTGTTGCTTTCGCTTTTGCGGATCTTGTTTTCGGTTGGCCACTCATTCCCCACCTGTCTATGAATCAAGGTCAAACTGTCAAAAGTTCCATGGGAAGGACAGACCTCAGTGTAGATAACAACAGCGGAGAGACAAAACAAAGTTAGTTCCCAAGAAGTTGTAAATCCCAGTCTCCACTAGAGGGAGTGCAGTTGGAGGGAGTAAAGTTGGAGTTCAGAAAGAAAGGAAAAAAGTTATGGTCGCCATTAAAGTTCCTGCAACTTTCCAATAGTCCTTAAAACTTTTTCCACTGGCAGAGCCCTTCCGAAATTGTCACAAGTATCACCTCTCAAGGTGCAGGATACAGTTACTTAGTTATCTAGTCCAAAGTTGCCTCTATGTATCTGTTTCAGTTTTATAACTTGTATCCACAAAAGAAATTCTTTTCCCCCTGCCACCCCGAGGCTGGGTCTTGAACTTTTAAATTCCACCAAAGGAGAAGGTTCCCAAATTGCTTTCTCGCTGTAGAATAAATTAATAAAAAAACTTGCCTTTCATTTCAAGCCTCAGTACTGTCAGACACATAATGCTTCCACTTTAAAATCCTTTTTTCATTGCGTCCAGCCTGTCTGTTCCTTTGCCTTTGATCTATAAGCTTTGCCGGAAGACGGACTTCCTGTTTCTCGTCACTCCGCTTTCAGCCAAATTTAAACTCTTGAAATTCTTAAGGATCTTAAGGTTGTAAAGTCCCAATTACTCACGGGTTGTTGTTTTCCGGAATTGAAGGTTTCAGGAAGAAAGGTCAGCGCTGATCGGCAACAGCAGCGCGGCTTCGCTCCGCTGACTGCGAGACGACCCTCAGTGCCGCTACCCCCTCCGCGATCCGGAGCCCCGTTACGGGGTCCCTTCAACGTTTCAGGGGCTGCTTCTGGCACCCGCCGGGTCCCGGGACCACAGGCTCTCACCCCCTGTGGTTTTCCTGAGTGGGTCTCCGCTTCGCCGTAGCGGACGACCCGTTTTCAGCGGAGCTCCTTCTCCTTACCAGGAGCAGGCAGCCATTACCGAACGCGCCGCCTCCGGAAGTCCAACCACCACTGCATTCTGAAGGCAAGGGCAACCTGCAAACCCCATCCTATCAGGAGGTTCATTCCTGCATTGGACTAGATGGGGTTGGACTAGATGACTCTTGGGGTCCCATCCAACTCTACAATTCTGTGATAATACTGGAATCAGGCCCTACCCCTTTCCATTACATATCAGACAAGCACCTTCTCTGTTGTCTTCTCAGCACCTGCCAAAGACACCCCCTTTTCAACAAGCTTTCTAAGTGGAGATCCCCTTGGTATCTGGATTAGATGTGAGCTGATCCTATACATGTGCTGTTAGCTTGAATCATGTTATTATACATGTGTAATTATTTCTATACAGTGGTACCTCGGGTTAAGAACTTAATTCGTTCAGGAGGTCCGTTCTTAACCTGAAACTGTTCTTAACCTGAGGTACCACTTTAGCTGATGGGGTCTCCCACTGCTGCCGTGCAATTTCTGTTCTCATCCTGAAGCAAAGTTCTTAACCTGAGGTATTATTTCTGGGTGGGTTTCTGTAACCTGAAGCGTCTGTAACCTGAAGCGTCTGTAACCCGAGGTACCACTGTATAAGCAAATGTTCTAGCTGTTTTGATATATGCAATTGCTCTGCACATGTTTTTATTCTATTGTAAGTCACTTCAGGGTGCCTCAGAGGAAGCGATTCATAAATGATTACAGTCATACCTCATGTTACGTCCACTTCATGTTACGTTCTTTCAGGATACATCCTGCGGAGACCCGGAAGTACCGGATAGGGTTACTTCCGGGTTTCACCGCTCACGCATGCGCGGACGTGCAAAATGACGTCACGCGCATGCACAGAAGCGGTGAATCGCGACCCGTGCAGAAGCGGTTTGTGTTCTGCTCATGTTGCGAATGGGGCTCTGGAACAGATCCTGTTCGCAACCAGAGGTACCACTGTATAGTGTTCATAGAACTGTGGAGTTGGAAGAGATCCTGAGCGTCACCCCCTGCTATGCAAAAACCTCTAACGTAGATCATCTCTGACAGATGGCCATCCAACCTCTACTTTAAAAACTCTACAACCTGCTGAGGGAGTCCATTGTTGAACAGCTCTTACTGCCATAAAGTTCTTCCTGATGTTTAGCTGGAATCTCCTTTCTTCTAACTTGAAGCCATTGGCCCTCCGGAGGAGGAGAAAGCAAGCTTGCTCTGTCTCCCATATGGTAGCCCTTGAGATATTTGAAGGTGGCTATCATTACCCCTCTCAGTCTCCTCATTTCCAGGCTAAAGAGACCCTTCAGTCCAAGTCCCTGGAATGCAGCAATGATGGTGATGATGGCGTTTGGTGGCAATTTAGGAAAGAATAAGATGATGCCCATGTCGGGATTCAAGCCTGCCTTCAGGAGAAACTGGCCACTCTCCAGGCACCCGGCTTAAATCACCAGTTGACCTCCCTGTCTGCATTCCCAGCAAGATCCAGGCAAGGTCACGATCGGCGATCCTCCCCAGCGTGAAGAGGACACACCACTCTTTCCTGCCCTCCCAGGGGCAGGGGAAAGAGATAGACAGAAACATATTTACATGCCTTTATTTCTGTCTTTGCAGCGTTACAGAGAAACACGTCTGCTCTCTTCAAACTCCAACAGCAGAGAGACCAAACTCCACCTACTGTACTTCCAGTACAGCTCATATTACACTGTGAGCTAATTCCGGTGCTTCGCACTGTGAAAAGACTGTCCCTTTGTTTCCCACGGAACAGTACCCAACATTCCCATTATGTTTTGCTTCCAAGCTAGCAGCTCGCGGCCGCATTGCTTCTTTTCCGTAACAGCCCAGTGGGCACACATCCCCCAAATGTTGATTTGCTTACTTATTCTTCATTCTATTTCTACCCCAGCTTTCTTCAGAGGAACTCAAGGTGGCCTACACGTCTCTCCCCCTCTCTTCCCCATTTCAAGCCCCACCTGGTGAGGAAGCTTAGGCCAAGAGACAGCAAGTGGCCCAAGGTGACCCAAGTGAGCTTCATGGCAAAGTGGGGGCCAGAACCCCCATCTCCTGGGCCTTAGCCTAACACTCTAACCACTACACCATACTGCTTGCAGCAGCTGGTCATGTCGCCAGGTTGCACCCTGTGCAAAAGGGGCCTACTGCCCACAAAGGTATTAAGTTCCTTCACAGAGTTCCTTCAAACAAGGTGGAACCCTGATCTAGGACTCAAATGGAAGAGGCCTACACACAGAGACCCTGTACACATGCAGGTCCCCTTTTAGAATCATAGAATCATAGAGTTGGAAGAGACCACAAGGGCCATCGAGTCCAACCCCCTGCCAAGCAGGAAACACCATCAGAGCACTCCTGACATATGGTTGTCAAGCCTCTGCTTAAAGACCTCCAAAGAAGGAGACTCCACCACACTCCTTGGCAGCAAATTCCACTGTCAAACAGCTCTTACTGTCAGGAAGTTCTTCCTAATGTTTAGGTGGAATCTTCTTTCTTGTAGTTTGGATCCATTGCTCCGTGTCCGCTTCTCTTTGCACAATATAAAGCTAGGGACATAGAATTAAATAATTGTAGAGGTGGAAGAGACCCTAAGGATCATCTATTACAACCCCCTGCAATGCGGGAATATGCAGCTATCCCATACGGGGATCAAACCTGCAACCATGGCATTACTCTACGTGGGGCTGCCCTTGAGACTGACCCAGAAACTCCAGCGGGTGCAGAATGCCACAGCGAGACTCCTTACGGGGTCCTCCGTGCGGGATCACATTCACCCGGTGCTATACCAGCTGCACTGGCTCCCGGTGGAGTACAGGGTCAGGTTTAAGGTGCTGGTTTTAACCTTTTTTTAAAAAAAAAAATGATATTTATTGAAAATTTTTGAATTTACAGAGGAAAAACAAAGCAGAAAAAGAAAAGAGAAAAAACAAAGAAAAAACAAACCACATCAAACAATACACATTCAAGAAACAAAAATACACTGCAAACAGACAAAAATAAATCCATCATTCTCAAATCCTCAGCTCTCATTACCTTCTTTCTTTGACCTCCTCCTCCTCCCTTTTTTTGTATCCTGGTTAATAATTATCGCAGCAAATCCTTTCCATATTTCATAGTATTCTGTCATTACATTACCTTAATCTATTTTCATCTTATCTTATAGAAAACCTTTAAAACTTAAAACTTAAATCTTATTTTTACCGACTTCTCACAACCATAATATTCTTACCTAATTCTTTAAACATTTTTGCTAGAGCCAAGTAATTTCGTTCCAACATTTTTCTAACATTAAGGTGCTGGTTTTAACCTTTGAAGCCATTTATGGCCTAGGATCCTCATACCTACGGGACCTCCTCTCCTGGTATGTCCCACGGAGGACCTTATGGTCTTCAAACAAAAACATCTTGGAGATCCCGGGCCACAGGGAGGTTAGGCTGGCCTCAACCAGAGCCAGGGCTTTTTTGGCCGTGGCCCCGATCTGGTGGAACGCTCTGTCACAAGAGACTAGGGCCCTGCGGGACTTGACATCTTTCCTCAGGGCCTGCAAGACAGAGCTGTTCCACCAGACCTTTGGCCAAGGCACAGTCTGACCCCCCTCCTTTGGCAATCCTCACAGAACTCTAGCCCAATGGTTGCCACTAATTTGATTTGAACTGATTTTATAATGAACTGATTTTATAATGTTGTAGTATTTTACTGTTGTTAGCCTCTCTGAGCCCGGCTTCGGGTGGGGAGGGCAGGATATAAATTATTATTATTATTATTATTATTATTATTATTATTATTATTATTATTATTATCACACTCCAACCAACTGAGCTGTCCAGACACGGCCAACAGGCACACAGAATGCATGTGAATGGGAATGATCCTGCTCTCCCTCAATGCTTCATTGAGTAACTTGGAGTCACGGTGTCCCATCGCAGTATTCATTGCTTATCTTTGGCTGAATCTAGTAATCAGGTTCTTTAATGGCCATTTTGCTGCTGTTCAAAAAGGCAGCCAGAGAGCTCCACCTAGTGCATGCATAGCCCCAGTAGCTTCCCACAATAGCTTGCTTGATAGAATATAGAATTCACTCTCCATTAGATGATGCTAAAACAAGGTGGGGCTGACTGCCTTGCTCGCTTTTGCGATTGCAGTGCCTTTTACAGACCACAAGGCAGAGGCCAAAAAGGACATATCGTTAAGGTTAAAGCCGTTGCAGCTGTGAAAAACTGGTCAAGCAGAAGAAGATACGTTTATGAATATCTTTGCACAGGTGTTATCAGTATGCAGGTGGCACACAGCTCAGTCTGTCTCTTTCATCAGAGGCAGGCGAGGCTGTGGACATCCTGATTCAGGGCCTGTAATGGACTGGATGAGGGGAAGCAACTGAGGTTCAACTGTTGTAAACAAAAATTGCCCTTTTCCCTTATGGGGTATCCAAGAGCCCATCTAGAGTCCTTACATAGGTTCCCTGTTGGTAGGAGAAGATAACAGAGGCCAACCAAAGAATATTGAGAAGCAAAGCAGCTAGTAAGCTTGATTTTTATTGATCTGTTGCAGCAGGGTGCTCCCCTCACACGCAGGAGAGGAGGAGAAAGGCCTTATAAAGACTTTTGAAATTGCCCCCCTGTAGATCAAGACCACCCCCAGAAACATCATACATACATCACAGAAGGGGTGTAACCTAAGACCACCCCTCAAATACATCACACCTACATCACAGAAAAGGCAGTCTAAACAGAAATTTGAATGTTGTTTTTCTCCTGTCGTTGTTTATCTCCTGTCTGGCAGCAGGATACTTGATTGGATTTCCTGGGGAGCCTGGCTAGTCTTTTGTAATGATAAAGACTTAGTTCCTGGGCCAGGTCACAGGCTCACACCCTATTCATGTCTTAAATGTGCCCTTAAGACAGGATTCATGAGGAAAGAGACAATGGGAGGTTTCCCACTTTAACCTTGCAGAGAAAACATTTGCTCAGTTCAGGAATCAAAATGGTTCCAGGTCGGTCTTCCTGTGCTGATCTATGTACGTCCTTGGTTGGTACACTTATGAACATTACCATATATCTAAGACCATAAAATTCCTATCACAATATACAACCCAGACAAGACAGAAGCAAAAGTGGTAGCAGGTCACCTTCCTTGCACGCAGAAGTTCCCAGACTGAATCCATGTCCTGGTGAGCTCCTGCTTAGACTACTGCAATGTGTCATACATGGGGCTGCCTTTAAAAGCTATACAAATACTACAGTTGGTCCAAAGAAGAGCCGTAAGACCATCAAGTCTTACATGCTGACAACTGAAGCTGGAACTTTCTGCATGTAAAGAAGATGCTCAACCACTCTGCTATGGAGTTCCCCCAAAGATTTGCAGGGAAAGCTAATCTTTGAGAATGTGGGTTTCTCAGCCATGCAAGGTTGTGTAAGTCAAAGCCACACCTTGAATTGGGCTGAGAAACAAAATGACAGGCAGTGTTGAGTATAATTGGTTTAATTGACACAGAAATGAAAGATGTGTGTATATTAATGAAGGCTCAAAATGGAAAATGGCTAAATGTAGGGTTGCCATATGTCTGGAGTTTTCTGGACATAGTCAGTATTCAACCCTGTTAAGCAGTGTCCGGTAGTATAGATTTTGCAGATGTTCATTTAAAAAATAGTTCAAAAGCTCTTTGGGGGGGGTGAGATTTTGAAAAGAAGAAAAAAGCACTCAATGACTTTCGTGTCTGAATTTTCACTTGCCAGATTTTCACATGAAATATTGCAACCCTAGCTAAATGTGTATTGCTAACACTGGGGTTTTTCCACGCTAATTATCTAGGTGGATTCTGAGCTCTTGCTGAGTTGATGATTAACTAATTGTTTTCTGCTAGCTAACATGTGAGTGTTATAACCTTAGATCAGGTGACAAAGGCATTGAGTTGCAAATCCGCCATCTTGAAAGGGTGGTAGCTCTTAGTCTTTCTCTGAGCTGCATAGCCTTAGGAAGGCTAAGGCAGGCTGGAATGGGGGAAAGAGGATTTTTTCCCCCATTGGATTTTTTGGGAATTGTTGTTTATTTCTAAGGAGCTGAGCCTGTGCTGGGCAGCACAAGACATTGTACGGATGTTTTGGGTGTATATTGGATATTTCAATTCTGTTATGAATATAGTTCTGCAAGAATAAATGTGAGTAATATTTTTATGGGTCTGGACAAGGATTTCTCCCAAAAGGAGTCAGTTCTTATGCATCCAGTCACTTCAAACTGTACAATATTAAAATCTGCAATAGTGCAGGCAGCCCGGCACCAGTCCAAGGCAGCCCACCATGCAAAACATTGCAGGATTCTGACCTAGAGGTTGCCAGTACCAAAGCTAAGCTTTCCCCATCCAGATACTCATCTTCCAGAACAAAGGCAATCTACAATCATGACCATTTGATTGATTCTTTGAATGGCTGATTTATGGATTCAGAAGATTTATTATGTTCTGCCTTTCAGCATCAACTAATGATTCTGATTTACCATGCAGGGATAGTGTAGGGATTAAAACCAGACAGTGCGTGTGAAAGGCTTTGAAAGTGCTAACCAAATGTTAAGTGTTAAGTATTATAATGAAATGCTTCTGAGGCAGCTAGAAATTGGGAATCAAACCATCAAACCCAAGAGGAAAACAATAGATCTTCAATAATAATAATAAAAACAGTGATAAAAGCGGCAAGAATAAAAGCAGGAACATCACAGGCATGCACATTGATAAATACAATAATAAACAGAAGTAAATGCAGAAATAAACAGCAAGGCAGGGAAAATAATCTAGATTTAAGCTGGAAGAAATGTGATCATTTTTACGACACTTAGAAGAGAATGTATCAAGTGAAAGTCAGTGGCATGGTGGGGAAATATCTTTACAGTGGTACCTCGGGTTAAGAACTTAATTCATTCCGGAGGTCCGTTCTTAACCTGAAACTGTTCTTAACCTGAGATTCCACTTTAGCTAATGGGTCCTCCTGCTGCCACTGCACAATTTCTCTTCTCATCCTGAAGCAAAGTTCTTAACCCGAGGTACTATTTCTGGGTTAGCGGAGTCTGTAACCTGAAGTGTCTGTAACCCAAGGTACCACTGTATTAGGACCAACCAAAATGTTTGGAGTATCAGAGAAGATTGAAGGCCAGTGTGCCAAGTAGATTGCCCTGAAAGCTGTGGATACAAAGAGCGCCTACAATTGTAGAGCTGAAAGGGAACCACCAACGATCTTCTAGTCTATCTTCTACTATGCAGGAATCACAGCTAAAGAATGCCTGACAGATGGCCATCCAACCTCTGCTTAAAAACCTCCAGTGAAAGAGAGTCCATAGCCTTCCAAGGTCTGGTTGTCAGAGCTGGTGGGAAGGTAAGCTTGGTGCCCTCCAGATGCTATTAGACTACAACTCCCATCATTCCTGATCCCACCAGCCATTTTGTTAAAGGAGGGGCGGTGAGGGGCAGGGCCTGTGGGGAGAGGATGGGGCTGGGGAGGGAGAGAGAGGCCACATTCGGCCCCCAAGGCCTGAGGCTTCTCACCCCTCCTTTCATAGATTAAATACTTATCTTACGACAACACATTTGCTGAGGTGTTGGGGAGACTAGGCTTGCTCATTCCTCACCTCAGTTATAAGAAGGTGACATTTTCAACCCACTGGCTGGCTTGTTGACAGACTCTCCCTGTTTTAATCATTACCCTAAACTCTCTTTGCAATGCCGTGCTGCTGGAACGTTGTGTTTCGACCATCCTCACCCTTGCCCGCCTTTCTGTTTAATGCAAGCCATACGGAGAGGTCCATGTTGAAAATCCTGCTATCTGATCTGGCTTTCCAGATGGAATTAGCGGAAGCTAAGGGTTTGGCACTAAGTTTCGTGACACTGAGCAGGCTCAATAAACGCATTTGCTCCTATGGGGGGGGGGGAGCAGGAGGGGTGAATCAATAACAAGTCCTGGCCAAAAGCACTTACTTCAACTCAGGAATTTTCAGTGCAAACCTCAGCAGACTCATTATCGCCATGATCAGATTCTAAAAGCCCAGATCTTGCTTCCCCACACACCCCACCCCTTTAATTGTTTCCTAGCCGTTAAGGGCTCAATGTCACCACTTGATCGCATCTTATCTGTGCACCTCAGTGAATGCAAACTTCTTCCTCCAGGAGAGAGGGATGTTAAACCCTTTCATGGGACAGCAAAGGACTGGCTTGGGATATGTTTATAGTTAAGACTCCGTTTTGCCATGAAACATCTCAGCTGGTCACACTTTGTAGCATACTTCTCTGTGATTGAAATGCACAAAATGCAACAAAAACATCCTGGACATATATATAATATTAAAGAAGGAAATAAGACAGCACAAAGTAAACCAGCCAGGATCAGCAGAGGCCATGCAAGTATTTTAAAGTCACCCAAGCATATTTTGGTTTGTGATAATGCCCTGGTGAAATCCTAAATTGCTGGTGGCACAGTGGTCTAAACCACAGAGCCTAGGGCTTCTGATTGGAAGGTCGGTGGTTCGAATCCGCATGATGGGGTGAGCTCCCGTTGCTCGGTCCCAGCTCCTGCCCACCTAGCAGTTTGTAAGCACAAAAGTGCAAGTAGATAAATAGGTACCACTCTGGAGGGAAGGTAAACAGCGTTTCCGTGCGCTGCTCTGGTTTGCCAGAAGCGGCTTAGTCATGCTGGCCACATGACCCGGAAGCTGTCTGCAGACAAACTCCAACTCCCTCTGCCTATAGAGCAAGATGAGCGCCGCAACACCAGAGTCATCCACGACTGGACCTAACAGTCAGGGGTCCCTTTACCTTTACTATGTACTGCTTTTCCTTAGGATGTCCCTATTTTCATCAGAGAAATGTTGGAGGGTACGGAGTTATCTGACTCCCGAGCCATCTGAAGGCAGCTCTGTATAAGGAAGTTTTTTTATGTTTAATTATGTTTTTATATATGTTGGAAGCTGCCCAGAGTGGCTGGGGCAACCCAGTCAGGTGTGTAGGGTATAAATAGTACAATTATCATTATGGAAGGGGACATCCCTATTTTCCTCGGAGAAATGTCGGAGGGTGTGCAGTAGATAACCCTGATGAGTTTATATGCAGTGCAAGAGTAAGAACTCATATAGACAGCATTAAGTTGAAGGATTTCCTTGAATCTCTTTTCAAAACCAATGTGTTATAATTACACTGAGACCACATCTGAATCCTAGAATCATAGAGTTGGAAGATGAGGGTCATCTATTTTTTAAAAAAAATATATTTATTAACTTTTCAGAGGTTATACAAAAAAAGCAAAAAGCAAAAAAACAAAAATAAAAACACATATAATTTCATTCACTTATTTTCTTTTAACTTATTTCTCGGACCTCCTCATACCTCCCCTTTTTGTATTCCAATTCAAATTATTCATTCAGCAAATCCTCACCCTTAATTTTCACTTAATTTTACATCTTTCTTTCTTTTTTCCTCCCCAATTATCTTAATCATTACAGCTGATAACCACTTAAATTCTATCCAACATCATTCTAACATTCACTGATTTTATAATATTTCCCAAGATAGTCCTTAAATTTCTGGAAGATGAGGGTCATCTAAACCCAACCTCCTGCAATCCAGTAATTTCAGCTAAAGCACCCATGACAGATGGCCATCCAACCTCTGCTTAAAAACCTTCAAAGGATGAGAGTCCAACACCTTCTGACGTAGTCTGTTCCACCGTCAAATAACCTCTACTGTCAGAAAGTTCTTCCCAGTGTTTAGTCGGAATCTCCTTTCTTGTAACTTGAACCCATTGGTTCAAGTCCTACCCTCCAGGGCAGGAGAAAACAAGCTTTCTCCATCTTCCATGTGACAGCCCTAAATATATTTGTCACATGGAATGTGGAGCAAGCTTGTTTTCTGAACCATACATTTACGGGACTATTATACCCCTTTAACCGTCATGGCATCCCCCAAAGAATCCTGGGAGCTCTAGTTTGTTAATGGTGCTGAGAGTTGTTAGGGGACCCCTATCACCTTCACAAAGCTACAATTCCCAGCATTCCCTGGGAAGAATTATTTATTGTTAAACCACTCTGGACACTGTAGTTCTGTGAGGGGCAGATCAACTGCAGGAGCCCTTAAGATACGGTTACCAGATGTCCCCGTTTCCCTGGCACAGTCCCCGGATTTACAAATCTGTCCCCGGCCAAAATCCGTCCCCGGAATGTCCCTAGATTTCATGTAATGTCCCTGGATTTATATTTTAAGTGTTGTAGATTTATTAGTAGGGAATGAACATTGTGTGATTGGTTCAACGGCACAAGACACATTATATGGGGACTTCTGGAGAGCCAAAATGGTGGGCACCAACAGCAGCGAGCAGCTCCTGAAGCCAGCCAGAGCCAACTGCACTACCAGGCTGACTCCGGGCTGCTGAGACTGCCACTGCTGCTGCCGAGGGGGAACCAAGGACGCCTGGCGTGCCAACTGGGGGAACCGCTGACCCAAGTCAAGCCGGGAGTGAGAGCGCCTGGCCACCCAGCCGACTGCCAAACGGAGCTCCAGGGTCAGTAAAAACCCCAGAGCTGACACAGGGAGAAGGAGAAGGAAGAGAGAGAACGAGGAAGGAGAAAAAAGAGGGGAGCCCTGACCTTGCAGCGCTGCCGCCGCCACTGAGGAAGAGAGGTAGGAGATTACCGGGAGGGCAAGGACACATGGCTGAGCCCAATCTGAGCCTATTCCACAGCGGATAGCGCTCCAAGAGATCAGGCCCAGAGGAAGGCTGCACCGACAGAGGAGACCACAGAAGAGAAGATATTACAGTGGTGCCTCGCAAGACGAAAAGAATCCGTTCTGTGATTCTCTTCGTCTAGCGGTTTTTTCGTCTTGCGAAGCAAGCCCATTGACGGATTAGCGGATTAGCACTATTAGCGGCTTTTAGCGGCTTTTAGCGGCTTTTAGCAGCTTTTAGCGGCTTTTAGCGGCTTATCTGCTGATCGGATCAGCTGATAAGCGGCTTAGCGGCTTAGAAAAAGGGGGGGAAGGAAAAAAAACCAGCAGGAACTCGCAAGACATTGTCGCCTTGCGAAGCAAGCCCATAGGAAATTCGTTTTGCAAAGCACCTCCAAAACGGAGAAACTCTTTCGTCTAGCGAGTTTTCCGTCTTGCGAGGCATTCGTCTTGCGGGGCACTACTGTACTTCTTAATTTTCTTTAAAAATGATTTTTTCAAAATAACTTTTTTTTCTCTTTAAAAAAAAAGAAGAAGTGTCCCCAGATTCTTTGAAAAAAATCTGGTAACCTTACCTTAGGAATCAGTCCTGGGACTGCCAATCTATTAGCCTCTTATGCACACCGTTCAGTGATATCACCTCTAGCCAGGGAAGGAGGTGGGGAAAGACATGAACCTTTCTAGGACGATCACCAACCATTAGCTCCTAAGGCAACAGGTCACTTGTACTTAGCCCTCTCTTTAGTCATGCGAACGCCCATCCTCCCAGCCAAACAGAGCCAAACAGAGCTAAACAGAGCTAAACAGAGTCGGCAGCTAAGCTACCGTATTTTTCGTTCCATAAGACACTTTTTTTCTTCCTAAAAAGTAAGGGGGAATGTCTGTGCGTCTTACGGAGCGAATGCGTGGTCCCCAGAGCTGAATTGTGCAGGGGCAAAAAGCAGATCATGCTTCCCCCCCCTTTTTTTTTTGAAACAAAACCGCTGATTGTTTGCCAATCGGGGCGAGAGATAAGGGACAGTAGAGAAGGCTGCCTGGGAGTGGGTGAGGTAAAGACAGCAAACTTGCAAAGGGGGAAAACAGGAAGACTAAAGCAATAAGGAGAGAAATTAGAAGAAAAGGAGGAGCAAAAAACTGCTTCAGCTAAGGAAAAGACACTAAGGCAAACAAGAGGGAAGGGAGTGTTGAAAGGAAACAGCTGATCGGTGGGATCAGGAGAGAGATAAGGGACACTAAAGGAGGCTGCCTGGGAGCGGGGAGGTAAAAGCCCATGGATCCTCAGGATTTTTGCATTGGGTCACCCCACATTCACCATCAGATCACATGTCTGTGGCCACAGCATGAAGCACAAAAATCATACATCCACTGTTTTGTTCAGAATATTTTTTTCTTGTTTTCCTCCTCTAAAAACTAGGTACGTCTTATGGTCAGGTGCGTCTTATGGTGCGAATAATACGGTAAGTCTTTAAGCAGTTTCTCTGCAAGCAGTGTAATAGGGTTGTGGTGTGGCTGAATGATCTGTAAGAGATCACTCGAACCACCTTCCAGAGCAAGAAACCTCACTGGCTTTCAACAGAAGCTTGACCCAACCCCACCAAGAGAGAAGGGAACTTTTGACATTTCAATCCGGCAGAAGTTTAGAATATTTCCTCACTCGGTGCCGAAGAATAGGAGCAATTTTTTCCCAGGAGCCAAAGGAAATTACTGGAGGTTTCTAAGGAGAATGCCAAGCTTTGGTCTATTACTTAGATTATTACCTTGGGTGAGGTATTTTCTCAGCCAGCAATTTCAAAGGTTTCTGGGCCGCTCTGGAAGGAAGATAAGTCTTCATAAAGCTGATTGACACGCCAAGCCATGTACCTGAAGGCAAAGTGGCAGAATGGATTTCATAACAGAGATCAGAACATTGTACCCTAAAATCAGCGCTGACCTCTTCACACCGGCTTTCCCCTTTGCTACAATAAAAAAAGAAGCCTTTAAAAACTGGCATTTCAGGAGCTTTCAAGTCATAGAGAATAATATGTATCAGCGAAGGCGTCTTGTGTTGGTAAAGCGATGCCATGGGAAAAGCAACGTCCATGGGTCAAGAGGGCAAAGGCAGAGCAATCCTAAGTGAGTTAAGCTTGCATAAAAAGGTAAAGGGACCCCTGACCATTAGGTCCAGTCGTGGCCGACTCTGGGGTTGCGGCGCTCATCTCGCTTTATTGGCCGAGGGAGCCAGCTACAGCTTCTGGGTCATGTGGCCAGCATGACTAAGCCGCTTCTGGCGAACCAGAGCAGTGCACGGAAACACTGTTTACCTTCCCGCCGGAGTGGTACCTATTTATCTACTTGTACTTTGACGTGCTTTCAAACTGCTAGCTTGGCAGGAGCAGCGACCAAGCAACGGGAGCTCACCCCGTCACGGGGATTCAAACCACCGACCTTCTGATTGGCAAGTCCTAGGCTCGGTGGTTTAACCCACAGCGCCACCCGCGTCCCTTTTAAGCTTGCATAGGTCACCCCTATTCCAAACTCCATTCAGGAGCAGAGCTGCTTCCAGCTGAGTCAGGCCAAGCAGCACGGTGTAGTGGTTAGAGATCTGGACTTGGAACTGGGAGGCAAAGGTTGTGATCCCTACTTGGCCATGAAGCTCACTGGGTGATTTTGGGCAGCCAGTGCCTCTCAGCCTAACTTACCTCAGAAGGTTGGTGTGTTTTTTTGGGGGGGGGGGGAATAAACCAGAGAACCATGTGCACTGCCTTTAACACCATGGAGAAAAGCTGGTGCCAGTGTGGTGTAGTGGTTAAGAGTGGTGGACTTGTAATCTGGGGAACCGGGTTCGTGTCTCCGCTCCTCCACACGCAGCTGCTGGGTGACCTTGGGCCAGTCACACTTCTCTGAAGTCTCTCAGCCCCACTCACCTCACAGAGTGTTTGTTGTGGGGGAGGAAGGGAAAGGAGAAGGTTAGCCGCTTTGAGACTCCTTAAAGAGAGTGAAAGGCGGGATATCAAATCCAAACTCTCTGGGGTGTAAGTGTAAAAATATCCAATGTTCATTCAAAACTTGCAATTGAACGTCTTTTTAACTTTAAAATTTTGATCTATATCAGGGTAGACAGCATGGTGCCCTGTAGATGTTGTGGTCAGGGATGTTGGGAGTGTAAGAATGCGTATAGATGCCAGGAGAGGATATATTTATTCGATATTATCCTTCCTTCCTCATGTTTGTGAGTTCAGCAGAAGGCCATAGCCCTTTGCAGCTTAAAAGGGACTCTTAGGTAGGCTAGTTTTAGCCATTTCGTTTAAGTAATCCAGAACACTTTAAGGCAGACTGGATTCTCCTGGTATTTCCCCTTTAGAACAATAATCACACAAGCAGTCTTGTAAAAGGTAAAAATGACATTTACCTACTCGGTGTTTCTGGCTGAAGGATAACAGACACTGCAGCTTTGTTCAGGCAGGCTTAAAATGGTAATTCAGTTATACTAACACATGCTTTAGTCTAGCACAAGATGGAGTCTGAGCAGTGTCTCAGATTTAGCATGTGTTCCACATTGCTGGAACAAGGTCAAAGACCAAAGAGGAAGCACCCAGCCAGGTGAGAAGAAGATCCGTATAGTTAAAGCTATGGTTTTCCCACTAGTGATGTATGGAAGTGAGAGCTGGACCATAAAGAAGGCTGATCACCGAAGAATTGATGCTTTTGAATTCTGGTGCTGCAGGAGACTCTTGAGAGTCCCATGGACTGCAAGAAAATCAAGTCTATCCATTTTGAAGGAAATCAGCCCTGAGTGCTCACTGGAAGGACACATCCTGAAGCTGAGGCTCTAATACTTTGGCCACCTCATGAGAAGGAAGAGAAGACTCCCTGGAAAAGACCCTGATGCTGGGAAAGATTGAGGGTACTAGGAGAAGGGAAGACAGAGGACGAGATGGTTGGACAGTGTTCTCGAAGCTACCAACATGAGCTTGACCAAACTGCGGGAGGCAGTGGAAGACAGGAGTGCCTGGCGTGCTCTGGTCTATGGGGTCACAAAGAGTCGGACACAACTAAACAACTAAACAACTCCCCCCCTACCTGTCAGAGTTCTCTCTAGCAATTTTACAGGAAAATGCTGTGAGCTTCAGCTCCTATCATGTGCCTATCTAGCAAACATGCATTGTTGGTTTGACTGCACTGTAAATATACTGCAATCAACAGCAGGTTCCCCATTCCTGGACAAGCCAGGTCCTTGCTGTGATCCACCAGATCTCTCTTATTTTATACTCTTTCCCTTCTTACATTTTGCAAACCACTCAAAGAGTGCAAGGAGGTAGCATTTCATAAGGCTGACGATTTATAATCTCTGAAACAGCCAAACCTCCATATTTAATATTTTGTGGCAGCACTTTTATGTTTTTACACCAGCCCTCCCATCATTCATAAACATGACTCTCATTATTCAGCTTGAACATTTGCATTAAAAAAAACACTACCTGCCTCAAGTGCTTACAGGTTAAAGTCTCAATGAATAAGGATAGTGAAATATGGGTGTTCAGGAATCCATTTGCATTATGCAAACTTAAACCAGATTTCTGTAAAAGAATTTGGTAACAAAAGTTTCGGGGGGGGATAACTCATGAAAATTTAATCTGTTTTTTTAAAAAACAACAACAGGATGGAGACCAACTTTTTAAATATAAGAAACAATAAATATGCATAGCGCATGAAATTTTGATGACACACTAACTTAATAGCTTGAGAGGCAGACTAGATAAAGGTATAAATACATTTTAAAAGACAGAATAATTTGATTGCCACAAATATAGCTCACGTTCATAAATATGTTTTGAGTTTCTCTTGCTCGTCTCTAACAAAGCCGACTGCAGGAGGAAGACAGCACTGAAAATAGCAAATAAATAAATAAACCCGCGCATTGAAGAGCAGCCGTGGTTGACTAAATGCCAATTAAAATTCAGCGGTGGAATAAAATCCTATGTAACAAAATATGTGGGATATAAGCCTGCCAACATACACATACAAATTGCCTTTCTGGGTCAGACCAAGGTCTGCCTAATTTGGGGGGGGGGGGACCTGTGAGGATGGTGAACTGATGTTGTAGGACCCAAACTCCCATCGATTCTAACTATTGGTCATGCTGGTTAAGACTGATGGAACTGGTTTCCAACATCATCTGAACGGCCAAAGGTTCCCCCCCAAAAAAATCCTAGAAACTATAGTTCATTATGGATTCTGGGAACTAGAGCTCTGTGAGGGATGGAGTACAGTTCTCAAGTTTTTTTGGCTGGGTGCTGTAATTGTTTATGCAGCCTTAGTCAAGTTCTCATATTTTCAACCGCTGTCGGACTTGAAATTCAAAAGTAAGGACGCGGGTCGCGCTGTGGGTTAAACCACAGAGCCTAGGGCTTGCTGATCAGAAGGTCGGCGGTTTGAATCCCCGCAACGGGGTGAGTTCCCGTTGCTCAGTCCCAGCTCCTGCCCACCTAGCAGTTCGAAAGCACGCCAGTGCAAATAGATAAATAGGTACTGCTCCAAGGGGAAGGTAAATGGTGTTTCCATGTGCTGCTCTGGTTCGCCAGAAGCAGCTTAGTCATGCTGGCCACATGACCTGGAAGCTGTACGCCAGCTCCCTCGGCCAATAAAGCGAGATGAGCACCACAACCCCAGAGTCGGTCACAACTGGACCTAATGGTCAGGGGTCCCTTTACCTTTAAGGCTTATCCCAACATTTTGTACTGGGAGATAGACTGCCTCTGAACATGCAGGTTTCATGGCCATATAATGTTCATTCAGCATCTTGTGAATCGCTCTAAGATATACAGATGGTGGGGTGGTATATAAATTTAATTAATAATAATAATATTGCAAGGAGTTGGTCTTCTAGGAACTCCCTAGAAGCAGGTGTTGGGTAGGAATGGAAGAGAAAATTAGTTTGGTTCAGATCTCAATGGGAACCTACCAAATCTGTACTTTCTGAAGCACTTTGCAGATCGAAGAACAGCTATCCTTTGAAACTGACACTTTTCTGAATTTTTTTATGCAGTTCTCCAGCAAAAGAGTGTGTCCATAAATGTATATGTCATGAGGAGTGAAAAGTATGCATAAAAATGAATATAACATGTAAAATACATTGCATTAGGGAAATTGCTTGCAAACACATGCATATCATGTACAATTGCATACAAAGATATTAGGAGAAATTTGTTCTAAAATGTTTGTGAATTTCCATGAAAATGCTTTTATTAAAAAATAATGCAAACTGATGCAGAAATGTGGAGGATTCAACTGGGAAAATGAGAAACAGAGAAACTGAAATCGATAGTTTTTTCCATCCATATGGTCACTCTTCCATCTTAGACGCCTGCTAGAATACTTTTTTATTATTATTATAAGTCCACTCAGACATATAATTTAGTTTTGCATACATGTTTTATTTTTTATTTTTTCCTGATTTTATCAGGGTATTACCTATAATTATTTTAAATAATTTTCTGTTCACCACTTAGGAGATTTGTTTACTTTTGTTAAGCCATTTATACATATTTCAAAAGCGGGGTGGAAGCAGTTATGGGTTTAAAATTCAGTCCTTCCCAACTAGGCCTCGTCTCCACAGCAACCAGTGTGTGAGAAAGAAGAATCTAGGAAGCCCTCTGAACATACAACAACCTTCCTGAGCATACGCACTTCAAAGTTTGACCTTTTCCTTCTACATTCAAAGCGCAAAGCCCAGCACACACACACCAGACAGCCATGGAGAATTGTCTAGCTATTGTGGTTATTGCTGCATTTACTGTGTAATGCACAGGGGTGTTTTTTTTATTATATTGGCATTCACGGGCTCTAAACTGCATTGTGATTTTTAATGAAGAATGGTATATTTAAATATATATTGTTGGCACCCGTCTCTCTCAAGAGACATTGGAGTGCGCCTCTGGGGGGGGGGTGAAGTCAAACCATTGCATTAGCTGCACCAAAGTGACTTTCCTGGGGCGCAAGCCTGGGGAGTGTGTATGGAGGTCCTGGACTGCCTGGACGTCAATGTCAGGAGCTCATCCTACACTCGAGTAGGACCCTGGCAGAGACACATGCCTGACTGGCATGTTCTCTCCCTCCTGGTCGATCATTCGGGAGCTTCAAAAGCTTTCTTCAGCCTGAACATCACAGCAACCTATGCCAACTGACACCGGCACACTCAGGGATCCACAGAGTCTTCGCAGCTTGCGTGACAGACCTCAGCAACTCAGCATTTTGGCTAATCTACTTTTATTTACATATAAACACACACGGAGCACTGCAACATGGCTCCCTCTCTCTCTAGCATCAGACAGCAAAGAGAAAGCACAAAGGACAATAGTCCCACTTCACAGAACACAGTAACACAAACATCCTGTAGTGGTTTGGAGTTACTCGTGCGTAAACTGTCCCCGTTTGGGAGCTTAACTGCCTGGGTTAAACCGTCTTGACTGCACAGCCCATCTCAGCATGGCTGCCTCAGTCGCTAGCAGAATCTGTCTGTGGGCGTTTCTTAAACCTTTTCCAGCATAAAAGTTGTTTGACACCCAATCATCTCCGCCTCTCATTGCGCGGGAGTCTTCTGCGCAGGGAGGGCGTGGGTAGTGGAGGACCAGTGCTCTCCTCACTGACGTCCAAGGAAGAGTCCCGGAGCCCTTCCCCCTCTTCCCCCATTTGCTCTCCTGGATCCTTGGTGTTACGCTGATTTCCTTCCCCCTCTATCAAGCTGCGTCTCCCCCTGCTGCTGGTACCTTCTCCTGCAGAATCGGAGAGCCTCTCCTTCTCCTGTTGCTCTGATGTCAGTTTTCTGACACATCCTGTCTCCGTCACTTCCCATTTTGTGGAGTCAAAACATACACCGTTATGTGATAGAGAAAAATCCCATGACTGCAATCATGGAGAAGGAATTCTATCATCCAAGACCCTGTTCTTGGGTTCCACGTGTTCCGATTGGAAGCCCACAGCCTCAAGAGTGCCAACTTGGGCCCCAGATTATGGGTGCCCAATGGCGCCCATGATGTAACATTACGTTAGCATGCCACAGCAGTGCTTCCAAGACCTCCAACACAACTTCCGTTTTTCTACTGGAAATCACGTTGGAGGCCTCGTAGGGCCTCAGACGTCACCTGGGAGGTCACGTCCGGCCTCCCGATGCAACTTCCAGTAGAAACTGGAATTCACGTCAGAGCCATGCGGTGTGGGTGCTGAGCGCCCGCAAAAAAAAATTGTGGGAGCCTAGGCACCCAGGGCCCCCTAGAGTTGGTGCCTATGCACAGCATAACAATGGCCAGCAGTGGTCACCACGCCTCACTTTCTTAAAGGAAAAACGGTGTAAGGTCAGACCAAGGCTGGGCAGGGAAGGAGAACTGAGCTGAGCAGAAAATTCAGTCTTCCTTCTTTTCCTTGTCAGTTCATTCTGGAAAATTCTGTGAATTTTTCCCGCCTTTTTTTTTTTTTTGTCTCTGACTCTCAGCAACAGAAGACCTCGGTCATTCCACCCTGTTTGTGTGGAGCTGCCACACATGTGTAATTCCTACAGGAGCATGCACAGTGCGCTCCTAACTCTTTGCCGTGTGACAGAAATTTCAGTCCTGAGGTGGTGGAGCCGAGGGCGGGTGAGGTATCTATCTACAAAAATATTTTGCATATTGCTATGCCACAGAAAAATCTCAGAGAGGTTTACACACAAAAAAACAACCCCATCCAATAAAGACCCTAAAGGTAATTAAAATAAGACATCAATTAACTATTGCAGAAGGATGTCTTCTTCGTTGCCTGCAGAGGAATAGAAAAGTTTTCATCAGGCATTTAAAAGTAGGCACAGAAGTTGCCCACTAAATCCCTCTTGGTAGATTATTCCACTGGACTGGACCAATGGCATAAAAGACTCCGTTTCTCATTGTGGCCAAATGGGCCTCACCAACTCGGAATAACCAACAGAGCTCTGAGATATAAGGGTTCAAGCAATCCCTGAGGTACCCTGGACCCAAGCTGTTAGGACTTTGTAAATCAATACAAGACCCTTGAACCTGGGCAGCCAGTGCAGCTGTTTCAATGATGGTGTCGCATGTTCTCAACCAGAAGCTCCCATCAACAATCTGGCCTCCATATTCTGCGCCAGCTGGAGCTTCTGAACAAGACCCAAGGGCAGCCCCACATAGAGCGCACATCAGTAGTCCAGCCTCAAGGTTACCAACACATGGACTACAGTGGTCAAGGAACCACCATAGTTGGTGAACCAGATGAAAAGAGTAAAAGGCTGTAAAATTCTGGGCTGCATCAATAGGAGTATAGCATCTAGATCAAGGGAAGTAATAGTGCCACTGTATTCTGCTCTGGTCAGACCTCACCTGGAGTACTGTGTCCAGTTCTGGGCACCACAATTCAAGAAGGACACTGACAAACTGGAACGTGTCCAGAGGACGGCAACCAAAATGGTCAAAGGCCTGGAAACAATGCCTTATGAGGAATGGCTAAGGGAGCTGGGCATGTTTAGCCTGGAGAAGAGGAGGTTAAGGGGTGATATGATAGCCATGTTCAAATATATAAAAGGATGTCACATAGAGGAGGGAGAAAGGTTGTTTTCTGCTTCTCCAGAGAAGCGGACACGGAGCAATGGATCCAAACTACAAGAAAGAAGATTCCACCTAAACATTAGGAAGAACTTCCTGACAGTAAGAGCTGTTTGACAGTGGAATTTGCTGCCAAGGAGTGTGGTGGAATCTCCTACTTTGGAGGTCTTTAAGCAGAGGCTTGACAACCATATGTCAGGAGCGCTCTGATGGTGTTTCCTGCTTGGCAGGGGGTTGGACTCAATGGCCCTTGTGGTCTCTTCCAACTCTATGATTCTATGATTCTATGATTCTAAGGCCTCTTAATAACATTTGGGCCTCTTAATAACAGACATGTATTCAGTACCCCCTGTTGTGGTTCTGGACAGCCAAGGGTTAACACTCCAGAAGGGTTCTGATAAACTGGGTGCATTGCCCACATAACCCGGGCATTTTCCTTTGATCTGTGCTCTGTGGGGGCTGAGCTCTCTCTGGAGAGCAGTCTGTCTGAGTATGTGAGCAAGGTAGTTTTGTTTTTGTTAGAGACAGAAAGCTGCAAGCATGCAGCTAGATTCTGTAGGTTTTTCTTTTCTGTTTTTGTATGCTTCTAAGTACAGTGGTGCCCCGCAAGACGAATGCCTCGCAAGATGGAAAACTCGCTAGATGAAAGAGTTTTCCGTTTTGGAGGTGCTTTGCAAAACGAATCTCCTACGAAAATGTCTTGCAAGTTCCTGCGGGTTGTTTTTTTTTTTTCTTCCCCCCCCCCTTTTTCTAAGCCGCTAAGCCGCTTATCAGCTGATCCGATAAGCCGATAAGCCGCTAAAAGCTGCTAATAGCGCTAATCCGCTAATCCGTCAATGGGCTTGCTTCGCAAGACGAAAAAACCGCTAGACGAAGAGAATCACAGAACGGATTCTTTTTGTCTTGCGAGGCACCACTGTAAAGAGTGTTAGAATAGAAGCACTGGTGTCGAGCTGAGTTATTGGCGACACCATGTCGACACAGACAAGCCATTTTACGCTGCGTGTGAACTCTGCTATCATCCGGCAACTGAGAAGAGTGGCAGCGCGCGAGTGGAAGCGTGTGGGCGCCATTGGAAGTTTGTTGGAGTGGCAATAAATCAAATACATTACAGGGCCGTTGCAGCAGACTCAATGGGTCAAAGGATTTACGACCCACAAACTTTAACACCCCCAAACCCTCCAATTGCCCCATTTTTAGCAGGACATCCTGGATTTACATCCAGGCTTCTGTTTTGAGGCTGGAGCAGAGAGGAGCCCTGCCCTCGCCTATGTGGGAATGTTTAGGGATGCAGGGGAGGATATATTGTCTAAGATATCCTATCCCAACTTGTCTTTACAAGTTCAACAAAATCAGCAGAGTTAAAATTCCCCCTTTTTAAACACACACAGCAGATAGCTTGCTCAGACTCGTTAGAGTCTCTGTTAATATTTCCTGGTATCAGTGGCGTAGTGTGGGTTGTCAGCACCCGGGGCAAGGCAAGTAATTTGCGCCCCCTAACCCGTGGATTTGCGCCCCCTAACCCTAACCCCCAGATGTTGCGCCCGGTGCGGCCGGCCCCCCCTGCACCCCCCACGCTACGCCACTGCCTGGTATTTTCCCCGTTTAATCCCTCCTAAAGTAAGACACTACACAGTCTTCTGTAAAGTATAAAATGTTTAGTCACAAGTAATCATATGGTCACATAAAGGTTCCCAGAAGGCAGACTAAAAAGGTTAGAACATAGTTTAAATGTGCTGGCTATCTCCTTATGGGAGAAAGCCCAATAATTATTATTATTATTATTATTATTATTATTATTATTATTTATACCCCGCCCATTCTTCTCTTGGCCTGGAGCCAAGGGTGCATCTTAGTAATGCTGTTGTTAAGATGGCATCGATAGAGACAAGAGAGACAAGATGGTCGCCAGCCTGTGGTTCTGGTTCTTTCTACTTCAGGAGAGGTCACACCCATCTCAAGTTACACATAGGAAGTTTCGTCTCAGTCCTGGAAAGCAGGACGTTCCGGCTGGAGGACTGAGACTACCTTCATGTCTACTCTAGCAATGTTGTGTTTGACTGCACCTGAGTCTTACATCCCACAGCTTAGCAGGGTGGCTTCTGGAGCTTCCAAGCTACACACCTGCAAGGGTAACTTGCCTGAGAACTACCCACCCAAAGAGCTTCCGTCTTCCCAAGATGCAAGCACTCATACGTAAAATGAAAACAAATTCTCACCCCACTCCCCTTGCCAGTTTTGAGTGTCTCCCCTGCCACCTGAGATTTCGCCAGAGGCCGCAATGAAAGCAGCAGTTAAAATATTTCTCCAGTTACTGAGGGGGAAAGCCTGCGGTATCTTCCACAGTCTCCTCTGAGCCATCCGTTCTAGTGCATTTTAATTTCAGTTTATCTGTTTGGCCGTTTAACGCAATGAACCAGGCATCATAAACACACTTCCCACCAGGAAACCGAAAGCCGCCGATACACTTCCTCTGCTGAAAAGGTTTTAGTTCAAGATCCTGAACAAATCAAATCAAACCAACACGGCAGGTTTTCACCTCCTTTCTCTAACATACAATAATCTTATTTGGAAAGCGGCTTAAGAGGGGGTAATGCGGGAAAGAGGTAATACTCCAACGTTGAATGCTGTGTGAGAGAGAAAATCAATTAAAGTGCATTTGAATTTCATTCTCCCCCCCCCCTCTGTTTGCAGAAAGTCGCCCTTTTACAATTAGCCTTGATTGCGATCTAATTGTGAATGCAAATCATTTTTTTTGCCTTTTTGTTTTGCATTTATTTGGAACTTTTTATACGAGGGCTAAGTGGGAAATAATTAGCATAGGTAAAAAGCAGGCCTGTATAATGGTGGGACTTGGGTAACACAGAGACACCTTTCAGAAATGAAATGAAAATTATTCCTTCACGTCTCCATCTGGAAACTGTGAGCCTAGATGCAAAGATGAAAATATTAGCTGGCAGGATGGGGGCGTTTCTGCAATTTCAAATCCCAGCAGTGAGGCATCAGGCATAAGCCTGCATTTTATTAATGTTTGATCAGGACTTGTATATTAAAGAGGGCTTAGACTTTCAAAAGTTTCATGCCAGGCAAGAAGGCTAGCTGCTTAAGAAAACACTGGCAATGTTTTTCCTAGACAAAGGGGCCCCTTGATTGATAGCAGAAAACAATTCTCAAAGTCGTAAAAGCTGAAATTACAGACTGAGTAAGGACACTGACCCTACATGTTATAGAAGATAAAAAAGGCAGAGATAAACATGATTAGGAATGAGTAAATAGTAAAATAATGCCAATGTGCCTCCCAGTAAAATGAGCCAGATCTTCTAAGGTTAAAAAGGCCAAGACCAAATGGAGAAGCATCTAGCTGGGAAGTCTTTTTAAAGCTGAGGGCAATAAATGTTGGGAAGAGCTAAGGGGAAAGCAGCTGGCTGAAGGGGGGGGATGTAAACTAAAGAGGTTTCTTCTGAAACTGCTTTAAACTGAGTTCCCTTTTCTACTTCTACTTTACAAAGGCCTTATTCCTTTTAAGAGGCTACCTGTGTTGTGTATTAAATATATTGTCTTAAATGTAATTATGCAAAGGATTTAAGAAATGCTAGATTTCATATAGTTGTAAGAGTTGTATTTTGAAATTAAGTCAGCTACCAGTCTAAGCCCCCCTGCTAGACAGGAAGACGCCATCCAAGCGGTCCTGATATATGGCTGTCAGACATTTGTTTGGAAACCTTCAAATGAAGGAGATCTTTCAATGTTGATGTGAAACTCAAGATCCTTGACATATGTTTAAGATAAAAATTTAAGATTAACCATTTGTTTTAGAAGGCAATAGGGCAAGGAGGGCAAGAGGTGAGCTGGTAATTAAGATTCCTTGTTGAGACACATGTAAGATATATTACTACTTATTTGTCATTTATAGATGTAACAATATATAGCTCTTTGTCCTCCATATAAGGACAGGAGGATATGGGTGTATCTTTTGTGATTGGTTCTAGCAATCAGCCAATAGGAAATCCAACCAGGCTGATTGGACAAAGGCAGCCACAGGAGGAGCAAAGGGGGCTGGATTAAGGGAATATAAGGGCTGGCCATAATGGCAGGAGGCCAGGCCAGAGCTTGGTAACCATATACCACTGTGCCTCTCATTTATTTGTCTGACAAATAAATAATTATTTTAATTTCTCTATTGCTGCGTTGAATATTTCATTCCAGCTAAGCGTTAACCACAAGCAGGGTGCTACAGCAGCTCTTATCTGCATATGCCTGATCCTACCCCCCTCCCCCATTCACTTCAAAGGAGGAATTCAATTGATTGGTCCAGAAATGAACAAGCTGCTTCTGGCCTAGTCAGTTTCACTGCTCAGTTTCTAGTGACTGGGAAGCAATTCTCCATTCACTTCAATGGTGTAGTGGGGGTGGCACTCGATAGGAAATGCTTTGCTGGGGGATAACAAAATACGGGGAGTTGAGGAGGGTCAGTGGAGGAGGAGTAAGAAATTCCCCTATTTTCATCTGAGGAATGTTGGAGGGTATACCAGTCTGTGGAGTTGCCTTGTCTGTCAACAGCCTCTTCCTTGGTCTTCCTTGCACAACTGAGCCCCATTATTGTTGTTGTTGTTGTTGTTGTTGTTGTTGTTGTTGTTGTTAGCAGGCAAGAGGAGGGGACAAATCTAGAATTACTTGGCTCTGCCTGTCTGTCAAACCAAAATAAAACGTTCGAGAACGCCTGCGAACACCATCTTGGTAGTCAAGATAACCCCCAAACTAATTAGTATTTGTTGTGAGAATGAGCTCAGTACAGTGGTTCCTCAGGTTAAGTACTTAATTCGTTCCGGAGGTCTGTACTTAACCTGAAACTGTTCTTAACCTGAAGCACCACTTTAGCTGCCGCGCCGCTGGAGCACAATTTCTGTTCTCATCCTGAAGCAAAGTTCTTTACCCGGGGTACTATTTCTGGGTTAGCAGAGTCTGTAACCTGAAGCGTATGTAACCCAAGGTACCACTGTATATGTTTACGTTCCCTTGATTTGATATATGCTAATGGGCTTGCTTTGATGCTGTGCTTCTCTGTGGATCTTGGGGTGCTGTGCTCTCAGCCTAGAGAGAGGAAAAGCTTTGGATGGCTGCCACCTGTGGCCTCACTGACCAGGTGTGATAGGAGGTTCAGGGCAAACTGATATGTGCAGCTTTGAGCATAAAGGCAGTATGCAGTGCTATTTTTCTAGAAAAAGAGGTTTCGGAACTCACCATGAACTTCGTTCTCTTAGAATGGCCACGGTGCCCACCTGAGGGGCGCCGGAACTGAGTTCCGGTGAGTTCCGGCTGAATAAAATCCTTGGCTGTATGAACATTTGCTTGGGCATGGACAAGTCATGGCAAGCTCTCACTGGTGAGGGTTGCATCCTGCGTCTGTAATGGCAGCGAGGCCCAGCAAACTGGTTTATGGCAAGCTTACGCCATCTGATAATAAATCACTAGAACAGATCACTCTGCCCTTTTTGACATCCTCCTTTGGTTTACGTGCACCAGACCATTCCCACAAGCTCACCTTTGGCCTGCGGTTCAGAACACTTGTCATTGGCTATGGCAGACCCTCCAAGTGTCCCTATTTTCCAGGGATGTCCCTGATTAAGAGAAGCCATCCCGGTTTCTGATTTGATCCCGGAATGTCCCATTTTTCCTTTGTTGTTGTTTAGTCGTTTAGTCATTTCCAACTCTTCATGACCCCTTCTCCTTGTGCCCTCCATCTTTCCCAACATCAGGGTCTTTTGCAGGGAGTCTTCTCTTCTCATGAGGTGGCCAAAGTATTGGGGCCTCAGCTTCAGGATCTGTCCTTCCAGTGAGCACTCAGGGCTGATTTTGATTTCCTTAAGAATGGAAAGGTTTGATCTTCTTGCAGTCCATGGGACTCTCAAGAGTCTCCTCCAGCACCATAATTCAAAAGCATCAATTCTTTGGCGATCAGCCTTCTTTATGGTCCAGCTCTCACTTCCATGCATCACTACTTTTCCTTAGGATGTCCCTATTTACATTGGAGAAATATTGGCGGGTCTGCTATGGCTCCACCTAGTGTTCGTAGGCTCTCTTCCTTCCTCCCTATCAATCGGCATCAGCTGGGAGCAAGCTTGGTTTGGGGATTCAAGATAGGCCATACAGCACACACAACTCTGCTTTACAACACCTCAGTGCTCCCATGCCCGCACGCACACCAGCATCCATCAACGAAAGAAATAGCTCACTCAGCCTAATGATAGGGCCGGCCCTGATATCCTGGGCTTGAACCAGAGCTATCTAGTGCAATCCTCTGATTTACCAGCCACAGTACAGCTGCAGATGGCTGAAGCACAATCCAGGTAGTAGCTCCACCCGCGCCATCCTGACCTTGGCTGACCACCATGATAAAGACGTCAAGAAGCACGGTCAGCAGACAAAACGTCTGAGGAAGCTGGGGCCTAGTGGGAAACGGAGGTGCTGTAATTCAGAAGTGTTGTTCTTGGCTGAAGCAGTTAAAGAAGAAAGATGAAAGGCAATTCCTGGAGGCTTCAACAGTTAGGCACCAGACTTATTACCGGATAAATGAAGTGGAAGGGGCATTGCCGGAAGCAAAACAACAGCGACTGCTGCCAAATTATAACATAGTAAATATGTTTGCAGTAGCTGAGTGGACCCCGCTGCTGACAGGTTCAAGAGGCCAGTCAACCCCTATTAATTTAGACCTTTGCAGGTTCATTCCCCGAGGTTAGTGTATATACAGACGCTGTTAACTACGTAGGGCCAAAAATGGCTCGTGTGTGTGTGTGTGTGTGTGTGTGTGTGTGTCTGAAAATTTGCAGGAAGCTATGCAACAGAGTTTCCCAGTGATGATGTATGGAAGTGAGAGCTGGACCATAAAGAAGGCTGATCATCGAAGAATTGGTGCTTTTGAATTATGGTGCTGGAGAAGACTCCTGAGAGTCCCATGGAATGCAAGAAGATGAAACCGATCCATTCTTAAGGAAATCAGCCCTGAGTGTTCACTGGAAGGACAGATTGTGAAGCTGAGGCTCCAATACTTTGGCCACTTCATGAGAAGAGAAGACTCCCTGGAAAAGACCCTGATGTTGGGAAAGATGGAGGGCACAAGGAGAAGGGGACGACAGAGGACGAGATGGTTGGACAGTGTTCTCGAAGCTACCAGCATGAGTTTGACCAAACTGCGGGAGGCAGTGGAAGACAGGAGTGCCTGGCCTGCTCTGGTCCATGAGGTCACGAAGAGTCGGACACGACTAAATGACTAAACAACAACAACAATGCAACAGAGGCTGGAATTCTGCTTCAGGTTCTGGCTACTACGTTATGAGAAGGACATTGACAAACGAGAGGAGGTTTAGTCAATGTGATGCCCTCCAGATCTTGCAGGACTTCAGCACCCATCACCTGACATCTAGAGCAAGGATGGAAGAAGGCATCATTTCTGCTCATCCCAGCTTTCATCGCATGCAGAACTGTTTCCATCCCACTGCAATTTGTCTTCCACCCAAAACTGTGTTGTTCATCTCACTGTCAGCTGTGTAGAAATTAATTACAGTGTGCATTGCAAGCAAACAAATGTGGCCCCCAGATGGTTGCTTAGAAGCGATTGTGGCCCTCAGACTGAAAAAGGTCCCCTATACAGTGGTGCCTCGCAAGACGAAATTAATTCGTTCCGCGAGTTTTGTCGTCTTGCGGTTTTTTTCGTCTTGCGAAGCACGGTGTCGGGAAAGTTTTGGAAAAGCTTCAAAAATCACCAAAGTCTTTAAAAACCTCAAAAAAGGCTACCACACCGCGTTCTATGAGTTGCTCCTCGAAGTCAAGTCGTAACTGTATTAACGATGTTAAGAAAAAGGAAACAAACTTGCAAGATGTTTCTGTCTTGCGAAGCAAGCCCATAGGGAAAATCGTCTTGCGAAGCAGCTCAAAAAACAAAAAACCCCTTTCGTCTAGCGAGTTTTTTGTCTTGCGAGGCATTCGTCTTGCGAGGTACCACTGTACTTGCTTTGAGGGCAGAATAAGGGAAAGGGGGCCAATATGCATTGGCGTCCCCCGGGTTCAAACCAACCAAAGCCAACAGAACTCTTGTAGGTACACGGAGAAGACTGAAGGTAAGAAACAGACAAAGGTCATTGAAATCCTATTTCAATGAGATTCCTTGTCTTATCCTGCATCAGCACACAGCAGCGCTACCTGTTGTGCCTTCTAAGGAATCCTAAATCTCTGATAGTGTGTGTTGGGGATGGGGAGGAAGGAGTAAACATCCAAGAGGGATATCGCATGGAAAAAACATTTTCCCCCCAACCAGATATTCAAAGCTGAGGTATGATGAAGAGAAAAATCAGGGTGGGGGTCCCCAAATTGGGGGGGGGGGAGGAAGGGAGAGTTACATGCACATCAAAGCCTTCCAAGTTGTAACACATGTTTGCGCTTTGTGGCTGCGTTCGCCGCGATGTTATCAAAGCCTCTTGATGTTCCCATCATCTTATACACCCTTCCCTACGTGAAGCATCTATCTGGGCTTCCTTGGTGGATAAGATACTGGGGAACTGAATACATTTCCACACATAAATGTTTTATTTCATATATAATGCACCCAACCTCAAAGCGGGGAAAATAAGTGGGGTGGGGGGTACAGAATCTTTCAAGCATTATCTTCGAAAAGAGGCTTAAGTCAGACTGCAGCCTGTTTGATCTCAGAGGACGAGTGTAGACACAGGGAACGTGTGAGGGAACGTGTGGCCCGCTTTATCACATGCAACCGCCATCTTTATCCAAAATAAATTCAAAAACTCACGATGGGATGGGCCAAAGCATCATCATCATCATCATTAATTACCCATCCTTCGTTGAGGGAAAGTTACAACAATTAAAACAGAATATTATAAAAAAAAATCTTAGAAAGAAGGTGAGTTCTGTATATCTCACCTTCCCCCACTTCCCCCTATTCCTCCTTCTTCCCTCATAAATCTCTCCTCCACCTCCAAAGCACCTTGGATCTTCGCTGTTTCTCCTTTCTCCTGTTTCTACCTACCTGGGACATCTCCACACGCCAACCTTTTAACGGTCACGGAATGCTCTCTGCATTCTCCCAACACAAGACTTTCCCACCCAGCTGGATTCCCTCACCCTGACATTAACTTCTTTAAATGTAAAGGGACCCCTGACCATTAGGTCCAGTCGCAGACAACTCTGGGGCTGCAGCGCTCATCTCGCTTTACTGGCCGAGGGAGCTGGCGTACAGCTTCCGGGTCATGTGGCCAGCATGACTAAGCCGCTTCTGGCGAACCAGAGCAGAGCACGGAAACGCCGTTTACCCACCGGAGTGGTACCTATTTATCTACTTGCACTTTGACGTGCTTTCGAACTGCTAGGTTGGCAGGAGCTGGGACCGAGCAACAGGAGCTCACCCCATCACGGGGATTCGAACCGCTGACCCTCTGATCGGCAAGCCCTAGGCTCTGTGGTTTAACCCACAGCACCACCCGTGTCCCTTAATTTCTTTAGAGTGCTTATAAACCGCCCTTCCACCAAGCGAATCTCAGGACAAGGGGCAGCACAAATCTAGAAAGATTATTAGGAGTCTTAGAATCGTCGAGTTGGAAGGGACTACGAGAGTCATCGAGTCCAACCTCCCCACCCCCACCCCCCAAAAAAACACATGGAGCTCAAAGCCACAACCCTGAGATTAAGAGTTTCATGCTCTACAGACAGCATACAGCAAACGCCAGCAAAAGCGTAACACTAAAAGCTATTAGCACCTGGTTCACTTATTTAAGGGCTTATAAACCACTTCCCAATAAATGTTCCCAAAGGGGTGTGTGGGAGAAATGTTGAAAGAACAACCGCTATACAGTGGTACCTTGGTTCTCAAACTTAATCTGTTCCAGAAGTCCATTCCAAAACCAAAGCATTCCAAAACCAAGGCACACTTTCCCATAGAAAATAATGCAAAATGGATTAATCTGTTCCAGAGTTTTAAAAACAACCCCTAAAACAGGAGTTTTATATCAATTTTACTGTCCAACGAGACCATTGATCCATAAAATGAAAGCAAGAAACAATGTACCGCAGTCACACAATCAGTCAATCAGTAGCTGAACTGGGTTCCACACAGCCACAAAAACAAAACAAAAAGAGCCACAAAAACACAAAATAAATAGCAAAAACAGGCACCTCAGCGTAACACTCAAAACGGAAGTGTGGTGCTCAAAACAG
This sequence comes from Podarcis liolepis, assembly GCF_965112155.1. Taxonomy (NCBI): domain Eukaryota; kingdom Metazoa; phylum Chordata; class Lepidosauria; order Squamata; family Lacertidae; genus Podarcis; species Podarcis liolepis. Next base: position 111,946,909 of record NC_139557.1, read on the forward strand.
CACATTCAGCTTCCGAAAAAAGTTTGCAAACCGGAACACTTACTTCTGGGTTTGCAGTGTTTGGGTTCCAAGTTGTTTGAGTACCAAGGCGTTTGAGAACCGAGGTACCACTGTAGTAAGAATTAAGCATATACATAATGTTCAGGCACCACAACTGCAAAAATGGCTTCACTTCACCTCTTCAATGGACCGCCCCTGATAACCATCTAAAAAAAAGCCCACCAGATAATAAAATACATTAAGTTACAAGATTCTGTAATGATATACAATATAAAATGTCCAAGTCACTTGTGGCAGACTCCCTCAGCAAAGATGGAAGGCAGATAATATGACTGGGTTGAGGTGCTTTTAAAGCTTAGACTCTCACTTGAAGTATCACTTAAGAGGTCTGGTGTGAACTGTGCTTGTTTGCTAATGTTCAGCAACAGTGTCTTTTTACCTGTGTGAAAGGAAAGCCTGCGACCACTTGATCCTCATCCAGAGGATCAAGGTAAGGATGAGGCACTTTTGGAACAAAACTAGATATTTTTTCCTTATACACTCAATGGTGTTTATAGCTTAATAGTTACTCTGATAATTCAAAATGCTGTGTTTAAGTCAAAAAATTCAAAATGCTGTGTTTAAGTCAAAAGCTCTTAACAGAGATATTGTGTTCAGAACTCTCATTTGAAACCAGTATCTGAATGAACTAATTCCTTTTAGAATGGCTTTTGGTCTTACTAAACCAGTAAAAAAAGGTGACTAATAATTATTATTATTACCATAATACAGTGGTACCCCAGGTTAAGCACTTAATTCATTCCGGAGGTCCATTCTTAACCTGAAACTGTTCTTAACCTGAAGCACCACTTTAGCTAATGGGGCCTCCTGCTGCCGCCGCGCCGCCGGAGCCCGATTTCTGTTCTTATCCTGAAGCAAAGTTCTTAACCTGAAGCACTATTTCTGGGTTAGTGGAGTGTGTAACCTGAAGCGTATGTAACCTGAAGCATATGTAACCCAAGGTACCACTGTAATAGCTACTATAATAGCTGCCTGGGACAGCTCAGTTGGTAGAGCATGAGACTCTTAATCTCAGGGTCGTGAAATTGGACCGATACAATTGGGAAAAAAATTTAAATTCTACGAATCTAATTATTCGAACATGGACTGTGTGTTAGGATATTTCCGTTCCACCTTAAAAGGGAGCAGGCTGTGAGTCACAGAGTCTGCGCATTTCCTGTTCACAGGATGTTTATGTTTCTATTGCTTTCGTTTTCTCTCTGTGTCGGAGACACTGACGCAGGCAGTCATGTCTTTCTTTGTTCTGATCAACACTGAATAAAACTTGTAAATAATGCTCTCCTGAGTGCGACTTTTGCTGTGAATTATCTGCTGATAGAGTGTGCATGAGCTCCGGAATGTGGCAAGCTATTTCAGGAAACTCATGTCGCTAATTGCTGATACTGCGTGCCTACGGGAGATCGATGGATCGTCCGGCAGACGGCTTGGGGCCATGATGGACTTTGTCTCCCTGGCAGTATCCCAATACTGTGAACCTGTCGCCTCCAGATTTTGTTGGACTCTTAACAGCCATCAAGCTCGGAGACAGCTTGAACACCAGTGGAGGAAAGCTCCAGTCAAATGCAATCGAATACTGGTAAGGGCTCATCATCAAGCCTACCTAGTGGCAATGAAGATTGCATCCTTTTTGTTACATATCTTTAGACACAAACTTTCCTCTTCTCCCAATTGAATAATCTATGGTCTTTTAAACTGTGTGTGTGTGTCCGTTTGTTGCTATGCCAGTGTGGTGTAGTGGTTAAGAGTGGTAGTCTCGTAATCTGGGGAACCGGGTTCGCGTCTCCACTCCTCCACATGCAGCTGCTGGGTGACCTTGGGCCAGTCACACTTCTTTGAAGTCTCTCAGCCCCACTCACCTCACAGAGTGCTTGTTGTGGGGGAGGAAGGGAAAGGAGAATGTTAGCCGCTTTGAGACTCCTGAAGGGGAGTGAAAGGTGGGATATCAAATCCAAACTCTTCTTCTCTTCTTCTTTTTGTGTATTTATATTGTAAACTTCATCATGATGCTTTGATGAAGGACGGTATAGAATTTTTATAAATAATAATAAATCAGTATCATCATCCCTGACCACTGGAGGGAGGTGGAATCCTGCATCATCTGGGCAGACACAAATTCCCTACTCTGGTGTCAAGACTGATCTGCAGTCCCCATGGGGTCAGTAGTCCATATCTGATCCTCCAAGGCAGTAGGAATTGCACTGTGGCTCAAACGCTTCAGAACGGCGGCAGCAACAGACGCCAGATGTTCACCAGGATGCCATTTGCTCTGTCTTTTGACAGCAAGATGAATAAACACAGCTGCCTAATGTGTTCCTTGCACTTTCGCTGTGGTGCAGGAGTAAAGCTCCATCTGTGTCTCTTAGAGACCTCTGCTCTTTCGCTTCCATGCCAGAGGAAAACGTTAGATGCATCCCACAAGAGCAATCTGTGGAGGAGCGAGAAATTTAATATCCGCTCATTTGTTCATAGAGCTAATGGGTGCATGACAGTCAGTGGGGGGAAATTCTTGTAAAGTTTGCAAACAGTGGCCACTGGTGAGTTATAGACACACACATACACTGTCGCCTGCGGGACTTAGATTTCGGCATGCATGGGGAAGCACTAGAAGACGATGCTTCTCAAAACAAGCTAAAAGCTGCAATCTCTGGGTGGATGTGGCGATGTGGTGGTGTCGCAGCATGCAAGCATTCCTCACAGTCACCACTTGTCCACATATGGCCATGGGACCAAGCCTTCCTCTGCCTTTATATTGTAGAGCAGGGGTGTCCAACACGTAGATCACAATCTACTGGTAGATCCCTGGGAGGTTTTGGTAGATCGCTGTCGAACGTGGAGTCCCTTTCGTTACTGTTGGTAAAATTGAATCCAGCCCACCCCCTCGCCCTGCCCTCCATTGTTGCATGATCTGCAGAGCGGAAGAGAGAGCTTACCCAGTGTGGCTGTTTGTTTCCCCAGTGATTTGTTTGTGGGTGGCTGTTTCTCTTCTCACCCCCCCCAAAAAAAAATAACCCTTATAAACAGGGCTTTCCTTCTCCCTAAAAAAAGCTCATCAATTTTGCTCTGTACCCCCCCCCAAAAAATGGGGCTTTTCTCTTCTAATTTTCTGAGATTGCTAATTTGGGGTTTACATCAGCTGTACACCATGATCATCACAATTATAACAAATAAAGGCTTGACATACAAATACAAGATGGGTGACACCTGGCTTGAGAGCAGTACATGTGAAAAGGATCTAGGAGTCTTGGTTGACCACAAACTTGACATGAGCCAACAGTGTGACGCGGCAGCTAAAAAAGCCAATGCAATTCTGGGCCTCATCAATAGGAGTATAGCATCTAGATCAAGGGAAGTAATAGTGCCATTGTATTCTGCTCTGGTCAGACCTCACCTGGAGTACTGTGTCCAGTTCTGGGCACCACAATTCAAGAAGGACACTGACAAACTGGAACGTGTCCAGAGGAGGGCAACCAAAATGGTCAAAGGCCTGGAAACGATGCCTTATGAGGAACGGCTAAGGGAGCTGGGCGTGTTTAGCCTGGAGAAAAGGAGGTTAAGGGGTGATATGATAGCCATGTTCAAATATATAAAAGGATGTCACATAGAGGAGGGAGAAAGGTTGTTTTCTGCTGCTCCAGAGAAGCGGACACGGAGCAATGGATCCAAACTACAAGAAAGAAGATTCCACCTAAACATTAGGAAGAACTTCCTGACAGTAAGAGCTGTTTGACAGTGGAATTTGCTGCCAAGGAGTGTGGTGGAGTCTCCAACTTTGGAGGTCTTTAAGCAGAGGCTTGACAACCATATGTCAGGAGTGCTCTGATGGTGTTTCCTGCTTGGCAGGGGGTTGGACTCGATGGCCCTTGTGGTCTCTTCCAACTCTATGATTCTATGATTCTATGATCTCGCTTTGCATGTCATGAGTCCATCTCATATATTAGTTTCACCTTTTAAGTTGAATTACTGAAATAAATGAACTTTTCCACGATATTCTAATTTTCTGAGTTTCACATGTAGATTGCAGTCTCTTGGGAGTCGGCCACCAAATAATCTGGAGCACGTCTCCAAATCTGAGGGTCCTGTGCTTCCCCCAGGCATCTGGTTGGCCAACATGAGCGCAAGATGCTGGGCTACTGCAGACAGACCTTTATTCTGATCTAGCAGGGCTCTTCCAATGTTTTATGTTCTTACAAAGGCCAAGCTGGACATGGCCTTAGTTGCATGAATCCAATTAACACGCATGGTCTTCCTTATGCAAATGGAGACACGGGGAAGCCAGAGCCCACCTAGGTCCATGGGGAGGACTAGTAGCATTTTTCTTCTCCTTGCTGCAGCCCTGACCAAAAAAAAAAACCCTCTCCCAAGCTGCAATGTGCCTGTCACCAATGGAGGCTTTCCGTGAATTGCAAACAGCAGCTTTGAAGAGGCTATTTTTACTGGGACTATGGCAGGAAGAGAAAGGGTTAAACTTCCTCTCCATGCCCTGTTTGGTTGCAAGGCTGCTCAGGCTTCTATTTACATAACAAAATGACGTCCACATTAATTGCACTCATGCAATCAACATCGCATCTGGGTTGGTCCCGAATATGTGAAGCAATGAAGAGGTGCATTCTTCCTTCTTCATAATCTCTGCATAAGTCATCACCCATCACCATGGGGAGACACTAGCTCCTTTGTTCAAAGATCTAGGTTCAAGTTATTCAGCGCACAAGTAACACAAAGTGAGCCTTTTATCCTCAGCCTGTCGTGCTGTTTCACCTTTGTTGTAGGAAAGACGTAGCAGGGCACCTGAAAATGTCCAAAGCAATGAGCGAGGATTTAGGAGATAGTTGTTGTTGTTTTTACACTGCCTCTCTTAGCTGGCAGATCAAAGCTTTCTGCCAATTGCTTGTCGCAACCTAAGAAGAGGCTTCTGTTGATTCACCAGCAGGACACCCTTCTACAAAGAAAAGGTCTGGCCAGGCTCTCATAACATCGAGCCTAGATCTCGATGGCAACATGTTGCGCACGGGGTTCCCCTTGAAGACCCCTTGGAAATGTCATGTGGATGGGAACCCACCTGGCTGATAACTTCTCGTGGAACATTAAAGATAGACAGCAGCAAGAGTTTTGTTTCTGGACACAATTAAATGTGTTGGTGTTAACCTACAAAGCCCAAAACAACAGCTGGTGAACCAGTGGAAATTCAAATGGCGCTGGAGTACTACTCCTGACATCCCTTACCATCGGTCATGCTGGCCAGGGACTGATGTCCCACAACTTTGGGAGGACCTCCACACCCTACCCTAGACAGTTCAAGGATGGGAACCCTAGAGGAAAGCTGTCTCGCAAAAAAAATCTACCTAACTCGTACTGCCTCCAAATGTTTAACGGTTGGTTTTCAGAGGAAGGCCTTTTATGTGGCTGCAAAATTCCCTTCCCAGACACTTGTCCTTTTTAACCCTGTGTGGCTGTTTGATGGTTTTGTGTTTGATGGTTTGGGGGGGGGGGTTGGATGATATTTGTGTTGTTGGTGTGGTGTAGTGGTTAAGAGCGGTAGACTTGTAATCTGGTGAACCGGGTTCGCTTCCCTGCTCCTCCACATGCAGCTGCTGAGTGACCTTGGGCTAGTCACACTTCTTTGAAGTCTCTCAGCCCCACTCACCTCACAGAGTGTTTCTTGTGGGGGAGGAAGGGAAAGGAGAATGTTAGCCGCTTTGAGACTCCTTCGGGTAGTGATAAAGCGGGATATCAAATCCAAACTCTTCTCTTCTTTTTCTTCTTCTTCTTATCTTAGAAATGCATCTTGAGCACTATTTGGGGGGAATTGTGGCATATAAATCTGATGAATTTTATCCTAGCACAGATATCCGATTCCCTCTCTGTAAAGTGCAGCAGGGAAACTAGCCTAGTGGAGAATTCAGGAGCCCTTGTGCTGGACAGCTCCCAAATGGGGGTGGAGACGCTCCTTCAGGTATACAGGACTGAGGCTGTTTAGAACTTTAAAGGTCAGCACCAGCACTTTGAATTGTGCTCGTAAATGTACTGGGAGCCAGTGTAGGTCTTTCAAGACCGGTGTTTTATGGTCTTGGCGGCCACTCCCAGTCACCGGTCTAGCTGCTGCATTCTGGATTAATTGCAGTTTCCAAGTCACCTTCAAAGGTAACTCCACATAGAGTGCATTGCAGTAGTCCAAGCAGGAGATAACTAGAGCAGTGTTTCCCAACCGGTGTTCCGCAGCACACTAGTGTGCCGCCGGACGTTGCCTAGTGTGCCGTGGGAGGGAGGCGGGCGAGTCGGGCTAATCCTCTGACGAGCTCCACCTCCAGACCCATTGCTCAAATCCTTTAACCCAGGAGGGCGGGGAGGGGGGGGAGAAAGAGAAAAAAGAAAGGGTGGAAAAAAAGAAGGGGAAGAGAAAATATTTTTTTAAAAAAAGGAAAGAGAGGGGGAAAAGCGAGGGATGGAGGAAGGGGAATAAACAGAAGGGGAGGACAATGAAGAGGGGCGGGGCTTGGCAGGCAGCAGATAACTGGGGAGGGGGGCACGGCTGGCGGCGGCTCAAGGCAGGAAGGGAGGAGCTGCCTCGCGGAGAGTCTTGGGCTGCAGAGATTTCCCGTTCAGGAGCGCGGGAGGCCACACCATGGATGGGAATCTCCTTCTCCTCTTCCTCCTCCTCCTCCAGGAGAGAGGGTGGTCCGCCCCACCGAGTCGGGCCTGCTCAAGCGTGGAAGCCTATAGTTAGAGCTCAGCTCCTTTTCTTGCCTTCCCCGCCCCCCCACGGAGCACATTTTCCTCGCCCCCCCCCAACCCCCGCATGTAGAATAGAAGCCCTCCAGCCTCCACGGTGCACAAACTCTCCCCTCTGCAACGAAGCGCTTTGTTGCATATCTTTGGTGAGGTTTTTAGGCAGTCTTGGTGCACCTTAAATCAGTGCTAATTGCGCCTGGATGCAGTATTTACTTCCGAGTAGGCCCCCTTCTCCCCCCCCCCCCCGGTAGCACCTGACGTTGCTATTCGTATCATCAGGTTTGTTTGTTGATAATTTAATTGTTTTAAAAGCATCATGCTAAAGAGCTCTCTCCCACCCCCAGACCCTTGGGCAAAACAGAAACACACACATACACAAACACAGAGATTGAGCCCTGCAGGTTTTATGAAATGAATGGATTCTGAATGCCTGTTTCAGTGGCTTGTCCGCCTTAGGCTGCTGGGCCAGACACCTGTTACACGGTGCAGTCCGTAAGCTGTGAGCGCTGCTACCTGCCGCCGAGACCACGTAACGACAGTCTTGAAAGACCTACATTGGCTCCCAGTACCTTTCCGAGCACAATTCAAAGTGTTGGTGCTGACCTTTAAAGCCCTAAGCGGTTTCGGTCCAGTATACCTGAAGTAGCGTCTCCGCCACCATCGTTCAGCCCAGACACTGAGATCCAGTGCCAAGGGCCTTCTGGCAATTCCCTCACTGTGAAAAGTGAGGTTACAGGGAACCAGGCAGAGGGCCTTCTCAGTAGTGGCGCCCGCCCTGTGGAATGCCCTCCCATCAGACATCAAAGAGATAACCATTACCTTCTATGCTGTTACTATTTTTTTTATTTATTTTTTACATAAGTAAAAAGTGACCTTTCCCCATCTGGCATGGTGGTGTGCCTCGAGATTTTTTTCATGAAACAAGTGTGCCTTTGCCCAAAAAAGGTTGGGAAACAGTGAACTAGAGCATGCACCACTCTGGCGAGACAGTCTGTGGGCAGATAGGGTCTCAGCCTACGTACCAGATGGAGCTGGTAAACAGCTGCCCTGGCCACAGAATTGACCTGCGCCTCCATGGACAGCTGTGAGTCCAAAATGACTCCCAGGCTGCGCACCTGGTCCTTCAAGGGCACAGTTACCCCATTCAGGACCAGGGAGTCCCCCACACCAGCCCACCCCATCTCTTCAAAACATGCCTCTTCTGTATCGGTCTCGACAACCATAGCAGGAGCTGTAACTCTTGAACAAAGGCACACTCCTCCATTGTCTCCCAAGGCAGAGGGTGTGTGAGCAGGCAGGGATGAAGCCGCCGCTGCCTTCTTTTGCAAACTGTCTCTGAATAATGAAGAGCCTCAGTGCTGGATCAGGCCAGTGGCCCATCTAGTCCAGCATCCTGTTCTCACAGTGGCCAACCAGGTGTTCATGGGAAGCCCACAACTCTGCCTGCCCAACTGCACAATGGTGCTGGAGTGCTTGGGTAGGTCTTTGGGTGCAAATCAGTGGCTCTGATAAGTGACCCTGCCTAAACTGAAATGTACACAGATTGTACACACAAACACATCCTAAGCATTGCTACCCATTGATGTGGTATCCATGTTGTTATTGTTTAGTCGTGTCCAACTCTTCGTGACCCCATGGACCAGAGCACGCCAGGCACTCCTGTCTTCCACTGCCTCCCGCAGTTTGGTCAAACTCATGCTGGTAGCTCTCGAGAACACTGTCCAACCCTCTCGTCCTCTGTCGTCCCCTTCTCCTTGTGCCCTCCATCTTTCCCAACATCAGGGTCTTTTCCAGGGAGTCTTCTCTTCTCATGAGGTGGCCAAAGTATTGGAGTCTCAGCTTCACGATCTGTCCTTCCAGTGAGCACTCAGGGCTGATTTCCTTCAGAATGGAGAGGTTTGATCTTCTTGCATTCCATGGGTCTCTCAAGAGTCTCCTCCAGCACCACAATTCAAAAGCATCAATACTTTGGCGATCAGCCTTCTTTATGGTCCAGCTCTCACTTCCATACCAGTCTGCATTTACAGTGGATGCTTGGGTTGCAAACGTGATCCGTGCAGGATGCACATTTGCAACCCATAGCAGCGTGTCTGCGCACACGCAAGTTGCGATTCAGCGCTTCTGCGCATGTGCAAAGCGCAATTTAGCGCTTCTGCTTATGCGTAACCAATTCCTGTACTTCCGGTTTTCGGCGCATCCATAATCCCAAAAAAACACAACCTGAAGCATCTGTAACCCAAGGTATGACTGTATGTGCATCAGCAATATAGTTTTGTATGGATAGAAACAGACAGACACACACACACACACACACACACACACGAGGGAAAGAAACTGTCTGAACTTTTTTTGAGGGAGGGAGGAAGAAACAGAGGGAGAGGAGGAGGAGGGGGGAATGTAACCTTTGCATATCAACTGAGAATTTCACAAAGCACAAAACCTGATTATGACTAAAGCCTATGAATTATTCATCCGGCTTCAATTGAGAGAGATCAGATTTAATTACATTCCAAGGCGCAACTCCTATAGAATTAAAAAGCAGGGAAAACAAAAACACTCATAGGTCTAACACAGTGGTTTTTAAGCAAAGGCGTACAGGGAGCTTTAAACGTCCATACATATGCATCTCAGAAGAGAAAAGCCAGTGCTCATTCATAAGCTAAACTAAGGGATGTAATTAAAAACATGTAAATGCTTCGTCAGTACTGCCCTCTGCTTAGAGGATGCTTTGATGTGAAATCTGATGAAAAGGTTGTCTCTTGAGCACAGAGTGAACCCTAATAAAAAATACCTGTAGCAAAAGCTGGCCCCGGGGGGGGGGGGAGGACTTGACAAAATCTCATTTATTTTGCCTCCTACATTTCAGTGTTTTTAAATGCCTCAGAGTGCAGGTCCCTATGTATGACTACTCGAAAGCAAGGACTACTGAGTTCAGTAGGGCTTACTCCAAGGTAAGGGGGGCAAATTTCAACCTTAGGAAGGGTAAGACACCTCTTGTTTTCCTACACTGCAATGTTTTGTTACAGGTTCCCCTTTGTACTTAGCTCAATACGGTTGTCACTGCAGTGATGGAAATCAATGTTCTACCGTAGCCAGCCTCCCCTCCATGTTTTCATTCCATCTGTGACTGCAAAGGAAGTGGAGCATTTAAGGGACATGGTCTGTTTTGCAGCATGTAAGATTATAAAACTTGCACGTCAGTATGTTTGGGGATCTGGGGCTAACTTGGTTCTCCTTTAGGTGGATCACACTGGACTGGTGGTAAACTCCTTTGAAGATATGATGGATTGTATCAATCAGCCTGCAGTTGGGAATTTATTTATTTTTGTAATCATTTTTAATAATTTTCCATTTTTCCAGTATTGTATCATAACAAATAATTCACTACTTCAAGAGTTTCCCCTCCCCCCTCAGACTTCCCTCAACCTCCTTCTCTGGTTTGTTTTAACATAGTATTATTTCCTGCATATTTTCATTCCATTTGTTTTTAACATTTGATCTTACGTTGTTGTTTAGTCGTTTAGTCATGTCCGACTCCTCATGACCCCATGGACCAGAGCACGCCAGGCACTCCTGTCTTCCACTGCCTCCCGCAGTTTGGTCAAACTCATGCTGGTAGCTTCGAGAACACTGTCCAACCATCTCATCCTCTGTCGTCCCCTTCTCCTTGTGCCCTCCATCTTTCCCAACATCAGGGTCTTTTCCAGGGAGTCTTCTCTTCTCATGAGGTGGCCAAAGTATTGGAGCCTCAGCTTCAGGATCTGTACTTCCTGTGAGCACTCAGGGCTGATTTCCTTAAGAATGGAGAGGTTTGATCTTCTTGCAGTCCATGGGACTCTCAAGAGTCTCCTCCAGCACCATAATTCAAAAGCATCAATTCTTCGGCGATCAGCCTTCTTTATGGTCCAGCTCTCACTTCCATACATCACTACTGGGAAAACCATGGCTTTAACTATACGGACCTTTGTTGGCAAGGTGATGTCTCTACTTTTTAAGATGCTGTCTAGGTTTGTCATTGTTTTTCTCCCAAGAAGCAGGCGTTTTTTAATTTCATGACTGCTGTCACCATCTGCAGTGATCATGGAGCCCAAGAAAGTAAAATCTCTCACTGCCTCCATTTCCTCCCCTTCTATTTGCCAGGAGGTGATGGGCCCAGTGGCCATGATCAGAAGGTCGGCGGTTCGAATCCCTGCAACAGGGTGAGCTCCTGTGATGGCCTGGGATTCCGATTCGGAGGATGAAACAGAGGAATCCCAGCCTGCACAGGAGTCCCCGCCTCCAGGGCCGGCTGAACTGGGGCAAGGCCTAGATGCTGAAGAGCCTGCACCTGTGGCAGTGCATCAGGAGCTGGCCCCAGGTGAAGCCCTTCTGGCCCCAGAGAGGCTTGACGACTCAGTGGCCACAGGTGAGCCTCCTCCAGGGCCCAGTAACCCTTCGGCCTCTCCTGATCTGCAGAGGCTTAGAGCAGAGAGGCGAAGGGAACTGGTTGCCCCCAGGAGGAGTGCTCGCCTTAAGGCCAGAGGAGGCGGGGCTCCTGGGGGCCGGGACCGCCCCTGGCCTTAGAAGAGGATAAAAGCCCAGTCAGCCCGGCCCCAGGTTGCGGGAGCAACGTCGTTGTTGGCTTCGGACCTTCCTGTGTTCCTGATCCCTGCTCGGCCTCCTGTTCCTGACTATCCGGTACTCCTGTTCCCTGCTCGGCTTCCTGTTCCTGACTATCCGGTACTCCTGTTCCCTGCTCGGCCTCCTGTTCCCGACCATCCGGTGTTCCTGTTCCCTGCACAGCCTCCTGTTCCAGCGTTCCTGTTCCCCGCCCGGCTCTCTGCCTCGGACCTTGCCCCTCTTCGTGTGGACTCTGCTACACCCTAGGTACCTTACCCCCGGGACCAGCACAGCTCCCATTGCTCGGTCCCGACTCCTGCCAACCTAGCAGTTCAAAATCACATCAAGTGCAAGTAGATAAATAGGTACCATTCTGGCAGGAAGGTAAACGGCATTTCTGTGCGCTGCTCTGGTTCACCAGAAGTGGCTTAGTCATGCTGGCCACATGACCCGGAAGCTGTACGCCGGCTCCCTCGGCCAATAAAGCGAGATGAGCGCCGCAACCCCAGAGTCGTCCACGACTGGACCTAATGGTCAGGGGTCCCTTTACCTTTACTATGTACTGCTTTTCCTTAGGATGTCCTTATTTTCATCAGAGAAATGTTGGAGGGTATGGAGTTATCTGACTCCCGAGCCATCTGATGGCAGCTCTATATAAGGAAGTTTCTTAATGTTTAATTATATTTTTATATATGTTGGAAGCTGCCCAGAGTGGCTGGGGCAACCCAGCCAGGTGTGTAGGGTATAAATAGTACAATTATCATTATGGAAGGGGACGTCCCTATTTTCCTGGGAGAAATGTCGGAGGGTGTGCAGTAGATAACCCTCATGAATTTATATGCAGTGCAAGAGTAAGCGCTCATGTAGACAGCATTACCCGGACCAGCTTAAGTTGAAGGATTTCCTTGAATCTCTTTTCAAAACCAACGTGTTATAATTACCTAAACCGTGTGGACAGTATAAGCATCGATCTGGAACTCGCTGAGCATTTTCCCCAAAGGAACAAGGAGAGGAGAAAGGTTGCCACACCATGGAACAACAGCAATCTTCCTAAATTAATTACTTGGATGGGGGGGGGAGAGATTATGCCTACAGAAAATGACAGAGAGCTTAGTCACAAATCCCTATTTCTACTGCTTATACCTTCCTGCTTAAAATTCCCCAAAGATGTAATTTTGTTCCAATAATATATTTATTTTAAAGAATAATAAACCGTTTCCATTCAACCCATATGTGATGAGTGCCTGTTTCCCTACATTTACTTCTTAAAATGTGTCAGGCTAATAATTGACATGGTTAGACGTAGACTTCTTTATTTTTTGAAAAAGGCACATTATTATGTCTTTTCTTCCTGTCCCCTGCCACCTTACTGGGCAACTCAAATGCATGCTTCTGTTAATAATAATAATTATATATTTATATGTTATAAATATATTTATTTATGTCCCGCCTTTTCCCCACGTGAGGACCCAAGGCAGCTTGCACCAATGGAAAGGGATTCCCAACCAAGCTCTGATATTCTTTCTTTACTCAAAGCGATCTTGGTTGCCTAAATCAGTACATAAGCAATACTGTCTTTGATAATAACAAATGTCAACCGGCCCCTCCAAAATTATATGTACTTAGAAGCCCACCCAATGTGCTAGGAGGCTGCTTTCAATGTCAGCAGCTCGCACTGGTAAAAGCCATGCATTCTTCTTATTGCAAACGGAGTGGAGAAAATGAAATATATAGTGTTTTCTACAAATACCCTTTTTTGCATAGGCACCCAGAGAGTAATTGAAACCATTCATGCACACACAGGACCATTGCTCATTAGACAGACTTAATTGAAAGTCTCTTTCCCATTCCAAAAATAATCAATAGGATAACCTCCATTATTGCTTTCCCTAAAAGTAGCATCTCTTAAGGCTGGTCCGAACAGCTGAGCCAGAGGGGAGGGGAAAAATGTGTTCATTAGCGATAGCATGTTAACTAGCTCCCTCTGGTGGCTGGTCTTTGAATAGTCTTTCCCTTCAAGTTTTCTTTCGAGATTTATAAGGATTACTCCCTAATTTATTTGCATTGCATTGATCTGTACAGCCCTAAAATGCATTCCTGAATGGCGTGTGCTGTTTGCTTCTTGGCTGGAGGAAAGGAGAGGTGACAGCCACTCGTAATTCCCACTCCACTAAGCAAAGCCAAGATTATTGCCACCAGTAAATTTATCCACCAGTTGGACTGGCTGTAAATTAAGAAACAGCGGGAAAAGGCATTACAATGCAAGGAGCTATTCTAGCCAGTGGCATAGCGTGGGGGGTGCAGGGGGGGCCGGCCGCACCGGGCGCAACATCTGGGGGTTAGGGTTAGGGGGCGCAAATCCACGGGTTAGGGGGCGCAAATTACTTGCCTTGCCCCGGGTGCTGACAACCCACGCCACGCCACTGATTCTAGCGGTGCCTATAGAGGGGGCATGGCTTGGAGGGAGTCCTGAGGACCACCGGGGAACGCTGGCCCAACCCTGAAATGCTCATTCCATTGGAAGTAAGCCCCACTGAAATCAACAGAGCTTGCTTCCTTTATACACACATATATAATTTTATTAAAATTTCTGTTTTACAATTTAAAGTACTCACTTTTACATCCTTAAGATATCAATGACTTCCCGTCTCCTCTTTCCGTGGTTCATTTTACATATCATAAATCCCTGCATATTCTACAGAAACTATTCCATTATTACATCCATCGCCACTTATTTACACAGTTGAATTTGTTTTAATGCTGCCAGGGTTTTCAGCTGTACACAGTTATTTCCCATAAACGTTTTCCAGTCTTCTCTAAACATTATGTTGTTCTCTTATTCTGTATGTTAAGTCTGCAAGCTGCGCATATTCTGTCGACTTAAGTTGTCACTCTTCTTTGGTTGGGACCTCGCTCGTTTTCCATTTTGGGGCTAACAAAACACAGGCCGATGCAATGGCATACATAAATAACCTTTTCCAACACCTGGGAATTTCAGTCTGAAATTATCCTCAACAGAAAGGACTCTGGGTTTTTTTTGGGGGGGAAGTACTTTTAAACATTTTTTTCAATTCATTATGAATCGTTTCCCAGTACTCTTTTACCCTTTTACAAGTCCACCACATGTGAAAGAACGTTCCCTCAACAGAGCTTACTTCAGAGCAGGCATGCACAGACCCTCTAAGTGTCCCAGTTTTCCAGGGACCGTCCTGGATTTACAGAAGCCATCCCAGTTTCTGATTTGATCCTGGAATGTCTCACTTTTCCTTAGGATGTCCCTATTTTCACTGGAGAAATGTTGAAGGGTACGGAGTTATCTGACCCAAGGAGATAAGTACCGTATTTTTTGCACCATAACACTCACTTTTTTCCTCCTAGAAAGTAAGGGGAAATGTCTGTGTGTGTTATGGAGGGAATGCCTACGGATGGCGGGGGGATCTGCTGCAGTCGTGAGCAGAGGATCCATGGTTCCCCTTCCTTCCCCCCTCCGTGGCTCACTTTGAAACAGCAAAGTGGGAGGAGAGCTGCTGAGTGGGGAGGAGAGAGGGACAGAGAGCCTGCTTCTTTAAAGGAACAAAGCGGGAGAGGAGAGGAGCTGCTTACACAAGTGTAAAGCACGGATCCACATGAATCCTCAGGATTTTTGCACTGGGTAACCCCAAATTCACCATCAGATCACATAGCATGTCCATGGCTACATCTTACACCAAAAAAATCACACACCCACTGTTACCTGGGGCCGCAGTGGTGCAAAAACGTGGTTACAAAGCATGGATCCTCAGGATTTTTGCATTAGGCTACTCCAAACTCACCGTCAGATCACATGTCTGTAGCCACAGCATGAACCACAAAAATCATACATCCACTGTTTCATTTAGAATTTTTTTTTCTTGTTTTCCTCCTCTAAAAACTACGTGCGTGTTATGGTCGGGTGCGTGTTATAGAGCGAAAAATACGGTAATTGCATAACCTTTAGAAGACATCTGAAGGCAGCCCTGTATAGGGAAGGTAAAAAGGGATGCACGTGGTGCTGTGGTCTAAACCACTGAATCTCTTGGGCTTGCTGATCAGGTCAGCGGTTCGAATCTGCATGACGGGATAAGCTCCCATTGCTTTATCCCAGCTCCTGTCAACCTAGCAGTTCGAAAGCACACCAGTGCAATTAGATAAATAGGTACCGCTGTGGCAGGAAGGTAAGCTGCGTTTCCATACACTCTGGCACTCCTCACAGTGTCCCATTGCACCAGAAGCGGTTTAGTTATGCTGCCCCCAAGAGTATTGTTAGCCCAGAAGTGGAAGCAAGAAGAAATTCCGACGAAAGAAGAATGGCAAACAAAATTAATGGACTATGCAGAATTAGACAAAATGACAGGAAGGATTCAAAACCTGCGGGACCAGAGATTTACAGAAGATTGGAAGACGCATATGAACTACTTGAAGAACAATTGTAACCAACAAATTACACTAGTAGGACTATAAGAAGTTTTGTAAGCAGAAATATACGAAGTGTTACAAAGTAGAAAAAGATAGAGATATTGGTTCTGAGTTTTAAATGTAACAGGGAAAGTAAGAAATGCAAAGTAAGAGATTAGATTGGAAAATTTTCAGACAGGACTGATGGAAGTCAAAAAATTGAATAAGAGGTAAAAGTATGTTTAATTATTGTTGAAAATGGTATGTTAAAAAACTAATACAAATTTATATTAAAAAAAAAATGTTAACCTGAAAAAGCTGTCTGTGTACAAAAATGCCGGCTCCCTCGGCCTGAAAGCAGAGATGAGCCCGTAGCCAAATTTGACTGGATTTAACCATACAGGGGTCCTTTACCTTTTCATATACAGAGGGGAGTTTTTTAATACATAAAGTTTTATTATATTTTTATATATGTTGGAAGCAGCCCAAAGTGGATGGAGCAGCCCAGTCTCGTGGTTCTTGTGACAATCAGATGGTGAGAGTAGGATGGTGGAATTAAAACCTTTTTAAATATATATATATATATATACAAAAGAAATGTTAGTAACAGTAAACAAAGCATTTTTCTCACATGTTAAACGCATTGCACATTTGATTCTGCCTCCAAAGCAGCCACACACAGAGCCCAAAAAACCGCGAGACAAACAATGAATGGCTCTTTGGAAAACGACAGCAGCGTCTTGCGAGCAGTAATGGTTTTCAGGGCTAATTATCTCATTAATTTGCAGTCCTCTCCTCCCACAACAAGTTCTCGGGGATGTTACAGAGTGTCAGCTCATTCCGACCTCTCTTCTTTGTAGAAGGAAAAGACGCCAGCATGTATTCCTTCCACTTGAGCTAAAGTATTAATATGGGGATGCAGAGATGTGCAGAGGAGACCTTTATTGACTCAACATAAACAGCCTGTGAAGTTTATTCCCTGGCCAAATATCGAACATCCCTCAGCTGCGGGAACACTGGTTTTAACTGTCCTGAACTCTGGTTTCTGAAGTGGATTTATCGGTGGTCAATAACCAGCTCCGTTTCCCCCATAAACTATAAAAACAAACATTTCCCTGTGCCAGTAAATGATTTCTCAACATGCAAAAGACTTGTGCTGTTAGGAAGAAGGCAAAGTTGCTCTCATAAGGGGGCATCATGAGGTGCTTAAAAAGGCTCAGGACCTCCTGGCTGAGGCCGCTGGGATTTGTAGCCCAGTTGCACCTGGAGTTGTCCATCCCTCCTGTATTTTAACCCCTTAGTCCGAGGACTGTTGCAATACAGTGGTGCCCCGCAAGACGAATGCCTCGCAAGACAGAAAACTCGCTAGACCAAAGAGTTTTCCGTTTTGGAGGTGCTTCGCAAAACGAATTTCCTATGGGCTTGCTTCCCAAGACGAAAATGTCTTGCGAGTTCCTGCGGGGTTTTTTTTCCTCCCCCCCTTTTTCTAAGCCGCTAAGCCGCTTATCAGCTGATCCGATCAGCAGATAAGCAGCTAAAAGCCGCTAAAAGCCGCTAAAAGCCGCTAATAGCGCTAATCCGCTAATCCGTCAATGGGCTTGCTTCGCAAGACGAAAAAACCGCTAGACGAAGAGAATCACAGAACGGATTCTTTTCGTCTTACGAGGCACCACTGTGCCTGTGGTGGAGCAGCAAGCACTCCTTCCCCCAAAATAATAATGCACAGGACCCCAAGCTGCTCACCCACCAACCCTGTGAATGCTGAGGAATGGTGGCTGAAGGTCACATGCACACCAGTTAGGTCCTGGGTCAAGCGGGGATTCAAACTTGATTCTCTGTCGTGCTAATCTGACACTTTATTTAATCCACCCTTGCATTTAAGCACTAGCCTGGGAGAAACAGGCAACCAGTGATGCATGCAGGCGCAGGCTAGGCTGAGCGATATTAGCCCAAGGTCAAACACACTACAATGAGGTTCCTGATTTAGGGCAGATTTGAACCTGATTCTCTGTAGCCCAGGACGCGGGTGGCGCTGTGGGTTAAACCACAGAGCATGGACTTGCCGATCAGAAGGTTGGCGGTTCGAATCCCCGCAATGGAGTGAGCTCCCATTGCTCGGTCCCTGCTCCTGCCAACCGAGCAGTTCGAAAGCGCACCAGCGCAAGTAGATAAATAGGTACCGCTCCGGCAGGAAGGAAAATGGTGTTTCCATGCACTGCTCTGGTTTGCTAGAAGCGGCTTAGTCATGCTGGCCACATGACCTGGAAGCTGTACGCTGGCTCCCTCGGCCAATAAAGCGAGATGAGCGCCGCAACCCCAGAGTCGGTCACGACTGGACCTAATGGTCAGGGGTCCCTTTACCTTTTACTCTGTAGCCCGGATCAGACTCTTCAATACACCCTTGAATTAAGCACTAGCCTGGCAAGCTATGTTGACCAGGAAATGCATGTGAGTGAATGGTCTGGTAGAGGAGGAATAGGGTACTGCGTCCCTTTCTATGCCCAGCACCAAAACTAAATTGGCTGCTAGAGAACAACCAGGAGAAATCCATCCCTCCTCTCCCAAACTCCAGTGGGGAGTGGTTTTTTTTGGTAGGCCAGTGACTTCTGGGGAGTTATTTACAAGGTTGCTCTAACCACTGAACTAGGCTGTTTTGGCGATGTCAAATGCAATCAGCACCATTCCTATAAAAAGCCAAAATACACTACATTTTATTTCATCCCCCCCTTTTGTAGGAGTGAGAAATCAAGTCTATCCTAAAGGAGAAAGTCAGAATTTCCGCAGCACCATAAATTAATACCGTCACACCACAAGTACAGAAAAAGGGAAGAAATTATTCCCATCTAGGTTCCCATCTTCTCATCTTCTCAGTCTGAATGGCTTATGAAATATTGATGCTCACTCCTGTTAGCAGAAAACTGCTCTCATTGCAATTTTTTCTGTCTTTCCCCAGAGTGGAATTGCAGCGTAAGAGGAGCCATTCTGTAAATTCAGGGATTTGGGAGCCATTTGCCATGCAAATCTACCTTTCTGTGCTAAGGAACTGAAGACTGCAAGAGGAGGAGAATGGGAAGGTTAAGGGAAAGGCTCTTGAGTCTCAAGTGGTAAAGGTAAAGGGACCCCTGACCATTAGGTCCAGTCATGGCCGACTCTGGGGTTGCGGCGCTCATCTTGCTTTATTGGCCGAGGGAGCCGGCGTACAGCTTCCGGGTCATGTGGCCAGCATGACTAAGCTGCTTCTGGCGAACCAAAGCAGCCCACGGAAACGCCGTTTACCTTCCCACCAGAGCGGTACCTATTTATCTACCTGCACTTTTATGTGCTTTTGAACTGCTAGGTTGGCAGGAGCAGGGACCGAGCAATGGGAGCTCACCCCGTCGCGGGGATTCGAACCGCCGACCTTCAGATCAGCAAGTCCTAGGCTCTGTGGTTTAACCCACAGCGCCACCCGCGTCCCGAGTCTCAAGTGAAGATGCGTCAAAAGAAATGGTTGGAGCCAGCAGAAGTGGCGGGGGGGGGGAAGGGGTCGCAGAGATGCAGGCAGCTGTTTACACCTTCTCCTTCCCATTTCCCTTCAACTGCAGCAGCACCGGCGCTCTGCCAGCCTCCCTGGGAGGAGGCACGAAGAACGGTAGACCCCCACGCCCTCAAAATGTGGCCAGTAGGCACTGGCTTCTTCCCAGGCCACTGCCTGAGAGCAACAGAAGTGACCGGTGGCTGTGTCAAAAGGCACGCACAGAGGATGTAGCCTTAAGGATAGCTGCCTGTAAGCGAGGCTCTCCAGTGAGGCTGGACAGGAGACTATCACCACGTTGAAAGAGAAATTAATTCAAGTTCCTTCATCTCCCTACCTTCACAGACATACACACACCCCAAGAGGCCAATGTAATACCAGATGATTGATAGGTGGGTGGTCCTGCCCACTGGTCAAAGGTAACCCTTGAGGCTAAAAGGCTACCCCTGTTATTTGAACATAACCAGCATTCCAGCCAGGCAATGAGAAAGGTACGAATGAGGTCTTGTGGGGTGTCTGGCCTAGAGAGAATACTGAAGGCCATCAGGGGTCTAAAACAGGCATAGGCAAACTCGGCCTGCCAGATGTTTTGGGACTACAACTCCCATCATCCCTGACCACTGGACCTGTTAGCTAGGGATGATGGGAGTTGTAGTCCCAAAACATCTGGAGGGCTGATGTTTGCCTGCTCTAAGGAATAGACAGGTGTGAAGCAGAACTGAGCGCCTTGTGACCCTCGACAGCCTCACTCCTGTCCCTTTTAAATTTATCCCTCAGATTTGAAATGTCTTTAATGCCAATAAAGGTATTTGTATTGTATTGTATTGTATTGTATTGTATTGTATTGTATTGTATTGTATTGTATTGTATTGTATTGTATTGTATTGTATTGTATTGTAACACAGCCTAAGACCTGGCAAAAAGCCAGGTAAGAAATCAACAATCAACGACAATCAAAATAAATCAACCAACTTTACAGGGAATGTGTCTTTATTTGGAATGATCCGTGGCAATATTTATGCCTTTGCAAGTGTTTTCATCCATTTGAATGTTGAACTCCTTTGACAGAGAACGGCGCTTGGACGCTTATCTGAAAGCCTCTGAGCAAGAGTTTAAAGAATCTCTGAAGAGAGGATATCCTAACACGGGCAGCAGTGGAGAGGTCTATCATTGCACTGAGCACCACAACATGGTTCTTATGACACCCAGAAGCCTTAAGCACTATGAGGAGCCTGCTTCAGTTCTCGTGTTTTCTCGTCTCTCCGTGTTTCCTGAACTGGAAAGAGGTGGCGGGGCATTCTGTTGGTACACATCGCCCAGTCTAAGCTGAGATTCCGAAATGGCGTAGCTTCTCAAAACGTCTTTGTAAAGTAAGGCGTCCTGTAGGCAAGCAGGTAATGGCAGCTGGCGGATAAACTGGTCTGACCGTAAGCGATCGCTCGTCAAAAGTGACCGGATCTCCAGACGGCAGAGATGAGACAAGGGAGGGATGTGCTCTGTCGCAGAAAAATAAAACAGAATTATATGGGGCACAACAACTGAGAGGACTTCAAGCGCCCTTCTGCAATTGTTCCATAAAACCATCATAGTTAACATCCACAGGTTAGGCTGTCCTTCCATGACTTCGTCTTAGCTCCTTTTTAAACCATCTAATTGAGCAGCCATCGCCACACCATGCAGCAGCGAATTCCATAAATGCATCACGCACTGTTTAGAGAGTGGAAGCCTTTCTTCCTTCTGCCCTGAATCTACTTAGCAGTCAAGACATATCTAATCTGCATTAAGAGTTCCTGAGCCCAGAGACATGCTTTGCAAATTCAGTGCAAACTGGATGATCTTGGGTTTTTTGTTTGTTTGTTTTGTTTATAAAATTTAAAATGTAAGACCGAAACCAGCTCCCTTCTATTAAATAGCACCATCTGCCTTATTTTTTTTTTAAAAAAAAATACTGCAGATCTTTTAAACAGACAAGAGAGAAAAATAATGAAAATATTGAGGGCAGGGGAGGGCGAGTAAGTTAACTGAAGGGAGACCACAAAGAGATGGTAATTAAGCAAATATTCAGACTGAACCATCCTGATACGTTTGCTGGCCTTGTACACAGGAGAGAAAAAGAAAGACATTTCCTGATCAGAGTCTAGCCTAACCTTTCTATTATTAAAAAAATGGCATTTCACTCTCCCGAGTCTCTAGTTAGCAACTGACGATTCCATACTGTATCTGCGCTTTTCTTTCTCCCTGGCGGGTGGTCCCGAGCTTCACCACTGCCAGGAGTAATTGGCTGACCTTTATCTCCAGAGCTGGATCAAGCAGAACGACAGGATCATTTATATATACCCACTGATTTGGGAAGGCTAATTGGAAGAGCCGCGTTGTATGGACGCCTCTGCTCTGAAACCAGCTTGCGCTGCATAGGAAGGAGTCTGTCCACCAGTCATCTAGCTCAAAATTATTTACTCCGGCTGGCAATGGCTCTCTGGGTTGCAGTCCTTCGTAGCCCTCAAACTTACAGCAACATCCTACACTGAAGGCAGGGACAATCAACAAGCTGCTCTTCACGTGTTGCTGGACTATGATAATAATAATAATTTATTATTTATACCCCACCCATCTGGCTGGGTTTCCCCAGCCACTCTGGGCGGCTTCCAACAGTATATTAAAATACAATAACCTATTAAACATTAAAAGCTTCCCTAAACAAGGCTGCCTTCAGATGTCTTCTAAAAGTCTGGTAGTTGTTTTTCTCTTTGACATCTGGTGGGAGGGCGTTCCACAGGGCGGGTGCCACTACCGAGAAGGCCCTCTGCCTGGTTCCCTGTAACTTGGCTTCTCGCAGCGATGGAACCGCCAGAAGGCCCTCGGCACTGGACCTCAGTGTCCGGGCAGAACAATGGGGGTGGAGACGCTCCTTCAGGTATACTGGACCGGACTACAACTCCCATCACACTTCAGTGCACATCTAGAGATCCACAGGTTCCCCATCCCTGAATTCTAACTCCCAGCTGGGAGCAACAAGGCTAAATGGTGCAGTGAAGCCCCTAGCACACCCATAGACCTTGTGCCGACCAGAGTGCAGAATGGCAATAAAACTGCTGGTTTTCACCTCTCCAAGCTAGCCCGGCCCAGAAGCCTGGATCAGGCTTATGATAGAGTTGGAAGGGACCCCAAGAAACTGGACCAGCTTAGGATGCAACAGATTCTTGGCTAGTCTGGCTCCACCACCTCTCTCAGCCATTTGTGGGGCAGGGGGAGATAAACTACCATTGGTGGGATACAGCTTCCACCGCCACCACCGCCACCCCACACTTTCAGTGGGTGCCCTCTGCTTTAGAGGCCTCTGCCATCAGAGTAAAGCCTCCACCATAGCCTAACCTCCACCCAGCATGGCAGGTTTCGCGGTCTGCCTGGCAACGAGGCCTTCTACAGGGAAGCACGGATTTTTGTGAAACACAATTACTCTGGTTGTAGATAGGTAGCCGTGTTGGTCTGCCAAAGTCAAAATAAAAAAAATTCCTTCCAGTAGCACCTTAAAGACCAAGTAAGTTAGTTCTTGGTATGAGCTTTCTGTGTATCTGAAGAAGTGTGCATGCACACGAAAGCTCATACCAAGAACTAACTTAGTTGGTCTTTAAGGTGCTACTGGAAGGAATTTTTTTTATTTTGACAATTACTCTGGATCAAGATCCGTACCGCTTCTTTTACAGGCTCCACATTATTTTGCCCAAGCGTTCGTAATGCACGTCAACCCCAAAAGCAGTTTTGTCATCTATGCCGTGAAATAAAACAGATTGCATAGAGTCACTTACTGAAGTGACTGCAAGTCACCCAGGCGGAGGTTTCTTTGTGGTCGGAAAGGATCTGCTCCACGTCCCAGGGAAGCCTCTTCCAGTTGGTGAACTCCAGAAGGAAGCTGAGAGTGTCACTGCTTACAGAGGAAACCCTACGATCAAGCAGAACTTTGTTATTAGGAGAGCTTTTGCCTGAAGATGCAAATACCATATTTTTTGCTCTATAAGACTCACTTTTTCCCTCCTAAAAAGTAAGGGGAAATGTGTGTGCGTCTTATGGAGCGAATGCAGGCTGCGCAGCTATTCCAGAAGCCAGAACAGCAAGAGGGATTGCTGCTTTCACTGCGCAGCGATCCCTCTTGCTGTTCTGGTTTCTGAGATTCAGAATATTTTTTTTCTTGTTTTCCTCCTCCAAAAACTAGGTGTCTTGTCGTCTGCTGCATCTTATAGAGCGAAAAATACAGTATGTGTCAGGAAGAAACCGCATCCCCAAAGTCTCATCTCCAAAATCACATTGTGCATCATCCTGTCTGCTCAGTCCCTGAGCTTCACCTGACCTGTGTTGATCAGGGAACATTTGGAGGGGGTGTTTACATTTTCACTTGACTGTGTGAACACCCTCTGGGATGGGGGTCCCTGAGCCACCCTACTTGTGTTCCAGGTGAACACAATAAAAGTCACTGCAAACCTTTCCTCCACTGCTGGAGGCAATATGCATCTGAAGACCAGGTACCAGAAACCGCAACAGTACTGTTGCCCTCAAGTCTTGCTTGGTTGGCCAGTCTGAGAACAGAGAGCTGGACTGGTTGAGCCCATAGCCTCATCCAGTAAGACTCCTGATCAACCCAAGAAGGTCAGAGCTGGTGTCCATGGGGATGGATGGGCCCATGAAGCTTAGAGCAGGGCTTCCTGATCATTGGCCATGCTGGCTGGGGATGATGGGAGCTCGAATCCAACAATATGTAGCTCCCAAACCCCTGCCCTAGAACACACCCAGGCCGAAACACACACAAGCAGTTTGAACCAGGGCTTGCTAAACTTGTCAAAGGTGCAACGTACATATGGATTCTCCTGCCTGGTAGAAATCATCCTTCAACTAGAACATCATTTCATTTAGCTGAACAGCTTTGAGCTGCGCTTGGGGCCTGTAAACTTAGGCTCTCGACGGCTTGATGAATTCAGCAATACTTGCTCTGCTCGCCCACCCCTAGTATTAAATTACACTCAGCAAGCGGGCTGCCAGTTGGAAACCATAAGCTTGTCCAAGTGCCATAATTAAAGGATTTATATTTTGCTTCCCTTAAGGAAGCAGCCTTCAAGGTACAGGGGTCTTTCCTAGAGATCGAAGCAGTTAAAAGAACCTTTTTCATGCTGCCTGCATCCAGTGACCTTTAATGTTTTGCTTCGGAATACAGGGCTCTTTTTTTATTATTTTAACCCAGCTGCAAGTCTTGTGTGTTCAGCAACAAGATGATTCCTGCCCTTTTACAGCACAGAAAAGGCATTTTGTGCCCCTTTCCCATAGAAGCAGGACTGCACATGCCTTCCCTGCCCCCTTGCTGAAACCTTTAGAAACACAGCGTACGGCTTGTTTTCTCCTTTCACTTGACGGAGACAGACCTCCTGCCCTCGGTGATGAGTCAACACAGCTGGAATTCAACACAGAACACAATTCTGTGAAAGATCCACACTATGTTCTCCCTGTAAGGAGGTTCTGCCGTCGCTTCTCTTCCAGTTTCACTGTCTGTCAACAATTATTCGCTTCTATTCCAAGCCTAGGGACGCGGGTGGCGCTGTGGGTTAAACCACAGAGACTAGGACTTGCCAATCAGGAGGTCGGCAGTTCGAATCCCCGCGACAGGGTGAGCTCCCGTTGCTCGGTCCCTGCTCCTGCCAACCTAGCAGTTCGAAAGCACGTCAAAAAGTGCAAGTAGATAAATAGGTACTGCTCTGGCGGGAAGGTGAACGGCGTTTCCGTGCACTGTTCTAGTTCGCCAGAAGCGGCTTAGTCATGCTGGCCACATGACCTGGAAGCTGTACGCCGGCTCCCTCGGCCAATAAAGCAAGATGAGCGCCGCAACCCCAGAGTCGGCCACGACTGGACCTAATGGTCAGACGTACCTTTACCTTTACCTTTATTCCAAGCCTGCTTCTTTTTCAGACTTGGGGCTGGAGCAGACATTACGCTCTTGAAACCATGGTTAAGGAATTGGGCTGCAAGAGCATGCGCTTCCTTTGCCCCTAATCTCTCCCCCACAGAAATCCCCATTGTGAGTCCTAATCAAGGCTAAAACCTGAACTTGACCCTAGTTAAATCCTAACCAGGATGTCCACTAGAGGCAGTTTTTCCTCAGTCATAACCATGGTTAATTGATCAGGAATGCCTTACTCATTCACTCCCCCTTTTTGTGCATGTGAACTCCTTGTCAATTTAACCAATGTGCAATGTTACATCTGCCCTGAGATTCATGCCAACCACGATTAGTTTGAAAAGAGGATCTGAAGCTGGTTCACAAACCATGGTTAGAATTGGCCTTGGTGCTGACATAACACCACACCATGGCTAAAAGGGAGAGGAAATTATCATGGGAAAGGAGAGCATTTGGGAGAAAGAGGCTACAGTCAGAGGAGTTTGCTTCCAATTACTGTACTGTGCTTATTTAACTGAATCAGAATCAGAGAATTGGCATTACCTGCAACAGGAACCATATTCTAAAATAGCGCATAAAGGCAAAATTGCATATAGTCAAGACACATTGGCTACAACGGCAGGTGAAATTGTCAAAGTTTTTTCCAGCCACTTTTTAATTTTTTTGTCAAGCACATAAAGCTGAATGCACACAAGTTAAATGTGCGTACACTGCGGGTCTACTACATATGCAGATGACTGTCTCATCTAAGGCTTTATAGTACCTTTATGTTAAATAATAACAGAACTCACAGGTGGGGGGGGGGAGCCTTCATTGGCAAACTTTCATTTTTACATATCTGTTTTATTTGCAAAGGGAATCCTTGCAAGAGTTAATACTTTACTGTTCCTTTGGAGTTGCACTGCACTTTTGTACTTTTGCCCTTCCAGGCTGTGATGTTCTTTCTTTTTGTTACAATTGTACTTCTTCTTAACAAAATAAATTCTTAAAATTATTTTAAAAAGAAGAAGAAGAAAGAAATGCTTGTGCCGACAGAACAACCCAGAGCTATTAAGTGCAGTGCATCTGCAAAGTAAAAAACCACAAATAGACAAGGTGGATGTGCATCAATATGCATGAATGTACACACAAGTGAATACATGCATGTGTGTATGCTGCTCACACGTGCACAGTGTATTTTATTTCCGATAATGCAGAGACCACTAAAAAACTTTGATTAAAAACAGAACAAGGTATAAAACAACACGGAGAAAATTCACAAATGTGAAAGACCTACAAAATCAGAATAAAAGGAAACGTTAACCCCTTCCCCCAAAGGCTTGCCTGAATAAATACATTTTTCACATGCACTGAAAACGACAGGTGAAGGCGCATGTCATATATATATATATATATATATATATATATATATATATATATATATAGTGTGTGTGTGTGTGTGTGTGTATCTGTATGTAATCTTGCTTACCATGATTCATTGAGGAGATGCACTGGATTGAACCCAGCCAACAGGAGGGACGGCAACCATTCTTTGTGCTTGTCTCCTGCAAGAATTGCATTCTTCGTAAATTCCGTCCGGTGCTCTCTGCGTGGAAGCTTACAGCCTCGCTTCAAGAAATGCTGAAATAAAGAAAACCTTCCATCATGCAGACAGAGGCCTAAATCTGCTTCGGAAAGCGTGATCCCATACTTCAGAAGAATGAGGATTAAGCCAGACCTGCAACCAATGTTCAAAAAACACACATTTGTCAATGCAGTTTTGTTTTTCAAAATGTCTGCACTTGAGCACCAAAAGGCCTACAGAGGAACAACTGCAAATCATACTGGGGTGTTGTTTGTGGTGGGGTGTGGTTGTTGGGTGAGTGGTTGCTGTTTGGTTTTCGTATCTTTATTTTATATGGGAATTGTTCAGCTTGGTTGTGTATTTTTTGATGTTTTATCAATAGCATATGAAACCTACACAGCATCTTAAAAATCAGAGACATCACCTTGCCAACAAAGGCCCGTATCGTTAAAGCTATGGTTTTCCCAGTAGTGAAGTATGGAAGTGAGAGCTGAACCATAAAGAAGGCTGATCGCCGAAGAATTGATGCTTTTGAATTCTGGTGCTGGAGGAGACTCTTGAGAGTTCCATGGACTGCAAGAAGATCAAACCTCTCCATTCTGAAGGAAATCAGCCCTGAGTGCTCACTGGAAGGACAGATCCTGAAGCTGAGGCTCCAATGCTTTGGCCACCTCATGAGAAGAGAAGACTCCCTGGAAAAGACCCTGATGCTGGGAAAGATGGAGGGCACAAGGAGAAGGGGACGGCAGAGGACAAGATGGATGGACAGTGTTCTCGAAGCTACCAACATGAGTTTGACCAAACTGCGGGAGGCAGTGGAAGATAGGAGTGCCTGGCACATTCTGGTCCATGGGGTCACGAAGAGTCGGACACGAATAAACGACTAAACAACAACAACAACAACTTTTATTATGTTACAGTTAGGTATTGTTTCCCCCATGTTGTAAGCCACCTTGAGCATGGTTTGAAATGTGGGAAAGCAGCATACAAATAAAATCATGTGTGCATATGTTCCCCTGCAACCACACCTTTCAGGAGAAGATCCACAGTGGTGGGCAAACTGTCTGAGAAGGCAGATCCTCAGCCTGAGGAAGCCCTGGGTCCCCCACAACACTTTGAAAACTGCTGACTTCCTGGATATATCACTGAAGTTCTAATAGTATTTATTGAATCTGCGACAAGCCATGTTAATCTTGCCAGACGTTAGCCATTACCATTAGTATGGGGAACTGGTTAAACTGCAAGTACGTCCTTCTTTACAAACTGGGATAATGTCTTTCTCACTGGCTACCCTCCTGTTTCTTCTTCAGCGTCTAGTTATATTATTGGAAGTTTAAATAGCTTTTGAAACTAAGCAGAAAGGAAGAAAGTAAAAAAGCACTGAAAGCATCCAGGTTTTGAAAATACGAGTTGGTTCATGTGTAGTGCAAAGCCAAAACCATGTGTTGCTGCTAATACGTGAGCATGCGAGTTCCTAGAGGAGACCATGGCCATTTTGCTCTTCCTCCAGTCCTCCTGCTATTGCTGCGAGCTAAACAATGGTTTGGCTTACCGTATTTTTCACTCCATAAGACGCACTTTTTTCCTCTTAAAAAGTAAGAGTGTGTCTTATGGAGCAAATGGCGCTGCGCAGAGAGGGAATGCTGCACAGCGCCCCTTCAGCGAAGCGGGAGGAGGAACGGAGCCCCTTCTGTTCCTCCTCCCGCTTCACTGAAGGGGCGTTGCGCAGTTCTCCCTCTCTGCACAGCGCCTCTCCTGTGAAGCCAGAGGAGGAACAGAAGTGACTAATAATAATAATAATAATAATAATAATAATAATAATAATTTATTATTTATACCCCGCCCATCTGGCTGGGTGTCCCCAGCCACTCTGGGCGGCTTCCATAAAAACCAAAAATACAGTAAAATATCACACGTTAAAAACTTCCCTGAACAGGGCTGCCTTAAGATGTCTTCTGAATGTCAGGTAGTTGCTTATCGTTTTGACATCTGCTGGAAGGGCGTTCCACAGGGCGGGCGCCACTACCGAGAAGGCCCTCTGCCTGGTTCCCTGTAGCTTTGCTTCTCGCAATGAGGGAACCGCCAGAAGGCCCTCGGCGTTGGACCTCAGCGTCCGGGCAGCGTCCTTCTGTTCCTACTCCGGCTTCGCGGCGACGTGCCTGTCCTGGAAGGCATAGAAGGGTCTCCTTCCGTTCCTTCTCCAGCTTCGCTGAAGGGGCGCTCCCTCTCAGAGAGGGAGAACTGCGCAGCGCCCCTTCAGCGATGCGCCTGGCCTGGCTTCTGCCTTAGCCGTGCGCAGCCTCTTCGGGCAGGGGGAGCCTTCATCCCGCTACCCTGAAGAGGCTTGGCGTGGTTATCCCGGAAGCCAGAACAGCCACACGGTATCCCAGAAGCCAGATCCCTCTTGCTGTTCTGGCTTCTGGGATTCAGAATAATTTTTTCTTGTTTTCCTCCTCCCAAAACTAGGTGCGCCTTATGGTCTGGTGCGTCTTTTGGAGCGAAAAATACAGCATATACAATGGTTTGGCTTCCCTGAATCTGGGCTTCTGGTTTGTCTGCTCCAGACAAACCACAAGCTATAAGCCGAAGGAAAAAACCTTGGTTATAAGCCTCGGTTATTGTCTGGAGCAGAAGAAACCGCAAGCCTGCTCAGCCAAACCATGGCTTAGCTCACAGCAGTGCAGCAGACACAAAGGAAGAACAAAGCGGCTGCAATCTTGTCTCCAGGAGTCCACATAATTTGGGCTTAGGGTTGTATGTTTGATCCATCTCTACGTAAAAAGAATTTGTTTTTGGAAAACCAAGTCTCTTGTAACTTATGTAGGACAGTTCCCTGAGGCTGCCTGGACAGTTTCCCCTGTTACTTCTACCAAGGTTGTTAATTATCATAATTTCATCAAAAGAATATCTGCAGAGTGATGCCTCCCTGAATGCTCAAGGTGAGTTATGATAAAAGCAAAAACATCTCGAGAGAGACCATTAGAACAAAATTCAAAATAGGTAAAATATTAACATTAGCAAATGCTAACAGGGGAAAAACCCAACCTTTGCCACACCAAACAGGGCTTATAACTAGGGTTTTAAAAGAAATCCAATTTATCTGATTTGTTTTTTTAGGGTTCATCAGAAGTCATTGCAATAAGACCGACAAAGGCAAGAATGATACAAATACACAATAAAATATGGCAAAGGACTTTAAGACCAGCAACAGATACACATATCATGTTTGAGAAACTCTGGACTGATAAATGCATTTCTGTTTTAACGCATTTCAGAATTTCTCCTTTCCTGTAAGCTGGAAGAGGGGAAAAACCAAACTGTGTCAACAGGCATTCCTCCTGCACCCTCCGTGCGTAATATAGAAAGGAAACCCCAGCAGAATCCATGCTAATAACATTATCTTCTTTTTTTTAAAGGAAAATGAGAGATTGATATTAGGAGAGAATTAAGCAGCCATTTCAAGCAGAAGGAGATGGGTGGGGAGGGGAGAGAGAGAGAGAGAGTTCTATGCTAATTAAGAATATACTTGACTCAATTACAAAATCATGTCAAGTTCCCTAGAGACAGAGATTGCTGATAAAGACCCTTTGAAAGCAAGGAAATTAGACTGAATGTGTGTTCGACAAGCCTCTGCTTCAAAGAGGAAAACTTCCCCAAGGAAATCCTTACCAGGTTCTTTGGATACGACCCAGAACTAGTATACACCAGGCAGAAGTGCAATTCTGTGGCCGCCTGTTCATCAGGAAGGCTTACTCCCAGGTTAGTGTTTACACAATTGCAGCCTGAGAGGGAACCCCTGTTTTTAAAAGAAAGCCCTAGAGCAGGAATAGCCAATGTAGTTCTTTCCAGATGTTGCAGGACCACAGATCCTATCAACCTTGACTTTTCTCCCTGATGGCTGGGGCTGATCAAAGTTGAAGGTCAACAACATCTGGAAGGTACCACGTTGGTTAAACCTGCCGAGGGCGCATGTGGAATTCCAGCACCGAGGTTCAGAAAGTCCATACGTATGTTTAGCTCTACAGAGGGGGGAAGACAGCTTCATATATTACACAGCAATATGGAACACAGTATATTACACAGCAAAATGGAACCTTCATATATTACATAGCAATATGGAACCTTGCCAACAAAGGTCCGTATAGTAAAAGCTATGGTTTTCCCAGTAGTGATGTATGGAAGTGAGAGCTGGACCATGAAGAAGGCTGATCACCGAAGAATTGATGCTTTTGAATTATGGTGCTGGAGGAGACTCTTGAGAGTCCCATGGACTGCAAGAAGATCAAACCTCTCCATTCTTAAGGAAATCAGCCCTGAGTGATCACTGGAAGGACAGATCCTGAAGCTGAGGCTCCAATAATTTGGCCACCTCATGAGAAGAGAAGACTCCCTGGAAAAGACCCTGATGTTCGGAAAGATGGAGGGCACAAGGAGAAAGGGACGACAGAGGAAGAGATGGTTGGACAGTGTTCTCGAAGTAACCAGCATGAGTCTGACCAAACTGCGGGAGGCAGTGGAAGACAGGAGTGCCTGGCATGCTCTGGTCCATGGGGTCACGAAGAGTCGGACACGACTAAACAACAACAACAAGTTATTTTATGTCAGGTTCTGAGTGATCACTGCCACCAAATTTGTCCACCCTCTCCTGCCAGTTCCTGCTGATACCTACCCCTTTTGGAAAGCCAAGGGCATGGGTGACCTGCAGCCAAAGACTGGACAAGCCTGGGCATCTGGGCTGTAACCTTCCTTAAGCAATAACTCCAAGCAATCTTCATGACCGCCTAGGACTGCAGAGTAGATAGGGCTCACTTTGCCTTCAGCGCTGCCACAGAGCCGGTCAGTAACAGGTACGAGCAAGCGTAGTATACTAAGGATATGAAAAGTATACTTTTCAAAGTTATTGCTACAGGTTTCAGTGCAAGAGCAAAATCTTTCGTGGCACTTTAAAAACCAGCAACCCAACATATCCATCTTTCAATGTTACATAAATATTAAAACAGTGATTCCAGGGTTTAAAACAGGTTGATCCTTAATGGATGGGGGGGTGAGGATCACACATTTGTAAATTACTTTAAAATATAGCGTTGAAATTAAAATGCAGTTACCGTATTTTTCGCTCTATAGGATGCACCAGATGATAAGACGCACCCAGTTTGGGGGAGAGGAAAACAAGGGAAAAAATATTTTGAATCCCAGAAGCCAGAACAGCAAGAGGATGCTGGGATACCGTGTGGCTATTCTGGCTTCTGGGATAACCGCGCCAAGCCTCTTCAGGGCAGCGGGATGAAGGCTCCCCCCTGCCCGAAGAGGCTGCACGCAGCTAAGGCAGAAGCAATGGCAGGCAAGTCACTGAAGGGGTGCTACACAGTTTTCCTTCTCTGCGCAACACCTCTCCCGCGAAGGAGAGGCGCTGCGCAGAGAGGGAGAACTGCGCAGCGCTCTTCAAGCAAAGCTGGAGAAGGAACAGAAGGGTCTCCTTCTGTTCCTCCTCCGGCTTCACAGGACAGGCGCCTCGCTGCGAAGCAAGAGGAGGAATAGAAGGAGTCCCTTCTGTTCCTCCTCCGGCTTCCAGCCAGGCACGTGGCTGAAGGGGCGCTGCGTAGTTCTCCCTCTCTGCGCAGAGGCGCTGTGCAGAGAGGTAGAGCTGCGCAGCACCTCTTCAGCGAAGCGGGAGGAGGAACAGAAGGAGCTCCGTTCCTCCTCCCGCTTCGCTGAAAGGGCGCTGCGCAGCTCTACCTCTCTGCGCAGCGCCATTCACTCCATAAGACGCACTCACATTTTCCCCTTACTTTATAGGAGGGAAAAGTGCATATGGAGTGAAAAATACGGTAAATCTTGGTTTACATAGATTTGAAGCGCAGTCTACACCTAAGATCTACTTGGATGAGAGACTTTGCATTCAGCAGATTTGCTGGCTGAGTCAAGGCTCAGCCAGGGATGCGCCAACACATGTCCCTAATGCCAGTTCAGCCAGAGATACACTGATGTAAGCCCTGCAACCCAGCTCAAGTGGGGTTCTGGCCTCTGAGCCAGTGGAACTTCCTACTCCTGGACCCTCTGATCGGCAAACCCAAGAGGTTCAATGGTTTAGACCACAGCGCCACCCACGTCCCCACATTCGAATCCATGTGATGGTGGTGAGCTCCCACTGCTCTGTCCCAGCTCCTGCCAACCTAGCAGTTTGAAAGCACGCCAGTGCAATTAGATAAATAGGTACCACTGCAGCAGGGAGGTAAACGGCGTTTCCGTGCGCTCTGGTTTCCAGCAGTGTTCCGTAGCGCCAAAAGCAGTTTAGTCCTGCTGGCCACATGACCCGGAAAGCTGTCTGCGGACAAACTCAGCTCCTTCGGCCTGAAAAGCAAGATGAGCGCTGCAGCCCCATAGTCGCCTTTGACTGGACTTAACCGTCCAGGGGCCCTTTACCTTCCTACCCCTGGAGTACAAGGTAAGTCTAGTGACAATTTTGTTTGCTTGGAAATTGTAGCAGCTTCTTCTAGAACCTACTTGCTGTGCCCCATTTCTGCTGCAGCGTGGATAGGTAACTGCCACTCATCTTCATTGCAGTACAGGTTTGGATCTGCTCCGCTGGATAACAACAGCTCCGTGCATTCGTCATTGCCCTCCTGCGCAGCGATAAATAACGGAGTGGCCCGATCCTTGGCTTTACAGTTGACGTTTGCTCCTGATAGGCAACAGAGAATCCAGTAATTAATGAATAAGAGAGGTGGTTAAAGCCCAGCACTCTGCATCTTGCAAACATTCCTGCCGTTCAATAGGACCGCTGTAAATTACCTTTACTGTGTATGCTTGCTATGCACGCTCAGGGAGTTATGAAGTACACTGTAGGGTCAAACTAACGACGCATCTGGTCTTGCCAGACGCCTCTGAATGAGCAAAAGCATGTATGCGACAACGGCCGCGAGAGTTCTGGTAGCACAAGGATGGAAGACTGAAGGAACCCCAACTAAAGAATCATGGCAAGAAAAATTGACGGACTATGCAGGACTGGCAAAACTGACATATAAGCTACGGGAAAAGGATAACTGTGACTTTAAGGATGAATGGGGACCCTTTACAAAGTATCTGAAGACGCAACAAAGCGAACTGGACTCCTTGGCAGGTTTTGAATGAACATTCGCAAACTTTTTAATGATAACAATCAGCTAAATAGTTTGAGGATCTATACAACTTTGTAACATGCAGAAAACAGCATTTTTAGAGAAATCAAAGACTGGAACTGAGGGAAGTCGGGGGGTGGGGAGCAGGTGGGTTTTGTGTGGGAGAGGGGGAGGGAGGAAAAATGGGGGGGGACAAGGATGATATGTTTTTGGATAATATGTCTTGTTTTAATTTTGAATTTAAAAAACTTAAAAAAAAAATGAATGCTCAAAAGCAGACTATGACATTAACAAATATCCCCTCTATATCTGATCATCAGAGATACGCTGCCTACAAATGTGGAGGTTTCATTACAACTTCCCCGGCCCTTCAGTCATCACCAGGGGCCCTTCTCTGTGTGCCTCCTTTGAGAGAGGTGCAGAAGGTGGCAATGCAATAACGAGGGTTTTTTCCCCCAGTAGTGGTTCTCCATTTGTGGAATGTTCTCCCAAGGGTAAAACGCCTGGCATCAACATGGTCAGTTTTCACACACCAGCTTTAAGACTACCCTTCTTGCCCAAACGTTGGATTGCACCTTGATATGACTCTGGCCTTTACTATGGTACTCATTTTCTCGTGGGGAGGGGTTGGATCTGTTCTTTCTAGAGTATTATTGGTCATACGGTTTATTTTAGGGATTTGGTCTTATATTTCTTGTTCTTTAGGATTGCAGTCAACATCGTGTTAAGCATGTCAGTCCATCAGTGCCCAGATTTCTCTCTCTGCAATAGAACACTTCTATTCTCACCTCTTCTCTTCTCCTCTCATCACTTGCCCCCTAAACCTGTTCTAGAGAGGGGGTTCCCCAAATCACCCAGAGCAGATTTGGGGATGATGCAGACATGCACAGGTGAGGAGAGAAGGGATACCTGGTTGCGCTGTAGCTAATCCTTGCATTAGTGCAACGTCTTAGTTAAATGCCATCATTATTTTTTAAACTGTTTTGCATTTTATGGAGATATAAATCTATTACTTTTCTTTTTATAATGCAACAAAATAACAACAACAAATCCCTCCATAAATTTATTTTAAATCTTTTAAAAGCTATCTAAGCTACAGGTCTCTGCTACAACCTGCAGTAGGTGCTCTAACCCTACAACTCTTCTCCTTGAAACATTCACTTTGTTAATAAGCCACTTCTATTAAACAATAGCAATACTGTTATTCTGACACGAAGGAAATCTGCTGAAAGACAGCAGCGTCACAGAAATAAAAAAGGGTTACCGTATGATATAAGTATCCTTAAACTTTCCAGCTTCCCATACTGCGCAGCAACAAATAAAGGGGTGATCCCAAAATCATCCACACATTCTTTTTCGGCTCCTTTGTCGAGGAGTAATTTCAATATCTCCGGGTAGTTCTGAAAGTGGGTAAAAAAGGAGTTCATTGTTGTTAAAAACAGAGCAAGACCTCGACATGTATTTGCATTGAGTACCGTGCCGTTGTTCGTGGTTCCCAGCGCTTAGTAGTGTCTCCCTCCCTCAACCACTCTGAAAATAGGGACGGAGGAGAAATTTATATTTAAAGCCTAATCTATCAAAGTCACGGGATTCTGCAAGGCCCAGCCCAGAACGCCCCCTGCTCTAGCAGTTCAGAGAGCATTCTGTGCCAAAGAACTTTGGAGGTTGGCTTGGGCAGGGAATTGCAGGCAATGAAACTCTCCAGCTTGTATTTTACCTTTTAAATACTGAAACTCCTCTGCCTGTTGTTTGAGGAGTCCCAGTGCATCGGGACAAAAGAATTATTTCAAGCAAATTAATGTTCAACAACAGATTTATCACCCATGTTATGCCTGATCATTTCTTAAAACATGTGTAATACTTTAAATATTTTAACATGCTCACTGTGTTTAATGCTCGGCACACTTCCTGCCTTATAGAGAACGATCATTTGCATTTAAACTGACTTTTCTGCACCCGGCTGTCATAAATCACCAAAAGGAACAGCATGCAAAAACTACAGAAAGCTGCCATTTTAAGAGAGAGAGAAGGAGAAAGAGTAAAACTTTATTTATATGGAAATGAAATTGTGGATTTATAGATTACCTGAAAAGCAGCTTGGTGCAGAGAATTCCATTCAGACCAACAGTGGGGACCATTAATATTTGCTCCTTGTTGAAGGAGGAGCTTTATCACATCAACGTGTCCATTTTGAACAGCTATAAACAGAGGGTTAAAAACGCATTATTCTTATCAGCTGCACCACATACGTTCATCATAATCAACACCATCATCAGAAGGCTGTTTTCCATCCGCTACTGAAGTCAGAATTAATTCTCTTAAGTAGTCGTGCAGCACTGCACAACCCTCAACTTCCCTGCATAAAAAGGAAATGTAAAAAAAAAAAAAAAAAATCATTTCCAAGAGACGTCTGCTTTGGAGGCAAAAGATTTGCAACTTCCTAGGCAGCCAGTGAACTGTACATTATCAGCTTTCATCGTATGGTGAAGACACACCTCTTCACCCTGGCCTTTTGACATTTGGAATATGTACCGTATTTTTCCGTGTATAACACGCCCCCCTGTATAAGATGCCCCCTATTTTGAGGGACTCAAAATTAAGAAAATGGGGGGAGGTTGCCCCCGTGTATAAGACTACCCTCCTTTTTTAACATTATTTTTTAGTAAAAAAAACCTAGTCTTATACACGGAAAAATACAGTATATTTAAGACTCACTCTGGCTGTGCATGTTATCTGTTTTTAATGTTGTGTTTTACACTGTGGCAATCCACCCTGGGACCTTGTAGTGAAGGGTAGGTAATAAATACAGAAACAACAAGAATAACAATCACAGAAGAACAACAACAACATGGAAGTGTTGAGCTCAACATATTTCCTTCACCATCCTCCTCTTATGCACAAGGATGAGATCAGAACCTTTTGCTACCACTTTTAAAACCATCTGTTCCACTTTATCTCCGAACTCGGGAAACTGTGGTTTGTTTGAGCAGGCCAGGGTCTGAAACCACAGCTTGATCCTGGTTTTCTTCCAACAAACCACAGTTCCTCACGTTCAGGTGTAATGGGAAATAGTGCTGAATTTTAAAGTGGAAACAAAAGCTTTTGGTTCCTTCCTTGTGGCTATGCAGTGCCGGATTTACGTATAAGCTAAACAAGCTATAGCTTAGGGCCCCACTCTCTTGGGGGCCCCCAAAAAATTTTAAATGGAAAAAAACTGGACGTACATTTCCAAAATATAAGATAAAAAACAAATAAAATAAAACCTACATACAGCAACAGTGTTTTGTGTTGTGTAGGCTCCTATGATGTAAGTAATGGGCCCCGCTTGTAGCCAGCTCCCTAAAATATCACTGGTTTGCTCATTTCTATATATAGGGTGCCTACATTCTGCATGTGCAACTGGCTTTAGATACCTATTAGGTCCATAAATTAGCATATAGCATATATTCAACACAAAAAAATGACAATTTGTTGCTGACAAAGGACAGCTGGACATATAAAGGGCCCCATTACCTTCAGTAGCTTAGGGCCTCATCAAACCTAAATCTGGCCCTGTGGCTATGTAAGGAAGAGGGAAGGGAAATGGGCAAGCCGGAGGCTCGGACAGTAAGAAGAAACCATGGTTTCCTGTTACAGCCCAACTGGTCCATCATCCTCTGCTTCTGTGGCCCATGGAGGAGATGAAGGTGGTGGAACCTGAGAGCTGACAGGTGTTTTGGGGACCTCCGGTCCTTGGTCATGAGTGCCCAGATGTGATGGTTCCTCAGGCTCACGACAGCCTTGACTGGAGGGTCCTGTTCCCCTTGCTGCTCATCTGAGGAGACCTCGGGTTCAAGGTCTGGCCAGG
This sequence comes from Podarcis liolepis, assembly GCF_965112155.1. NCBI lineage: Eukaryota > Metazoa > Chordata > Lepidosauria > Squamata > Lacertidae > Podarcis > Podarcis liolepis. The sequence continues at coordinate 111,984,688 of NC_139557.1, forward strand.
GCTAACCCCTGGTGCATAACTATCATTTCCTAATTTTGACGAAATTAAAAGAAACCTGCTTCTTGGGAGAAAACCAATGACAAACTTAGACAGCATCTTAAAAAGCAGAGGCATCACCTTGCCAAGAAAGGTCCGTATAGTGAAAGCCATGGTTTTCCCAGTAGTGATGTATGGAAGTGAGAGCTGGACCATAAAGAAGGCTGATCGCCGAAGAATTGATGCTTTTGAATTATGGTGCTGGAGGAGACTCTTGAGAGTCCCATGGACTGCAAGAAGATCAAACCTATCCATTCTGAAGGAAATCAGCCCTGAGTGCTCATTGGAAGGACAGATCGTGAAGCTGAGGCTCCAATACTTTGGCCACCTCATGAGAAGAGAAGACTCCCTGGAAAAGACCCTGATGTTGGGAAAGATGGAGGGCACAAGGAGAAGGGGACGGCAGAGGACGAGATGGTTGGACAGTGTTCTCGAAGCTATCAGCATGAGTCTGACCAAACTGTGGGAGGCAGTGAAACACAGGAGTGCCTGGCATGCTCTGGTCCATGGGGTCACGAAGAGTCGGACACAACTAAATGACTAAACAACAATTTTGACCACTGCTGGATTTTAACAACCACAAAGCTGAAGAAGGGGCACGTCATCAGCTTATCTCTCTCAGCAGATTCCCCATCTCCATGAGAAGAAATGTGATCGCTTTTCCTTCACTCCCAGGCGACTTTGGAAACATCAGAGTCGTGTCCAATCATTTTCATCGGCAGCTGAAGCCCACCTTTTACAAATGGCAGACACAATGACAGTCTCTCCTGTAACATTTTTTTTTTAATAGAATATGTAAACCTGGCTCGGGGAGCGAGGATTTCTTTAACATTTTACTTCCGTAGTCCTTCGCTCCCGAGAGAAATCAAAAAGTCGGTCTGAAAAGGCCACAGGTAAGTAATAAAAATAAAAATCAATGTGTGTCTGGCAGCACTGTAAACTAAAACATCAAGGTGGGGGGGGGTAGGAAAGCTGTGATAAATAACATGAAAGAAATTGTGGGTTATGCCCTCCCAACTGCAGCATTAACTGTGCTATTAGGTTTTGTGAAATACTGTGTTAAATCGGAATTCTAGGAATAGGACGAAAACTTATTGATAGCAGCAAGGATGATGGAGGGGCAGGGGGAGAGATGTAATTCTAAGAGTGGTCAAAAAATAAATAACATTAACAGAGCAGAGCATTAGAAGTACAGCATAAATCATATAATACAATTAACAAGTTATCAGCCAAACAATTACAATCTGTAAACCACTATTAACAAACCAGCAACTTAAAAAACAAGCTAAATATCACAATTACATTGTTAAGCCATACTATAGGGTTAACAAATCAAAAAAGCATCTATAAAACAAAAGAGCAACTAAAATGTAAGTTTAACACTGCTCAGTTTATGCACGTACATTTCTCTCCCCCTGCATGACTCATAATTTTTCACTCTGTTCCCTTCATCAAAATACACATCCATCGTAGGGGATGACCCTGATCTCACAGAAATACCTACAACAGACCCATAATTTAAAATCATCAGTTATTAAGTTAACTCTGCCCTTCCAACAAGTGTTTAATGCAATCAACAACAACAGCATTTTTTTAAAAGCAAAATTCAGTGTTATTCGTGAATAAAGCGATTTCCTTTAATTGGGTGTGGAAATATAGAAGACGACAGAAAGATGGAGCGTTAATCTATGTAGCTCAGTATTTTCCATTGGGACTGGCAGTGGCTCTTTCTCAGTTGTACCTGAAGACACCAGGGACTCAACTTTCTGAATAATAATAATAATAATAATAATAATAATAATAATAACAGAATGCAAAGCATGTGCTCTGTCACTGAGTTACAGCCCTCCAGTCGCAAAGCTAGTTTGCTACTGGAAATAACGGCAATCTTTCATTTCTTTTTTTAAAAAGAACAGATGGCCTTAAGACCAAAAAGTACTGAGAGAGGACAGAAGAGAGGAGGGGAACAAAATGTCTATTCTAGTTTTTCTTCCATGAAAATTAACTGAACAGGGTTGCCAACCCAGCACCCATGGGTGCCATGTTGCCCATGAAAACTTCCAGGAGCGTTTAAAAGGCACAAGGAGATAGGAGAATAATATATTAAGGGTAGAATAACAAATAAAGTGAATAACGCAACAATAACAAAAATAATAGTAGGTAAAGAAGATCGCACACGGGTGGAGGGAAGTACTGGGCTGTGGGGGAGGGAGGTGAAGAGATTAACTGAAATTGTTAAAGACTGATATAGGATTTAAGAGATTTAAATTTTCTTAAAGATTCTATAAGGAAAGCAGAAATCAGCAAGAAATATCAAGTAAAGGTATCGGAGAGGAGATCAGTGTAAATGAAAACATGAGACTTATGGTTTTGTTACATATGATTTTATTTTGGAGTTGTCTGTTTATTCTGGAGTTGTTTGTTGTAAAGAATGTATAATATGTGAATAAAATAATAAAGGATGATTTTTTTAAAAAAAAAAAAGGAAGGGGGGGCGAACTTCCAGAAGTTCTGAGCTTTTGTTTTAAAATAAGTCAGTCTCTAGTAAGCATAACTTTGTTGTGGGTTGTAGTCTCTCTAAGTTTGTATTCTGCCAAATCTTCCCCATGCTGCCATTTTGTGTTTTGGCCTGTCTCTTCCATGGTAGCCATTTTGTGACCGACGCCCCAGCACTCCCTCAAAATTCTGCCACAGACACACAACTACCCCTCTGGAAATAAAACATGATATGGCATGTAGATTGAAGGCACTGCATATTTTTTGTAACCCTGAATGAATTTTATAATCACTAATGCACAGACTTCTTAAAGACAGGTACTTTAACGGAACAGTCTCTGTGGAAGTATTTATTTGAAACCAAGGAAGGAAATAAACTCAGAACATGCCACCTTTCTAAGCTTTTGCTTCTCTGATACTGGAAATCTCACAGAACTGCCAAGCAGATTTCTTCTCCCTATTAAGCCAAGAATTTGCCTTGACTGTTCTCAACTTCCTCAGTGGACTTGACTCTTTTCATTGATCTATTAACTCTGCCGGCTTACAACCCAAAATCCCCACACATCAGGAGGTTAGAGAGTCAGAAATTCTTTGAAAACAGAATAGCAGCTGAGACATGAAAACAAAACAAAAATCAAACAACAAAGCCAAGAATAGCAAAGAGACGTGAAGCAGGATTTGCAGTGGCGCTCAAAAAGGAGTTTCTCCTAGGTCAACTGAAAGCCTGTGGCTTTTGCCTTGCTTTTTCACCAGAGCAGCAAATTTGAAAAAGAGGTTTCTCTTTCCAACAGACACCTGTTGAGCCTTTTGAGAATATGCAGACAAACCATTTTCCGAAATACATAGCCTTTTCTTTTTCTTGGCCATACTTTATGGCCAAAAAACACCATCACATTTTTAAAAAACTGAGCATTAATAAAAATTGAGCTGGGGAGGGAGGTGTTTCTTTATTTTCTGTAATCTTAAGACAGAAAATGAAAAAGTGCATTTTGGTTTCTTTCGGTCTTTGATTCAGTTAACTGTATTTCGACACCAGTTAGCGAGTGAAAATAAAAAGTTCTTATGAGAGTTCATCAAAGCTTTATTGCAATTTTCACCTAATATACACATTTTCCTATGCAATTTTCCCTCGCACATTTTTTGCAAACCAACAGATGAAATTTTGGTATGTTATTTTCACTAATGTGTGCATTTTCATGCACACTCTACCACAGTATATTCTTTTTCATACACCTTACTCAGCCAGGAACCTGAATTGCAAAATTCAGAGTTGTACAAATGTATTAACTTCACCACAGCCACCAAGTGAATCTCTTTCTTCTATTGCCACCTCCACTATGCGGCCCTTTAACCTTTTGGACTTCAACTGACCCAACCACTGAGCTATGACCCCTCTCCAGAATAATAACATAGGTGGCACTTTCTTGGTGAGCACTCAACAAAGGGACTTTCTGATTCAGGAACTAGGGACATTATACTTTGAAGCTGAGATCCAACAAGCTATTGTGAAGATAGGAAAAACTCTCATTACCTACACTTCTTCTGAAGATCCAGAAGACTATGAGGAAGGTCTAAGGCAGTGATGGCCAAACTTGGCCCTCCAGGTCTTTTGGGACTACAACTCCCATCATCCCTAGCTAACAGGACCAGTGGTCAGGGATGATGGGAATTGTAGTCCCAAAACAGCTGGAGGGCCAAGTTTGGTCATCACTGATCTAAGGCTGCTAGCCATAATGACTATGTCCCAACTCTGTTGTCAACTTTCTGGGAATCACAAGTGGATAGAGAGCTGTTGTGGCCAGGTACTGCTCACAGGCTTCTTGTTGTTATCTGGTTGGCCACTGTTAGAACAGCAAGTTGGAGTACACAGACCACTGGCCTGATCCTGCAGCCTCTTCTGTTTGTACCAGAGCCAGATGCAAAATGGTGGCTCAGGAATTCGTTGCCTACCACAACCCCTGTCTTATGCACTGGGAAGACCTGCTTTTAAAACACTATCTGAATTACTGCAGTTGCGATTCCAATAGCCAAACTCTGGTGAGATAGAAAGCCTTTAAGTTGCTACTACAACTGGGAGCCAGTTACATTTATTGATCTACTACAAGTTACCCAGAAATCCATCAGCAGATTCAAATCTATCATCAGTCTAGCCCTATCAGGTTGTAGAGGTTTTGGCTGGCTTGGGTAGCAGGCCCAAAATTTGTGGTAGCCGCTGATCTTGACTCTCCCTCAACTTGGAAGACGAGTGGGTTTCATGCCCAAAGGGCTATGCATGGCCAGAAACCTTCTTGCTTCAGTACAGTGACACCTCGGTTTACATTACCCTCAGGTAATGTAAACTTTGGGTTGCAAAAGTGGCAACCCCGGAAGTGTTTCGCTGCGTGCGCATGCGTAAATGCAGTCCCTCCAGTTGCAGAAACCTCAGGATCCTACCAGAGCTCCGGAACGGATCCCATCCATAACCGGAGGTACCACTGTATCTCTGAAGCCTGGCATGAGGTCAGAAATGAGACCCCACATATTTCTCCCTTTGCATTTCCCACAAATGTATGAGCTGAGCTAAGAAAGCGCAACTGCATTTATAGACCCTTGCCGCTCCTAGCACTAATGCTTAAAACATTTTCTTCCTATTTAGAATCATTTTTTCAGCAACATGTAAAGAAGAAGAAAAGATTACTGAAGAAACAGACATGCGAAGATACTCGTTTACACAGCAGACCCAATGGAGAGCATTGTCAACAAACCACATAAAAAAGGGAATATTTTAGAAGAAGAAAATATTCCTGGGAATACTCCAAAGAGCAGAAAATGTTAAACAGATGCGTTCCAGTCGCAAAGAAAAAGGGCTGTAGATGCCAGAACACCTTGTCTCAGCATGCTATGTTTTCATAAATATGGTTCAGAAAAATGTTACAGTCTGCAAACATAGCTGAACGAGACACTAAAAGGTAAAGGGTAAAGGACTCCTGGATGGTTAAGTCTGGTGAACGGTTGCGGCACTCATCTCACTTTCAGGCCGAGGGAGCCGGCGTTTGTCCGCAGACAGCTTTCCGGGTCATGTGGCCAGCATGACTAAACCGCTTCTGGCGCAACGGGAACCTGAGCACATGGAAACGCCATTTACCTTCCCGACGCAGTGGTACCTGTTTATCTACTTGCACTGGTGTGCTTTCAAACTGCTAGGCTGGCAGGAGCTGGGACAGAGCACAGACTCCAGGAGCAGGGAACCTTGAGGCCCTCCCAATGTTGAACTCCAGCCCATCAGCCTCAGGCAGACTGACTATGGTCAAGGGTGCACCTGCTTCTGTGAAACATTCTTAGCCACTGAACTCTCAGTCTTCCCAGCTGATTACTCCCCAGTTCTAGCCAACCACTCCTATCAGTCATTTGTATACCAAAATTGTTGCAGCCCATCCCCACCAGTGGTCATATCCCCCAGTTGCAGGATCCACGAATACAGATTGGGGAAAAGGTTGGAGTTTATAGTCCCTCTCCTCACCTCCAGCCCAAGACCCAAACAACAACTCTCCCCCTAGGAGAAGATACCTCCATACAAGCTTTTTCAAAACACTGCAGCATTTTGCCATTCCTTGAGTAACACTGACATCTGCCGGTTCTCCACAAATACTGTCTAATTTTAGGTTAAGTAAATTATTTCATTTATTGTTGGGCCAGGGTATTTTCAGAATGGGGTGTGCTCACCTAAGAATAATGGTGTGCTTGCATCATTAGTAAGCTCATTGGGATCAGCTCCAGATTCCAGAAGAATAGCAACGCACTCCAAACTTCCTCGACTTGCAGAAAGATGCAATGGGCAAGTGCCCTCAAATGTCTTCGATCTTATGTAGCTATCAGAGGGTGCTGGAGACGATGTAATAAAATAAAAAAGAGCATTGCAAAATAGCATTAGAAAACAGGAAATCCTTCATTTTGGAGTGGAAGCAGTAGGAGAAGATAAGCTTACACTGACTTTGATGGGCTGGATGTAAAGTAGTGAGGAGCTAGGACAACTGATGACCTTCTCAGCTTCACAAGGCAGGTGATCTACCCCTGAGCCACAGCCTTTTCCCAAAGGTCTCCTCTGCATGGTTCTGTCAGGGTTCTGTATCTGTGGAGCTCTTTTCGTTTTGTTTATTAACAGTTGCTTTTCGTTATGATTATGATGTCAGGATTGCAATTTATATCACAAACTCCTAACTAGCTCTAGCTTTTAAGAGGGTTTTAACAAATTATTACTTTCCTTGCGCTATTGTGCAAGTTTAAGATGACTGCTAGTTGCAGTTTGTACTTTATGCCACCTTTTGGGTGAATTTACCGTATTTTTCGCTCTATAAGACACACCAGACCACAAGACGCACCTACTTTTTGGAGGAGGAAAAGAAGAAAAAAATTCTGAATCTCAGAAGCCAGAACAGCAAGAGGGATAGCTGCGCAGTGAAAGCAGCGATCCCTCTTACTGTTCTGGCTTCTGGGATAGCTGCGCAGCCTGCATTCACCCCATTAGACACTCACACATTTCCCCTTACTTTTTAGGAGGGAAAAAGCGAGTCTTATAGAGCAAAAAATACGGTACAGTGGTGCCTTGCAAGATGAAAAGAATCCGTTCTGTGATTCTCTTCGTCTAGCGGTATTTTCGTCTTACGAAGCAAGCCTATTGACGGATTAGCGGTATTAGCGGCTTTTAGCGGCTTATCGGCTTATCAGATCAGCTGATAAGCGGCTTAGCGGCTTAGAAAAAGGGGGGGAAGGAAAAAAACCCCGCAGGAACTTGCAAGACATTTTCGTCTTGCGAAGCAAGCCCACAGGAGATTCGTTTTGCGAAGCACCTCCAAAACGGAAAACTCTTTCGTCTAGCGAGTTTTCCGTCTTGCGAGGCATTCGTCTTGCGGGGCACCACTGTACATAGAAAAGCAGATCACGAATCAAACAAACAGCTAAACCCAATGCAATGTTGGGCATTCCACAAGGCGTCCCTATGCTGAACCCGCCACAAAGCTATTACGGGAAGAGTTGTTTCATGAAGAAAAGCAAACTGATCATGTGACTGATCATAGGAGTTTGACTTGGAAAACCACAGCAGACGTGAGATTTTAAACCAGGGACTTCATGAATTACCAGTTTCCTACACAGCAATTCTCACCGAGTAAATCCTACTGAATCCAACAGGGTTTACTCCCAGGTTAAATGAGATAAGGATTGAAGCATTAGCTATTATGCTACACCAGCTATCGATTGCTACTCGACATGAATACTGCAAGGCAAAAGGTCCACTGCAAATTTGCCTTTGTTTACTGCTAGTTGGGGAAGGACTGTAGCTCCGGGTTAGAGCTTGTAGGCAGAATTCCCTGTGTTCCTAAAGCTGGGCAGGGCTGATAAAAAGCTCCTGTCTGATACCAAGGAAACTGCTGCCAATAACTCTAGACAACGCTCCACTAGATGCACCAACAATTCAGCTCTGTATAAGGCAGCTTCCTACGTTCCCTCCCTAATTAAGAATGCACAGCCCATAATTTGTGTAGCATTTACTAGTAGGAGATGCCAGATACATTGTAGATTCTGAATTTCTGGACTCCAGCACAGTGGACCCTCCGGATATGAACTTAATTCGCCCCAGGGGTCCGTACTAACCCCGTAAAGTCTGTATCCAGAGGCGCCGCTTCTGCGCACATGCGCGGCGCGATAGTGCGCTTCTGCGCATGTGCGCACAGCGAAACCCGGAAGTATACACTTCTGGGTTTGCCGTGTTCGCAACCCAAAATTACGTTACCCGAAGGTAACATAACCCGAGGTACCACTGTACTACTCCGGGCCCTAAGGAAGTTAGATTAGCCTCAACCAGAGCCAGGGCCTTCTCAACACTGGCTCCAGCCTGGTGGAATGCTCTGTCTCTTGAGACCAGGGCCCTGCGGGATCTGATTTCTTTCCACAGGGCCTGTAAGACAGAGTTGTTCCACCTGGCCTTTGGCTCAGAATCTGTTTGATTCCCTCCCCTTTTTCTTTTTTCTTTTTCCTTTTTCCTCCTATGATGAGATTGCTCCCTAATTGTTTTAATGTTGTATCTTAATCTTTTAAATAGTATTTTAATCAACTTGTTTTTATTATTGGTTGTTAGCCGCCCTGAGCCCGGTCTTGGCTGGGGAGGGCGGGGTATAAATAAAAAAATATTATTATTATTATTATTATTATTATTATTATTATTATTATTATTATTACTGGAGAACAGTGGATCCTAAAGCACTGTTTTTGTATGAGACACTGTTTTCCTTTACCTGCCTGAATTAAGAGCTTCAGACATTCACTTGCGTTGTGAAATGCTGCTTCATGGATTGCCATCCAGCCCCTGTTATCGGGGACATCAACACTATACCCTTTCTTGATAAGCTTCTTCAGTTGCTTGGCATTGCCTTCTCTCGCTGCAAGCCCAACCGCAGAGCACCTGTCAGAGTAGGCTTCCGTGAAATCCATTTGAACAGAATCCTAGCAAAAAAAAATAAGAGAGAAAATGAAAACACACGTTGACAAAGTTAGCGCAGATCAGGATGTCGACAATACGTTATCTCAGCAAAAAAATTACACTTTTTGAAGTAGAAATCTCCAACTTATCTCGTTTATAAACTAATCTGAGGAAAGTGTTTTGAAGCCTGTGTGATAAAGATATCGCTTTGGATCTCGTTGACATTTGAAGTCTTGCTTCAAAATGCATTGATGGCTGAGAACTGGCATGGACAAACCAGGCCCCAGATGAAAAAGGTGAGTGAAATTCTACAATTATACTTGACTTACACAAGTTTCAAATGTCTCACGAATTAACATTTTTGCAGGCTTAACAGAAGTTGGAATAGCGTGTAGGACGATGGTGGCCCAGCTACTTCTGTATCTACACAGGGATAGGCTAAAATCTGCCATCTATGCTCTGGTAACCTCCAGGATAGATTACCACAATGCATTATAAATGGGGCTGCTTTTTGGACAGTTCAGAAAGTGCAGCTGCTGCAGAATTCAGCAGCCAGGCTGCTCACCAGGGCAAGACAATCTGAGCACCTGAGACAATCTGACTATCTTTTAGTTTCAGGGCTCAATTCAAAGTGCTGGTTTCACCTATAAAACCTTACATGGCTGAGGGAACCTTACATACCTCAAGGAACACCTCTCCCCTCAAATTCTCATCTGAAACCCTCCCAGAGGATGGCAACACAAGAAAGGTGGAATTTCAGTAGTGGAATCCCCATTTGTGGACTGCTCAACCCAAGGAGGTTATCTGACATCATCTTTGTCTAGTTTTAGGTGCCAGGCAAAACCTTCCATTTTTATCCAAGTTTTTAGCCGTTACTTTCAAGGGTTTTAAAATATTTGTGTTGTTCAGCTCAGTGGACCTACCCACAGGTAAAACTAGGAGTCTTGTGGACCTCAAAGACTAATAAATCTATTATGGCATGAAGTTTTGAAATTTGCAAGATAGTACAGTCTCTTAAGGGTGCCACAAGTCTCATTTTATTGGTTTTGTTGTAAGAAACTAACAGGGCTACTACTCCGGAAATTCTTACTTATAGGTAGGCATGCACAATAACTGCACTGCCACCTCTACTGAGGGCAAAACAACACATTACATTAAGCATGCATAAAATGCCACTTTTATCTTGCAATTAAAGCAGCCAATCCGCAACTGTTGTCAGAGACCATTAACAATAAAATTGTAAATAGCAACCTCTCTCCCCCTTCTGAACATATTAACATGTGTGATATATTGCCCTGACATGCATCACTTTACACTTGTTTACACTGAATTTTACATTTCCCTGTTGGTGAAGGGCTAGAACCACTGCAATATGGTCCTGACTGTGAACTTCCCATAGGCATCTCATTGGCCACAGGTGAGAACAAAGATGCTGGACTAGATGGGCCTGTTAGCTTGATACAGCAGGGCTCCTCTTATAGGCAAAAGGAGGCACTGGCTGCTTCATCTCTGCTTGCTCACTTGCCCTCATACTGCGGGCAGTGGGATTGGGTGAGTCGGATTGGGGAATGCACTTGGTAGTCATAATTTGTTATGGGCCCTGCTGCAAAACACATTTCAGTACTCTCCCCCCATTTAGTTTGATTCTATCCCAATATCCAGTCTTGTATCATCGTGAGCAGGAACTCAATGAAGTATGCTGTGCATATATAGGTAAAGGTAAAGGGACCCCTGACCATTAGGTCCAGTCGTGGCCGACTCTGGGGTCGTGGCGCTCATCTCACCTTATTGGCTGAGGGGTCATGTGGCCAGCATGACTAAGCCGCTTCTGGCGAACCAGAGCAGCGCACGGAAACGCCATTTACCTTCCCGCGAGAGCAGTACCTATTTATCTACTTGCATTTTTGACATGCTTTCGAACTGCTAGGTTGGCAGGAGCAGGGACCGAGCAACAGGAGCTCACCCCGTCACGGGGATTCGAACTGCCAACCTTCTGATTGGCAAGTCCTAGGCTCTGTGGTTTAACCCACAGTGCCACCTGTGTCCCTGCTGCGCATATATATATAGAGTCGTTAAGAGTCATCAACAGGCTCATCTCAGCTATCTGCCAATCTCCCATTCCCACCACCCTTCTGAGTAATACCCCTCCCCACCTTCTCACTATATAGAAGGGTCTGGCAACTTCTGTTTCAGTGTATCTGAAGAAGTGTGCATGCACACGAAAGCTCATACCAAGAACTAACTTAGTTGGTCTTTAAGGTGCTACTGGAAGGAATTTTTCATTTTATATATATATATACACACACACATATATATATGAAATTAATAGATGCACCTTTGTATGTACTATGAATTGACATGATGAAGTTATGTTAGAATACTGCAATTTAAATGTCCTGTGTCTTGGTTTGGTTGGCCCCCTAGAGCCCGTGGGTATAGCCGCGGCTGGGAACACTGGTAGCTGCCTTATACCGAGACCAGCGGCCCATATAACTCAGCATGGCTCGCACTGACAGGCAGCGGCGCTTTCCCAGCCCTATTCGGACATGCATCCACCTGCGTGCAAAGCGGATGCCTTTCCACCGCGCTTGCAAGAGGAGGACAAGGGGAAAGGGAGGAGAGCTTTGCAATTTACCGTATGGGTCACCTCTCCTTAAAAGCATCCGCTGCTGACCAGCTGCATTTCTCTTCAAAGGAAGGAAGGGGAGGGGAGCAACGGCCTTATGAAGACCAGCCCTCCCGCATCACCTCCCCCCCAGGACAGAAAAGGATGCTGGGAGCTGTAGTTCAGGCTGGCCAACCCTGTGTTGCCTTTGACCCGCAGGCTCAGCCGCCTCTAGCGGCGACAGCCCGAAGGAGAAGCACGTGGCCCGATCGGGAAGCCGGCGCTGGAGCCGCGGAGGTCGCTCGGCCGAGCAAGCTGCACTACAAGCCCCAGGGTGCCTTGCCGAGCGATCGCTGGCCGTGGAGAGAATGCAGAGCTCCGGCAGCCCCCAGCAGGGCCGCCCCCTGCCTCCCGATCGCCGGGAGAGCGAAGAAGGAGAGGAGAGCGGCGGCGCGAGAAGCATGTGGGTGTTTGGCTACGGCTCCCTCATCTGGAAGGTGGATTTCCCTTACGAGGACAAGATGGTCGGGTACATCACGGGCTACAGCAGGAGGTTCTGGCAAGGCAGCACGGATCACCGCGGAGTGCCGGGCAAGGTGAGCGGCGAGAGGTTGGGAGAGGATGGGGAAGAGGCAGGCAGGCAGGACTCGGGGGTACCTCGCGGTTCTCCTTCCGTGGGAAGAAGGGCGCACCGGGGCTGCTGGAGTTTGGCGGAGTTGCAGAGGACTGAATTGCGCCGCCAACCCATCGCAGAAGTGTTGGGCTGCTAGCCCCGCTGCCATTTGCCCGGTCACCGCAGGTACACAAGCGCCAAGACGGCTGTCTCACAATAAGAGTGTCTCTCTGTTTTCCCCGCGCACAGAGAAGTCCCCAGAAACCAGACGCGCTTTCACTTACAGCCCAGCGCTTATTACCGCTCGGGTTTACTCTTGTCAACGCACAACCATGTGGGTTTTGTAACCGTTCACTTTCCTGCAAACATTTTCCACGCAAATACACACGCAGGCTTTTCTCTCTCCGTGCCACGCAAAAGCCGGTTAGCAAATCAGTGCAACCACCGATGCAAGATGCTCGTATTTTCCTGATTATGCTGAAAGGGGTGGCACGGTTCATTTGCGAAGGCAGTACGAGAGGACAGTAGATGAACATCAGAGAGAACATTTGAGGATGTTGGCACAGTTCCCAAGACGGTTCTTCCTTGTGTACCTTTGCTTAATTGCTGTACATTGGGTCACCTCTTACATAAGCTATACACCCTCAGCCGGTTATGCTAGGCACCAAACAGGGCCGGTTACTATTAAACTTTCTTAAAAGACCAGGGTGGGTGTTGAGATAGACACCCATAGACACACACTTTATAGTTAAGCAACTTTTGCAAACCTTTTAATGGCACTGTTCAAGCCTGAGGTTGATCCCCTATTTTGGGGAGCACAAAGGATGGGGGGCTTCCCATCTTCAGTCATATGTCACTGCATTATGTCACAATCTACTGCACCTACTTTTTCTTGAATATTTGTCAGGGAAAAGTGGGGTTTAATCTTGGTATATCTGTTAGGGTAAACAAACAGAAGTCCTAGTTTGTTTGTTTTTCAAAGAACTCTATAGATTCATAGCCCAATCCTGTGCATGTTTTCTCAGAAGTAAGTCATGCTGAATCCAATGGGGTATTTCCTGAGATATTTCAGATAGAAGGGAGAGAGGTTATGTTGGGAAATATTTAGGTCAACTTCCTTTTCTTAGGCATAAATAGGTAAGGTTGGTGTATGTGTTTGGAAGAATCTCAGAGAGCACTGTAGTTAGGGGGGAAATGCTCTCCCTCATCAAAAACTCCCCACAACTGGAAACCTAGCACATTAGGGAAGGTTCTAGCCTAGTCTCAACCCTAAAATACTCATTCTTTCTGTGCAGATGTTTTGATGTGGAAAAGCAAGCTGCCATGGATGCTCCACCACTGGCTTCCCAAAGTGGCATGCTAACAGAAAAATACGATGCAATTCTTCTGAACGTGTAACTCAGTACTTACACCAAGAATCTTGGAAATAGCTATGTTGAAGCCCATGTGGAATTGCAAGCTACTCCCTGGCTAAACTCCCCCCCCCCCCAATATTTTATTACAAGTGACATAAGCAGGTATATGGGTTTCCCTTCTTACGATGCTGGAGTTTGTTGAGGCCCAACATAACGATTCTGTAGTTCTTACCCCTAAAACTCCCCTTAAAGCACACCCTGTGCTCTCATTTTCCCATTCTTCTGTCAAGGCTAATGTTTCGGTTGTCAAAAATTCAGATGGAGGTGGGTGGTTCTCAAACTATTTTATTTCTTTACATGGGGAGCTTGCTGTGATGAAGACACAGATCTTCCGTCCTCTTTTATTTTGTATTACCTGTCCAAATAGCTAAACTTAGTTACTAACATACCAGGTAATGTCGCTAATGCAGTTATCAGTACAGCTTCTCCTACAGTATTATATTCCTTATTTTCCATTCAGTATGAATATAATCCTGCCTATAATGTTGAACCCACTGCAAATCAATTTCATGAATGACTTCAACTTCAAGTATTGAGTGTTAAGAGGAAAATAATTTCTGTATACTCTATCCACACCATTCCCTGCCTTTATAAGCTACTATCATGTCTCTCTCGCCACCCCTACATTTTTTTTCTTAATCCCCTCACTCTTTTTTAGAGATCCTTTTCAGAGTTTGCTTGGGATTTCACCATCCAGGAAAAATTGGTAGTGTACACAAACTTGTCTACTTTTCTCTAGATCACTGTTCAGAGATCTCCTTCTCTCTAGCGAACATTGGCCCAATAACAGTGTCTTCTTCTTTTTTAATACTAAAGTGTATTTAGAATCATAACCATAATTATATTTGTAGCATTATCTTCAGCTTCAGGTCACAATTGATAAAATTAAGGCTGTTAGCTACTAGAAAAATATCTAAGCAACTCACATCCATTCTAGCTAGTGTTTGTATGAGTTTCAGTATGCTATTAGCAGTATAAAGAACATAAATATTTCATCCACCCATCAGAAGTTTGTGCATCCCAAATTTCTGAGGAACTCTCGGAAACTGTTCCATTTCATGAAAAGTGCATTTTTAAAGCTACCTCAATGGAAACAATAGATTTTAAAGTACTTTGAAGTACTTTGAAACCCGATGTGCTTCTCACTATACAAGGGCTATAGAGCTTATATAATTCTAAATAGCATTTGTTGAGCTAAGGAAACAATGGGATCCAGAAACGTCCAGAAATCTAAAAGAATGGCATTGACAGGGCTGGGCTATGTTATTTACAGCTGCATATGCGGCAGATTATTCAGTCATCAGAAGTACTTAGCTGACTGTCAACATACATGAAGCAACACTTAGAAATAATTGGCATTATTTTGTGGATGAGAATATGCCATATTGTTGTTTATTACAGCTTGTGCCTTTCAGAACCCCTTACATTTACCAAATTCACATCTCTAACCTGTAGTCCTTAAGATAGACTTCTGGGAATCATTTTAAGGTGCATCATAATATTTTGTGAAAACACAGCCATAAATACAGAAAAATGCTAAATTGATATAATGTATGTTGCATTTTTTCTTTTGTTCTGCATGAACAAGAAGTTTGCAACAAAGATTAAGATTGACAATCTGACTCAAACTGCAAGACAGACAACAGCTTGTTTTTTAAAAAGAAAAAACAGGTACAAAAAACAGGTACATTAATAATGTACAAAACATTATTAATGACTATTCTGGGTAAAATTGTCTCTTTAAACAGCCAATTGGATTAAACTGAGCCAAGTGTCGATTAGTATTTGATGTTCAGAAAATATATATAAATGACTGTTCTTTAGAAGAGCAGGGAGACAGTAACTACATAAAAATTCTTGTGTACCTCATTCTTATTTCCATTTTGTTGACAACAGCCTTAGGTCAAATAGTGAGTTCATAACTGAGGTTAGACATCAGCTCAATAGAACTATTTAAGGCCGATTCTGAGGACTGGTTCAGATATAAGATCTGGTGCTAAATTCCTTTGCTAAATACCTGGGAAGGGTACCCAGTTCTCAGGAACATACTGAATATGCAAATACCACCAGTGATTACTTTAATGAACCTGTTCTCAAACAACATGTCTGCACAAAGCTTTAATATTACCTAGGAATCAGGGTGTCCCCAACTAAGAGGAAAAATGCTTCTGGTGATAAAGACAAAATTTAAAAGTACGTGGTTTACTCTTTTATAGACCATGCTCAGAACTGTGTGTAACCTATGCTAAAAAATTAAAATTCTGCGCCCAAGCTCTTTTAGTTTTGCTCCCAGAAAAAAAATCACAGTTTTATTTTGTGTACAGTTCTGCAATGTCTGCCATTTTAGATCAATCATCATGGTTCTTGATTGTCACAGACAAGGCATTGACACACACATGCGCACACATTCTGTCTCGCTTGCAGGATTTCAGCAGGTATTGCTCAATCACTTCCAATCATATTTCCATCATAAAGGCTAGAATTTTACTTTTTAAAAAATACAGGAAGTTGGGTTCTGAGCCCTTTACATTCTGGAACTTTTCTAGATTTAGTAATATCCAACAGCAAGTAATTGACTGCTCAAAAATGCATTGTGCCTAGTAGTTTTTAAAGGTTAAAACAAAAATCTGTTGCACTCCAATACTGCTTTAAACAAGCATGATACAACCTAAAAATGGGAGAATAAAAAATTATCAATGGCAATGCCAAAACTTTCAGGAGAGAAAATGTTAGCACAAGACTTATTTTATTTTGGGACTTGGGTTGCTGTCCTATTTTGTTTCCATAAAAAAAAAACACCTTCTGAAATGGGTAATAAAAGAACAATACTTTTTCATATCAAAAAGGAAAAAAAGCTTCTTGCTTCCCCCTCCCAATATAAACACAGAAAAATAATCAGAGTTACAATAAACCAATTTCTCTAGCACATACGAATTCCACAAAATCTGTATTTAAGAGTGCAATGCACTTGCCTCCTAAAAGGTAATGCACTAAATAAAACAGTAAAAATAATAATTCCACGGGGGGGGGCAGGTTGCAATATATCTACCACATCAGATCGAAGGTCCATCTAGTTTAGTATTCTGTTTTCTCCAGTGACCAATTCTATCTTGGCTTATTTTTTCCTAATGGCAACAGAACTCCAGCAGCTGCACAGTAATCAGAAGTCAGAAATTGTTGTGCTAAATATCTCACATATACGGTAGTTCAAAAGAGTCCTTAAGAACATGTGAAACATAGGTGAGCATTGCAGTTAAAAAAAATGTAACTCCAATTTGTTAACCTGCCGGTTGGGTTTAACACTGCTTGGTCCCGCTGAAGCCAGCAAAATTAAAAAGAAATAAATCCAAATAATTAACTTCTAAGCAGTTTGTAGATTTGGCTCTAGGCACATTGGCATTTCTTCCACTCATGCCCATTTTTTTCTTTCTGATAGGCACTTTCAGTTGCTGTGAAGAGGACTGAAAGAGTATTAAATGATAGGAGGTCTAGAGCAGGGGTCTGCAACCTTTAAGACAAAAAGAGCCACTTGGACCCGTTTCTGAAGGGGGGAAAACTGGGAGCCGCAAAACCGGGAAGGTGACGTCGGGACGGTGCGTGACTAACGCACGCACCGCCCCCATGCGACGTCACAGCCAGTACAGCGCCCGCCACAGTGGGGAGTGTCGGGGCACACAATGCGCCTCCTCCCCTCGCTAGTATCCGCCCCGGAGCCGTGGCAAAGGTGTAAAAGAGCCGCATGCGGCTCCGGAGCCGCGGGTTGCAGACCCCTGGTCTAGAGTAAGGCTGCTGCCCCGCTTTCCATCATTGCTCACTCACAGAGAAGGGTTGGGTGAACAGGCAGAAGTACAGCAGGTCCAGGGGACTCCCCAGGTTAGCAGCAGACCCTAGTTATGTGCCCAGCCGTGTTATCCCATGATGCTGCCCTTTCAAAGACCATAGGGCACAATTCCTTCAGATGCATCCACGTCCTCCTGCTCACTACCATTATGTTCCAGCCAAGCTGCAATATGGGCTCTGCAGCAAACAGATGGTCATAGTTCAGCTAGCTGGCTGCTACCCACCTCAAATGTTCCCTGTTTGCAACAAGGGTCAAGGCATGTATGCCAACATTTTAAGCTGTGGCAGCTAGCCTGCCACTCTCCAGACAACTGTTGGGCTACAACTCCCATCATCCCTGACAATGGGCCATGGCGGCTGGAGCTGATGGGAACTGGAATGCAGCAACATCTGGAGGACTTTTAGTCACTTTTGGTTTAAGTAATACGCAGTTTGGCTCTAGTCTAGGGTTATCTTCTCCTTTTCCTTTCTCTCCTCTTGTATTCAAATGCACCACAGGGAGAAGGTAGGCCTGCTCATTCTAATCCAGAATAAGGACATGCCCCAGTTTGGATATAGTTACCCATATTGTATGTGTCACATTTTAGCTGTCCCTTCTTCTAATCTTCTCATTGTGGTTTACATATTTCCCACCCCCTTATATCCTCATAACAAGTATGTGTGATAGGTTAAACGCAAGAGTAAGTGAACTAGTCCAAGACCACTTCTGACTCAGGATTGAACCCAGTTCTCCCCAGCCCTAATCAGACACTATAACAACCAAACCATACTAGCTCTGTTATCCCTGGTTAGAACGGTAAAAAGTAAGTCCAATCCGTAGTTGGGAAGAGGAGGGAGCATGCAATCCTGTGGTCCATTCCAGGTTTTTACTCCCCAATTAACTTTTGAGTTGCACTGCACCTGCACTAGCTTCAAGACAGAACTTTTTGGTCAGTGTTATGTAAATCACTAGAGAAAGCGCTAATAAGTGTTCAGCCTTTAACTGGGCCATGCAGTTGTCAGGCTCATAGTGTGTCTGCCCTAAGCACAGATTTGATACAGTACCACGCAACATCAGAAATAAAGGTCACACTCTTCCAAATGGATTGTATTGGTTTGATAGTCTTGTGGTCCTCTTTTTAAATATATATATTTCCATTTTTGCTACTGATTTAATAATAAAAACTTTTTACTGTGATATTTCTTTTAATTTTAGCCTGGAAGAGTTGTGACACTTATTGAAGATCCTGAGGTATAGTAGATTCTGTTTTTATATACCATTTAGTATATACATTCTTCCGGAAAAACTCAGAAGCATATTTTGATAATACTGTACAGCTGTATTTCTTTAATTCTGAAATACAGAAAAAGTAACATGGGCTGCAATCCTATGCACTTACCTGGGAGCAAGCCCTACAGGACACAGTGGGACTTAGTTCCGAGTAAACATGCATATAATTTTATAGTTAATAAAGCTTACAATTTTTATCCAGAGAAACTCAAGAACTATTTATTTAAGCCCAACCCATTTCTTCAGATATATGTTCCTTCCCAACAGTACGCAAGACTGTTTAACCAGGGGTAGTCAACCTTTTGGAGCCCATGGGCATATTTGGAAAAATTGTAATGGGCAGCATACCCAGGCACACAACATTACTTGCTTGCCCCTGCCTTCTCCACCATCAGTTAGGCCTGAAATAAAGTGTAATTTGCTTGGGAAATGCAGCTGGAGAGGGCTAACCCCTCCCCAGCTACAATCTCCATAAAGATCATCCTGTCTTGAGTTGTAATTATGCTTCAAGTAAGTTTTCCATCGGCTACAGAAGACTTCTTTGAAGCTTAATTGCAATGCAGAGCAGGATGATGAGGGGGCCTGGGAAGCCTTGGCGAGCTGTGTGGCAACCACACAGTTTAACTCATTTCCCGGAGGAAGGTGGTTCATCTGTCCCTGAAGAGGAGTCTCTTGATTCACACAGGCTGGCCTCTAATAAATCAATTCCTGTGCACTTTTGAAGACTCCTGTTTTCTGTACTTGAGCTTCCATGTAGGCCACACAGGAGGGGACTTCCTCTCCTCTGAAGGCAGCATGGCAACATAGGCTACTAGCCTCTTAGGAGTCTAGCAAAAAAAAAAAAAAATGCAGGCTACTGACTTTTGTGGCTGCAGTAAACCTAACAGTTTGACACTGCACCAAAAGAAATTATGACCTTCCCTTCTCTCAGTGATTTATGTAGCCACAAGACATTATATTGCAGCCAATGAGCCTCTTTCATCATGGTTGGGACATTATCTCAGCAAGCTGCTGTTAAGTCTGTGATTGCCCTAGGAGGGAGGGAGGGAGGGAGGGAGGGGTGTTTAAACATCTTCCATGCTCACTGATGAACTTCAAAAAATGCTTCCTTGACCCAAACCTGGCCACGGCTATACAGAAAGGGAAAGAAGTCTTTGGCCTCATCCATCAGCCAAATGAACAAAAGCCACAAACAGTTGTTTGACACCAGCAAGGGAAAGACAGGCCAGCCCACACTAGATACCATTGCCCATATATAGCGTAACTGTCCTGGCTTGGAAGAAGTAATCTCCTCTTCTACAAATAATAAAAATGTGGAAAACGAACAAGAATAAAAATGGCCAGTTCACCCTTTATTTTTCTTGTAATGTGTAGCTCTACCTGTAGATTTCAGAGGGGACTGGGGAGAAGATATTGCAAGATACACTCGCAATATTCAGATACACTTTTGATCCATAATTCCAACACACAGTTTAGTAGTTAGGTGTACTCTTCATTTTAAACTCTTTTCCCATTCCTAGCATAGCTATCAACTTTTATGCAAGAACTTTGATATCCATACCTCCTGCAAATCTGCATGGTGCTTTAAAGGTATTTTTCGATCATTGCCAATGGGAAGATGCTTTTATTTTTATTACATCTGTTAAAATCTGCTTGGAATACAATGTGAAGAGATGAACAGAAAGGTTCCTTCCCTGTGACTTGCTGAATTAGGTGCAGTGTAGTAGCTATGACTGTAATTCTCTGCACCATGATAAGCCCTGGTGAACACTTATTCCAAGAAAACATGCCTAAGATAGGACAAAAAACAAGGGCCATGAAGTTTCTATTTCAAATTAGTGGTGAGCTTAAACCCCTCTTTCAGTCTATTTTCTGCCCATCTTTCCTCTTGCAATATGAAGGTGAAGGGTGAGCCATTTTACCAGACTATTGCAATAGTTACTGAGATAATGGCTGCATTCACATGTCATACTAAGCCATGGTTACAGTGGCGTAGCGTGGGTTGTCAGCACACGGGGCAAGGCAAGTAATTTCCGCCCCCTAACCCGTGGATTTTAGTAGGGGCAGAGAGCTGCGAGTGCAAGCGCGCGCCCCCCAGATGTTGCGCCCAGTGCGGCCGGCCCCCCCTGCACCCCCCACGCTACGCCACTGCATGGTTTGGACACTGTATGAACCACACAAGCTGTGGGTTTGCATGCTTCCATCCTGTGCAGCTAACAGCAAGAATTGGGACGTTCTTGCTTCCAATTAACTACAACTCCCTGTGTGATTTAAACCAAGAAATGTGGCTGTTGCTAGTCATGGTTAATTTAAACAAACCAGCTTCAGAAACCAGATTCAGAAGTTTGTTTGTTTGAAATTAATCATAGCTTAGCTTTGTAAAATAACATGCCTTTATTATCTTTATCAAGTAGGTCTCACCACAACACTCACAGTTTGAATCAACCAGTTTGCCATACAACCATGGTTAATAATAATAATTTATTATTTATACCCCACCCACCTGGCTGGGTTTCCCCAGCCACTCTTAAGGTTAAGGCAAAGTAAAAGCTTTACTCATCCTCCTGGCCACCAGGTAGGAACACATAAGCCTGGTGTTTGCTGCCACTTGTGCATGCCATGTTAAATCATGGTTTAGTATGTCAAAGGTGTAAAATTCAAAATAGCAGTATTGTTGTAATAAATAATAATAATAATAATAATAATAATAATAATAATAATAATAATATTGTTCTTAATATTTTAGCATATTCGTCAATCATAATCATCCTTTTGTAATGTGGATGGTGTTGCATAACCAGCCATTGTTTCTCTCCCCTGGACTTTACCCACTTTCACTGTAGGCAGTGACACCACTCATTTCTAAATGTTAAGAGCAGATTTGAGTGAAACACAGCTTAGAAACTGAAACATGGAACTTTCCATTTGATCGGAAAAAACTGCTTGAATCTCAGAAAGTTTCCCTGTAATGCTAACACTGAATTGAGATCAATGTAATAGCTGCTATAGACTTAAACCATTTTTTTGTAGTTGACAAGGCCAGCAAAATAGAGCATAGTGTCAGCCATTGTGAATTTTCTGTACCTTTCTGGTAGGTTTTTTCACACTGCTGTGCAGTTGGGACCCCATTATGCTAACAGACAGATTCCTCTATAAGCAAAGAATAGTTCAGCTTGTGTGTGTTTTCTCCCTCTACTGTATTTGTCCTGGTAAAACAAACTAATTCAGATCAATGCAAATAACAACTTGTATATCTATAGTCTGTAAACAATCTTCAATTATTAGTGTACCACTAAAAGTGCAGTAAAAATAAGAATAAAACTTCTAACTAGCAATTTTCTTATTTCATTTTAAATATCACTACACTAGCACAATCAGACCTGTTTCAACAGTACAGTACTTACAGGATTACATGTTAGCTTAAGCAGAGTGAAAAAGCAAGACAAGTCTGGAAAAAAACATGAAAGGGGGATTTCCTAATATTTAACAGAGTTACTAACCACACACCAGATAAACATAACATTGACTAAGTCACTTTTAAACACAGGTGTCTTTTAGGCCAGGACTAGATAGTACATGGCAATAGCTCAGTGTGGTGTAGTGCTGGATTATGGCTGCAGAGACCAGGTGCAAGTTCCCTCCCAGCCATGAAACTCACTGGGGGGCCTTGAGCCAGTTGCTGCCTCTCAGCCTAATCTACCGCACAGGGTTGTTGTTAGGATAGAATGCAGAGGGAGAGAGCTATGCACACCACCTTGAACTCCTTGGAGGAAAGGTATAATATAAACATAATAATAAATAAATCTTTGCCAGGTAATACCTTCCTTCTTGTAGCTTTCCCCCCTGATATAAGCCTGTGTGGGAGGAAAAACAGGATAAAGAGAGGGGTGTAGGCTCTCCATTTTCTCCAAGAAGGATGCCAGGGGACAATGGGAGTTGTAGTCACACAACATGCAGAGGGCCAGATTCCCCATCCCTGATTTAAATTGCTTCCTTTTGCATCATTAAAGTGAAGTATGTTTTACCTTCCTGGTTGTGTTCTTCAACAGGGCTGTGTATGGGGTGTTGCATACAAACTGCCACCAGGACAAGAAGGTGAAGTAAAAGCATATCTTGATTTCCGAGAGAAAGGTGGCTACAGGACTACAACTGTCATTTTCTATCCGAAAGATCCCTCAGTGGAGCCCTTTGATGTGCTGTTATATATTGGAACCTGCGAAAACCCTAACTACCTTGGACCAGCACCTCTAGAAGAAATTGCCAAACAGATTTTTAATGCAGTTGGTCCCAGTGGAAGAAACACAGAATACCTGTTTGAACTCTGCAACTCCCTCAGGGATCTCGTGCCAGAAGATGTAGATGAACATCTTTTTACTTTAGAGAAACTAGTAAAGAAACTCTTAGAACAGGAAGAAAGCAAAAATGTCAATTCCATATAATAATCACCTTGTGGTTTCAAACAGTCTCTTCATCATCAGGAGAACGGTTTCACTGATGACAGTAGTATGATTTCAAGATGCTCCATGTGGACTTTGAATATATTAATTTTCATGTTTCATTCAGGGCGCTACTGTCATTGATCAGTAGGAAATTATGTTTAAAGCTATGTCTTCAGGAGTTTAAGGGAGGAGGAGCTTTGAATTTTGGTAAAATTTTAAAGAATGCATTTCTCTCAGTTTCTCAGATATGAAGAAATAATTTATGCCCAATTTAAGTTTGAGGGAAATTTTTATTGATTTCAAGTTATTTAGATTTTTCTTCCTTTTAAAAAAATATAGTTTGGGACTAGATCCTGCACTCAGACAGACTATGGATGCAATCCTATACATATGTGCTCAGGAGCAAGTCTCCTTAAACCAGGCATGGCCAAACTTGGCCCCCCAGATGTTTTTTGGGACTACAACTCCCATCATCCCTAGCTAACAGGACCAGTGGTCAGGGATGATGGGAATTGTAGTCTGAAAACCTCTGGAGGGCCAGGTTTGGCCATGCCGGCCTTAAACAAAGTTAGGCCTGCTTTTGGGAGTAAACTTACATAGGATTGAGCTGTATGTGTTACATTAGACCTCAACTACACTTATTTAAGAGCAATCCCAGTGGGACCAGTCTATAATGGTTTGTGGATTATAGCACTGACATGGAAATCCTATGTACACTTACTTGGGAATAAGTCCCATGGAAGTTCAACTGATTTCAAAGTAAACTTCATAGGATTGCACTGTAAGCAGCAGTTATTCCTATGCAAAGACTAGGATATTTTAAAAACAACTCACTACAGGATATTTTTCATTTCGTTCATGAGTCAGCAGTTAGTTTATATATATACTACCTGCCTTTTGATAAAATGAGCAAATATTTGCATGAGAAGGAAACTGCACTTTCCTTTTAGGATGTAGGAAGACCTATAGAAGCAATGTGTAACTCAAAACATATTGGTGCCTTATATTTTCATCACAATACCTTTTTAAAAACAAGTTAGGGATATGACTTGAATTTACAATAGCAAGAATGTTCAGAAACTCCCATACTTAATCACTAGGCATAGTATTTTCACAACTATCCTATGGCTAAGTGCACACACAATAGTGTGCAAGAATCCCCCCCCCCCCTCCGGTCTATCTTGGGTCCGGTCACTTGTCAGCTTAATCACAGATTTGTATTACATATTTATCAACACTAAATTATCATTAACACTAACTATACCTTCTCCAAACCAGGATTTGCAATCCCCGATTAATATGGGAACCTTAGGCAACTATTGGTGCAGATTTAATGCTGAACTATGGTAAAAAGCAAACAGGTGGAAGAAGTGCAGCAGCTCACAGCTCACTCCCAATCCATTATCCATAGGTAAGAGATCAGCAGTGTTATGTCTGCACTAGACCAAAGACTTCAAAGGGAACACTGCAGAATAAATTGCAGGTTACTAGTAAACCGATTTTCAGCAGCACTTACTCTCAAGTCAGTGGCAAGGATTTAAAGATCTGTTCTTTGCAGCCTGTGGTGCTTTGTACTTACATTTCTTAACGAGCACCCCACCCACCCCTATGGTGCATGACAAAACACTTCTGAAACTGGGTGAAGTTTCAAAAGTATTTTTAACATGTCATGGGGGATTGGTTTCAGAGCCAAAGTCAAAATTCCCACTGGGTAAGCACAGGTAGACTGTTGGGGTAGCCTAAAGTACCTCTTTGCATATAGACTATTACGTTTGGGATTGAGATCCAACTTGCATAGCAGGTTAATCTCAGCCATCATTTAGGCACTTCTGAAACTTCTACTCCATTTACCATCCTTTGTCTGCACAACTTCCACCCAAATGGATGGGCGCTGTGTTAACTTTTCTAAGGGATAAATGATGGCCTCATTATTGCAATAGATTCGCAAAGGAGTTTCCGTCCCAACTGTGAATTTCCTTGCTTCTCATAGTTTAAGTTATTTTCTTTAAGCCTTCAACAGAAGCATATTTTTGTATTTTAATATATATATAGATATAAAGGTTCTCTTCCAAGTGTCAAGTGCTATTCCATTTTCTCATAACAAAATGTGATTCTGTATTTCTTTCCATTGTTCATACTGAAGCCTGTATGACTTTGCATCAGTAACAGAACAATTATTTATGTTTTGTGTCCATAAACCATCTCTCTTCCTTTTTATTAGTTGCTTGTAAAATGTTCCATTGCATTCCTTTGTGTGTGAGAGAGAGAAAGAATGTAACACCTGTTCAATAGACTGAGAAAAATATTTTTGTTGGGGAGTTGTTCTTAATGAGAACTATCTTACTACAGACCATAAATGGCTTCTTCAAACTACATGAAAAAAATTGCTTACAGATTATGGAAGGATGATGGCAGATAACCACTCCAGTCATTATAAAAGCATTTACACAAGAAGGTATTATAGGTTAGTCTTTACCCACTAAGGCTACAATCTCTTCCACTTAAATCAATGGGATTTTACCACTGATTTCTATAAGATGAGGACTTTATCCTAATACAGTATCTTTGACCATGGTCCAGCAAACAATTAAACCAGCAGTATGTATCCTAAGAAGCTTCTAAAGTAGCAAACACCATGCTACTATTATTTTTTTCCCTAGCTGAAGGAGTTTTAAAAGCAGTTTGTGGTATGGTGCGGGGGTCTCCTGTTCAAAAGGGGTGGGATAAAAAATTTCATTAGGTGCACTGATTATAGGTGTTTGGATCAGTTCGAAGAGTGTTTTCATGAATCAGATACAGAAGAAATGACTCAATGAGCTTCCATGCTTGTGTGAATGAGCCATCACAGACCTTGGCATCAGAGACAGAACTTTCATATTCTCTGATGCCATTTCAATTTGCAATACTTTTGAGCCGATTTCTCACATTCTACAGCAGTCAAGAATTAAATAGTCAAGTTTAATCTTCAGTGAGGCTCCCATAAAAAGTGATTATCTAAATGCACCATTAGCAATTGGGCGCAAGCACAGAATGTCACATGAAAAATGTCCTAAGTGGTCAGTCCTAAAACACTCTTCCAAGTCAGTCATTCCCCCTGAAATCAAGGGGGGTCTGCATCTCAATAAACATGATTTGAATCAGGTGCATTGTATTTTCATGTATCCAGAATCACAATGCATGGTATATTATTTTTATCACACACAGTATAGTTCAGAAGCAACTGAATTCCTATCCACAGCCTTAGATCACTATAAAACTTACAAGACACACTATGGGAGCAGCAATTTTTATTATATGTCTCAGAAGAACAGCAGACCAAACATATCAAGCACAGTGTATTTCTTTCTCTTCTGTTAAAGAATCGAGTTGTAAGAAAAGAGTCCCTACCTGCTTTGACACACACAAATGCTAAGTTAACATATGTCACCTTCAACAGTCACAGGCAACCTCCAGGGAATCTGTAATAAAGCACAGAAAAGATTGCATGAGCGAGCGGAGATATTAAACGTTTGCTTGAATTACTGTGCACAGATGGTCAGAAGGGAAATCCAGCCGATATAATATGCGCCTAATTATAGCTGAGCCAATTCACAGGGTACGATTACATACATTTGCATCTCCCTTGGCTTCTTTTGGACTTTTGTGGCCGCATGTCTTCCATCCAGGATTCTGCTTAAGGGGGGAAATAATTGAGTCTGCAGGAACAGGCTAACTTGCTGCTTGCCATACTTCACCCTGTAGCAGGAACCCCCCCACCCCAATCATTCTGTTTGCACAAACTTCACACACACTCACACTCACACACTACATACGCCATATTTCTGTTATAAATTCATAGAAAATCAACCATACATCGGATTTGCACTGTTCCATTTTTATTTTACTCCATATGACAAAGACTATCAAAGAGGGGGGTGGCTTTGTTCTGGTCGGCCATAATCCCTTCACCATCCCAGCACATCCACAGGAGCCCTGCCCAGTTGCTATGTCAACCCTGATAATCCCAGACAGAAGACAATCAAAATCACAAAGAACAGTGGATTCACCACAGACTGAAACAAAGGACAATGATCAGATCTTCCCTCTGGGGGCAGGAAACTGCAAACTCCCCACTGTCACCTGGAAAGTACTCATGGGGAGGGGGAAAGGAGGAACCAGCTGGGTGACAGGACACTCAGGTTACCACCACAACTCCTCCCTCAACCCCTCCTTTCTGTAATGTATGCATGATGTCAACCCTTTCTGTAACGTATGCATGATGTCAACCCCTCCTTTCTGTAATGTATGCATGATGTTTCTGGGGGTGGGCTTGAGCTAGAGGAGGGGAATTTCAAAAGTTTTTATAAGGTCTTGCAGCCCATTGTTCTGGGTCTTTTCCTCTCTCTTGCTAGTGAGGGGAACACCCTGTTGCAACAGTTCAATAAAGGCCAAGCCTACAGGCTGCTGTTTTGCTCCAAGTTATCCTGGTTGGTGTCTTTGTTTTTGTCCAAGGGAGCCCTCAGATTTTTCCGTTAACAACCCTGACAGGAAAGAGGGAAAAGCAGACATTTCTGCTCCTGTGCAAGCTATGCACCATCATGCTGACCTGCCACAAGACCCCCAAATCTGCCTTTCTAGGGAAGCAGCCAAGTTCCACTTATATGGGAACGCTATTCCCTTCCACAAAACAACCAGAAGGGAAGGAATTCAAGACATACATGATCCCTTGTAATCTTTTCTTTTCATGGCAAGGCGATTTGTATGTTCTTCCAAGGGGAAATACGACTCGTGTGACATCAACACCATGCAAAATAAGATCCACAACACGAAACACTTGAATTGGCTTAAACCTCATTGTGCAAGAAGATTGTGTACGTACTTTAATAAGTTAAGCGCAACTTACATCAACCCAACCACCTTGCAAGAGAGGGCTGGAAACGTTTATTTTAAAAAAATAAAAATCCTCAAGCAGCAAACGGGTGTTTACTCATCACTTCTCAAAGGCACAAAAGACTGGCCTTGAGCTGAAACATTTTGTGGAGAAGGAGCTGTGAAATCTCTGGATTCAGGGCCTGGCCTGGCTGGGTGAAGGCCCATAAAATGTGTTTTTGCATCCTGACAAAACGGAGAGGCTCTTTGGGAGCCTCGTTTCCTACGCTCGGGGTTTTCCTACCCCCTTCATAAAATGCCACCAGCCCAGTTTTGGGGGAATACTTTGCCAAGACGGATTCAGAAGGCGAATTCTGAAAATCCTGAGGAAAACTTAGTTCTGTCCCGCCAAGGCCTGTGCAGACAACTAAGAATATGCATCCTCCCCACAACGGGCAACTGACGTCTTGTTTTAATTTCCGGCTTTTGTTGTATTTGTCTTTTTTACGTGTGCTTGTAAGTCGGCTTGGTATTTTTATGTGACAAACAGAACCACGTAAAAATATACGGCTGATCACATTCGCTCCACCGCCTCACAAACTGAGCATTTCCCTCACGGGCTGGGAACGCACTGCGCATGCTCCGGCGGGAATGTGGCCGCTCCACACAAAACAGCGCCGAACGACCGAACGTTGTCCGTCGCCGGAGGAAAAAAAGGCGGGAAAACTAACCTTCGCGAAATTTTCCGGAATGAGCCGAAGACGGGCGGAGGCGAGGGAAGGGTCGAATGCTTTGCTCGCCTCCGTTCCACTCCCCCGCCCGCTCCTCGGTCTTTTACCTCGCGCCGTCTCCCCAGGCAACGCGCTTGCCGAGCCTGCCCCGGATGTTGATCCAGCTATTTTTTTTCCTCCCCGTCTCTTTTCCTTTAAGAACGGGAGGGCGTGGCCAAAACCGGCCGTAGTGACAATGCGGGCTTCCAATTGGAACGTTCGGATGAAGTGCATAGAGAAACTAAATGTAAAGAGTGGCACAAACACATGGCAATGTGAGGTTCCGTGTTGTTTTTAAAAAATTATTTACAGTGCATGCGGGTAACCTGCGGCTAAACTACAAATCCCAGCAGTCCCAGCAAACATGACGGGCGACAAACGGATACGAGGTGCCAGTAGTTTTCCTCACATCTGCGCTTAACAGTCTTGACTGGGAACCAGCTGCTGCGACTGGTGGGCGCCTCTACATTTTTTACAATCGGATTAAAACCGACGCGGCGGGCACCTGCGGGCCTCTGCGCGCCATAGAGAGGCGCGGACAGAGCGGCCCGCGAGACGGCCGTTTGTCCGTGCGTTGGGTTTGAAAGGGCGAGGAAGTGACGCAGACTTTCACCCAGCCAACCACCCTTCCTTCCGGAAGTAGACGTGGCCGGCTTCCCTGGGCGTCCGATGTTTGGTGCCTGTGGGGGCGCCTGTCGCCCGCGCCGGGCTCCGCCACACGATGGAGCGGCGAGGGAAGCGGCGGTGTCGGGGGCCGGCGGCGGCGCTGCTGCTGCTGGGGGCGGTAACCATGCTGGGGGCGAAGGCGGCGGCCGGGGCCGGAGGAAGGTCGCTCCCTCAGTTCAGCGACGACGTCCCTTTCCGAGTGAACTGGCCGGGCGTCGAATTCACCCTGGTAGGTGACCGGCCTGAGGGGAGGGAAGGAGGGCCAGGCGGCGATGAGGACGGGGGAGCGGGGAAGAGGCCGGGTCCAGGTGTCCAGGCCGGAGGGAGCTGCCTCACAGCACCGTGGAGCGGGAAGGGTGCCCTTGGGGTCATCTAGTCCAGCCCCCTGCAATGCAGGAATATCAGCTAAAGCACCCATGATCTCTGCTTTAAAACCTCCAAGAAAGGAGAGTCCACCACCGCCCGAGGCTGGCCCTTCCGCTGCCGAAGAGCTTCTACCCGGCCGGGGTAATGCAATTTCCACTGCACTTTGCTTGTATTTAGCCGAGAAACAGCTGCTATATTAATAATAATAATAATAATTTTTATTTATACCCCGCCCTCCAAGGCCGGGCTCAGGGCGGCTAACAAGCAATAATAAAAACAAGTTGAATGAATGCAACTTAAAAACAAGATTAAAATGCAACATTAAGACATTGAAACATTAAAATATGACATTTCAACATTACTCAGATGTGAGGGTGCAGGGTTTGGTTGGTTTCTGTTTTAATATAAAAATAGGCCAAAGAAAACTTCAGAGAACTTTATAAGTGTTTGCACTCTAATGTAAAAAATGGTGCCATAACGTAAAATGACTCTTTAGGAATAGGTGATCTCTTGATTTCAACAGCTCTTCTCCAAGAGTATCCAGAACCCCTACTGTGAGGCAGAGGAATGAAAAGAGCTTCCTCATTTAAAGTCTCCTTTCTTGGAGGCAGGGAAAGAAAAAACAAAAACGAGTTTGCTGCCTCTTCTACGTGAAGGCCCTTAAGGTATTTGAAGACGGCAATGCAGGGTTTTGTCTTTTCTTTTTACTCGTTACCCTGAGATCCAGCAATGGTGGGGCAAAAGACACATCCTCAGAATGAAATAACCTTGAGCTTACAGCCCTTCCACACACACACACAAAAAAAATCAATTTTTGGTCACCCTCAAGGTTGTCTTTCTTTCTTCCTTGGCAGTAGTATAACTTATGGGAAGAGAGTACTTCTCGTAACTATCATTGCGAGTAATGATTGCTGCGGGTTACGCAGAGATCAATCATTAGGCTGTATTCTATCTTCTGCACACCCATCTTTAAAGAAAGCAATTGTGGTGGGGTTGATTTTGAGGGGACATCACAAATTAATGAGCAGGCTTTAGTGTTCTCCAGGCACAGAAGGAATCCAGGAGAACTCAAAAACTTGCTCCCTAATTAGTGATGTTTCAGTTGACCCTTATAAATAACTTTGCTGTGGCTTTTTGAATCCGTTGTTTCCCTTGATGGACCCATATGGACACCAATGATTTTTATGGCAGATGGTAAGTCTGTCAACAGCTGTTACATGTGATAACCAAGATGGAGCCTTCCAGAAGATGGTGAGGGACAGGCAGGATCGAGGGTGCTGTCATCTTCCTGTCCTGTTTGTGAGCTCCCTAGATACAAGTGATTGGCCACTGTTTGGAACATGGTGCTGATTCTCATGAACCTTTGATGTGATCCTGCAGGATGCTCTTATGGAGAGACTGCTGTCATTGAGAGCAGACCGAGAATGCTTGTCCTTCAGCATCTGCTATACCGGACTATTTTAGCCCTGAATTGGATGGCTCCATGTGGTTATTTGGGTTGGGAGGAGATAGACTGTGGTCTACTGGTGGAGCCACTGGCCAATCTCTAGTGAACACGCAGCTGTGTTTCTTCCAAGGATTGCTCAACTACATGTACCCCTCAGGGCATTTCTTTTGCTATTAAGCAAGAATGCATGCCTAAGACTGCTTAATGCAGATCAGATATGCTGTAATTGTCGTGACAGGTTGAGTATATATTTACTTTTAGTTTTGATCACTTAAAATATATGAGTAGACCACAGAGGTTCCTATTAAGAAGTACAGTGGTGCCCCGCAAGACGAATGCCTCGCAAGATGGAAAACTCGCTAGACGAAAGAGTTTTCCGTTTTGGAGGTGCTTCGCAAAACGAATCTCCTATGGGCTTGCTTCGCAAGACGACAATGTCTTGCGAGTTCCTGCTGGTTTTTTTCCCGCCCCCCCCCTTTTTCTAAGCCGCTAAGCCGCTTATCAGCTGATCCACGTCAATGGGCTTGCTTTGCAAGACGAAAAAACCGCTAGACGAAGAGAATCACAGAACGGATTCTTTTCATCTTGCGAGGCACCACTGTAAAAGTTGACTGCCCAATATTTTGTTCTTGTAAATCATTTTGAGTTCACCTTTCTGGAGAAAAGTGACTAATAATGTCTTCTCATCCCTTACCAATAAGTACTGGTAACTACATGCTCAGACAGTTTAAATTTTGGCCATTTTTGAGTTACAGGTAGCCCTTTCTGCAAAGGAATATTGGAGGAATTTTGAGGGGTGAATTTTTAAAAAGAGGCCTTGACTGTGGCAAGAATGGGCATCGCTTAAGTGCAGGGCAGAGGAAGAAGATAACACCATCAGTATTGTATTGATTGTGTAGAAGCTATGAACAGCTGAAAGAGGGGAAAGAACTTAATGTAATGGAAAATTAGCAGTGTTGTTGATGTGCTAAAGGGGGAATTTACAAGATGGCGTACAGCAATTAAATCATTACTGTTTGTAAGGAGGGAAATGATCAAAATTGCATGGAGCTTAACAGCATTCTACATAACCATAATGGCAGGCCGTACTGGACCAACGGCCTGATTTGTTATAAAGCAGCTTCCATGTCCCTTCCATGTTCTTATGCCCTGCAGTCATGACAGCCTATAACATATGAAGACTGTTGAATTGAGTGAAGCAGGTTAAGTTATTATTCAAGCAGGTTTACTACACAAATAACTCTGCCCTTGTGAACATTGTGGGTGGAACTTCTAGGACAGCTCTCTGATAAGAAAAAGCTGCACCTTGTGTCTTCTAGTAACGAAGAGGGATAACTTTCTAGAAGTCCCTCAACATTACATTGCTCAAAAGACTGCTTGGTAAGCTGGTGGCAGTGACGTTACACAAGTTCAAAGACTCTTGAACCATATCTCAGTGCTTTGTAAAGGTGACTTGAGCAAGCTAATTCTACGAGTAACCCAGAAAGTGCTAAGGTTGAATTTTAAATGATGCGTATATTTATCTATGTTTGATGTCTGGGCTAATAGACATTTTAATATGTTTGCAGTGGCCTGTGGCCACAAGCAATAAACACAGATGGTATTGAAATACTATTTTAGTAACTACCGTATTTTTCGCACCATAGGACGCACCGGACAATAGGATGCACTTTGTTTTAGAGGGGGGAGAACAAGAAAAAAATTCTCCCCCTTCAGTGAAGCGGCAGGAGGCGCTGCACAGAGAGGGGGAGAACTTTCCCCCTCTTGTTTTCCCGCTCTAAAACAAGGTGCCGTTTTAGGTGCGTTCAGGCGGCTACCTTGGAAGCCTGGAGAGCGAGAGGGGTCGGTGTGCACTGACCCCTCTCGCTCTCCAGGCTTCAGGTTCCTTTCGACCTGCTCTTTGGGCTGGCGGGGGGAAGCCCATCACCAGCCCCAAAGAGCAGGTCAGGGAGCAGCGGAAAGGCGCAGCGGAGAGGCTCCTGCCATAGCCGCGCGTCACCTCTCCCGGCTGGAGAGGTGACACGGGGCTGTAGAGGTTCCTGCCATAGCCGCGCGTTACCTCTCCATCCGGGAGAGGGTCGCGGGGCTATGGCGTCTTCGCTCCATAGGACGCACACACATTTCCCCTTCATCTTTGAAGGGGAAAAAGTGCGTCCTATAGAGCGAAAAATACGGTAGTCAGCAGACCCATTTAAGACTACATTTTAATATTTGCTTACATTTGAGGCATTTCCACTTTTTTCTTTCTTTTTAAGCCCACTGCTGGGGTTTTGTATAAAGAAGATCATTACATCATTATGACAACTTCAGAAAAAGAAAAATACAAGTGTATTCTTCCGATGTTAGCCAGCGGAAATGAGGTAAGTTCTGTTTCTTCTCT
The DNA here is from genome assembly GCF_965112155.1 of Podarcis liolepis. Lineage (NCBI taxonomy): Eukaryota > Metazoa > Chordata > Lepidosauria > Squamata > Lacertidae > Podarcis > Podarcis liolepis. The sequence goes on from NC_139557.1 coordinate 112,018,333, forward strand.
CTCTCTCTTTTAAAGCAGGAGTTTCTACAGCAACTAACAGAATATTCCTGTGCATATCTACTCAGAAGAAAGCCCTATACGCCCAGATAAAAATGTGTGGGATTACAGCCTAAATTTATGTATAAAACATACCATCACCTTTCTATAAAATATTTAGGATGTGTTAAATACATTAAAAACACAACCAAAAAACCTTCAGTGTGTGTGTTTGTCGAGAGAGAGAGAGAGAGAGAGCGCAATTAGCTGTGACATAACAGGCAAATGAATTTTTGCCTGACTTTGAATGGAAACTTCATTTTTAATGCCCCTTGGAACACCTTGAACAATAGGATCTCTAACATATCCTTTTGGAGTCATGGTCAGAGCAAGGAGACATTGGACAGTTCAGTTGGTGTTGATGCATAGATACGTTGAATTTGAGTATAAGCTTGAGCAGATTCCTCCTTCAAAAGCAGTTAAGTCTGTGGGAGCCCAGACCAATAGCTTTGGAACAGTCAGTCCAGATAGAACTGCTTTTCTTTTTAAGGAGGCTCCCAGTGGGTTAGTCTGAATTATTTTTCATTGATTTCCTTATTGTTCTTGTGCCTTGCCTTCTTCTTCCTTGAAGTTCAGGATAAGTAAAAGCTAACCTTAAAACCATACAAATTGCAAAGACTCATAATACAGTTAAAATTGCAGCCAGTTAATAGCCACTTTATAGCAGTAGCAGCAAACAGACTCTCAGCAGCAGTGCGGCAGTTAACCATTAAATGCCTGGCAAAATAAGACTGTTTTAAGGTGGTGCCTAAGTGCCACTACTGTAATCTTAGTCAGCAGGGAGTTCCCTAAAGGGAAGCCCTGCCTCACCTCACCACCCCACAGGTCTCTCTCAGCATCACAAGCAGTTAATCCCCCGGAAGAACCTATCACGTAGCTTGGGGGCTCCTTCAAGTGCTTGGGTTCCTAGGTCATTTAGGACATTATACACCAGTGCAAATACCTTGAATTGGTCTAGTGGCTTAGAAATCCCATGATTGGAGCAATATGTGCCATCCTCATTGCTCCAGGTGGCAGCCTGGCAGCAGCATTCTGCAATACCAGCTACCTCTGGACCATATTTGAGGGCAATTCCATGCAGAGCATGTTGCAATAGTCCAAACAAGAGGTTATTCAAGTGGATCACACCAAGCTAGCCCAGCCAATGGGTGGCCAGAGGTGGGCATAAGCAATCCTACACCACAGATTACCCGGGTCTGCAACAATAGCTTTAGGTTGAGGACTACTTTTAATTACAGTGATACCTCAGGTTACAAACTTAATTCGTTCCGGAGGTCCGTTCTTAACCGAAACTGTTCTTAACCGGAGGCGTGCTTTCACTAATGGGGCCTCCCACTGCCGCCGCACCACCAGTGCGCGATTTCAGTTCTCATCCTGGGGCAAAGTTCTCAACCCGAGGTCCAACTTCTGGGTTAGCGGAGTTTGTAACCAGAAGCGTTTGTAACTGTATACTGTACTTGTATATTTTAAATAGATTGTATATATGTATGTAGTTTTATTCCTATCAATGTTAATGGGTTTTTATTCGTTTTTTAAAAGGTTTTTAGCAATTCTTGTTTTTATCTGTAAGACACCCTGAGTCTAATTAAGAGGGAAAGGCGGAGTACAGTGGTGCCTCGCAAGACGAAAATAATCCGTTCTGCGAGTCTCTTCGTCTAGCGGTTTTTTCGTCTTGTGAAGCAACCCTATTAGCGGATTAGCGCTATTAGCGGATTAGCGGCTATTAAAGGCTTAGCGGCTAAAAGGCTATTAGCGGCTTAGAAAGGGGGGGAGCGAAAAAAAATCGAAAAAAATTGGGAACATCGTCTTGCGAAGCAGCTCAAAAACAGAAAACCCTTTCATCTAGCAGGTTTTCCGTCTTGCGAGGCATTCGTCTTGCGGGGCACCACTGTATATATGCATAGAATATTATTATTATTATTATTATTATTATTATTATTATTATTATTATTCCCAAGCTGCTATTACTCATAATTTGATTACCTGAATTATTGGGAGTATTAAATTGATGTTTATATGTTAGTTGCTGTCTTGTATTTGCCTAGCTGTGGGTGGGGGGGGTGAGTTGTGGTTTTGTAAATTGCTTGGAGCAGATGTTCACTTAGGCAGGATACAGATTTAATTATGCATACACGTGCATTGGAATTCATATAAAGATACATGTTTATCTAGAATATACTTAATGGTATTATTTTATCTTATGGCCTTAAGCACAAAAAGATAGTCTTAGATGTGTTACTACTCTGCAAGCCACTATAAAACAGTGTCGTTCCAGAAATTCTGGCACATAAACAATAAGTTAATGAATTTGAACATCTTTTTCTGTGTACACACACACACACACACACACACAATTATATATGTGCGAGAGAGCAGAGAGGACACATTCACATCAACAATAAATCAGAATCGAAAGAGCTACTGTATTTTTCCGTGTATAACATACCCCATGTATAAAACGCCCCCTATAAGAGGGGATTCCAAATTAAGAAAATGAGGGAAGATTGCTGAGCTTTTTTGGGGGGGGTTAGCCTAGAGTTGCTGAGCTTTGGGGGGGGGGGAGTTGACGTAGATCTCTTACCCGTCTGACCTTCGCTGCCACTCACACTCGTTGCAAAAGCCACCTGTTGCCTGTCCACTCAGCAGCAGACGCCGCCAAACACCCGCCCAATTGCCGCAGCAACAGACAATCAACACCAGCCATTGCAGCAGCCACCAATAACACGCCCAATAGCTGCTGACAATCTCTGGCTTGCGGCAGCAACCAATCCCACATCCCCCCCATGCACTAACCGTTTATAAGACAACCCCCAATTTTTAACATAATTTTTTAATTTAAAAAAACCTCGTCTTATACATGGAAAAGTACAGTACTTAGATTTATGCAAGTGGCTTGTAGTAGCTTACTAGAATATGTTGCAGCAGAAATTCCCCTTGATTCCAAAAGCAGTTTTATGTAGTGATGAGAAGCATAAATTCCTCTTGGGTCCATAGAACTACTTCTATATTTCTGTGGATCTTGGCCTGTGTGGTTTCTTTTCCAGACCTTAAAGAAAACCAAATGGGACATTTAAGTATATGGTGTTGACAACAAGTAATTACTGCCTAGAAACCATAAATATAAAAACTATTTGGGGATTATAGCCTTTGTGTTCTGGGTCGTATATGTCAGTTTTTTGCAAAAATAAATGAATGTACCTAGCTCTGTGTCCCTCCATGTAATAGTGACATCCAGCTGTTCTCTTTTTAGGAGGAAGAAAAGGACTACAAAGGGCCCAGCCCCGCAGAATTGTTGGAGCCTCTCTTTAAACAAAGCAGCTGCTCTTACAGGGTATGTCCACTTTGAATTTGAGGCAAAAGGCTCCAGATCCTGACATCACTCTATACGCTATAGAGTGGATAAGCTCGGTAGAAGCTCATGTTTTATTTCCAGTAAACCCACCAGCACCACACAGACACATTGCTGTTTCTTTCTGGTGCCAAATTTTCCTGCAAGTCAGTGGGCATTATGGATACCCAACCATGTACACAATTGTGACTTTAAAATGGAAATTATTGTTTTTGAATAATTCCAACTGATGCCTGTTAACCGAATGAATACAGGGTGGAAAATGTGGTGGGCAGCGTGTCTGCCTGTGCCCTTTGGGACTGAAAGAGCACAGTTCCATTAGGCCACCTCGTTTAATTCAGGGCACTGATAGATTATGGCGATGTTAAGCAGCCATGGGGCGCTGTATCCCACCAACCCGAGCTCAAGAACCAAGGGCTAACCTGGAGTGAATTCCATAAATGCCTGAGAAGTTTGCCTCTCAAATAGAGTCTCCGATTACATCTTGCAGCTACTTTTTCCTTTCTCTTTTCATTTGCTTGCTGTGGAAATGCAACACATTTCAACATGTCCTGAGTCCTTGAAGGGAGGTCAGGCTGCAAATCTAAATATTCTTACCCATCCATTTTGTTGACGTGTTCCCTTATCGCAAGAACAGCCTTGAGTACCGTTAATAACCAAGGATTCTCTAAAGGACTTCCTGCATGGTCTGAAGTAGCAAGGCCACTGCTCATAATGCAACTTAATGGAGCCCAAAGTTTATATAGGAAGGGCTGGAGTTGGTTTCAGCTCTCTGCTTGATCCACAGGTTGCAGTGGGAACATTAAAGACATTGCACTGAAGCTCGTTCCGTGGTTGTTGACTTTGACAACTACTGTTGGGTGACATTTCCCTTACATAAAGACTTCCTTCGTTACATTAAAACAATGGTGACATCACCTTTTATATATATTAAGACTCCAAAAATGTGGGGAAAACCTAAATGCTTTTGCTGTGAAGCTATAATAAATAATCACCTTTCATGATTGTCATTTCACTTGGGCTGCTGCTTTGTTTTTTAAAAAATAGATTTGCCTGTGCTGTGTGTGCCAGTTAATGCCAAATATATATCTCTTTAGATTGAATCCTATTGGACTTATGAAGTTTGTCATGGCAAACATATTCGTCAGTATCATGAAGAGAAGGAAACTGGGCAGGTATGTCTCATTAAAACTTTGGTCCTCAAGGGTAAAATAAAGCTTGAAACTGACGTTTTTATTGTTTTGTTATCATGACGATTGAAGCATTGGAGGAGAAACGGTTGTTGTAAAACAAAAAAGTGAAGATGTATGTCTTTTCTCTCTTTTTGTGTAGAAAATAAATATTCAAGAATACTTTCTTGGGAACATGCTACACAAGAGCCCGATACTTGATCCAGGTTTGTTATTTTGCTTTTAAATGTCAGTGGTCAGGAAGAAGATAGCATCCATTCACTCAACTCACTAGGGAAAGCACTGTGTAATTTATGCCACTGCTCACCAAGAATCAGCACCATCCCAACATTCAGTGTGAAGTTTGAGAAGAGCCTAAGCACACATAACGCATGCAATGCTCAGCTCTCACTTTTGGGGATTTAAGACTACACAGATTTGACCTATGTGTGCTTTCTATCCCCCTCCCCCCATTATAGAGCATGGTCAATCATCTTGTCCAAGCCATTCATGTGAGTCAAGTTCATAGGCAGTTTAGGTGCAATTGGGTGCAGTTCCGCTTGCCGCTGGGTTTATAGGGATTGAGCAAGAAACTCTTCTGTTATATCTGCACAGGTCATGGCACTTCAAACACTGGGCTATTTTCCTACCATCTGAAACTGAAAATAACCCCAACATAGAGAAACCAGGCCCTCCTTTAAATCTTGCCTGAAAATGTCCCCCTTCTTCATTCATGCTGTTCAGTATTCACAGGCTGGCATGTAGCTTATATTTGAATGGCAGTGTCGGATCTGTCAGTCAATACTGGATTCTTAAGTCAGATTTATATCCAGAGAGTCTGTTGAGATACAGAATCTTTGTTTCAGCAGATTTGCTTCCTGGCTCTGTATTGGTTTGTATATAGCAAACTGTGACTAAAGTGTGATGCTTGTCCCGCTTGCAATGTATTCCAGAGCAAGAAGAGAAGGAAAATGAGAAAGACAGCGCAAAAGAGGCAAGTAGGAAAAGGTTGCCTTTGCTCTCCTGCTCCATGATCAGTTTAATTCATATCTGCATCTAGATCAGCCTTCAGCAAGCTAACGTCATTCAGATGTTTGGGTCTGAAGCTCCTCATCAGCCCCAGAAAAGGCTGATCTAGATTGTTGAAACTCCCTCTCTCTTTTTGAAGTTGATGTGTTCTTCCTTTTCTTGCAGATAATATTGTTTGATTCAAGTCTGTTTTTATTAAGGGAAAGCGACTGTTTTTGTTAGTCCTGATGCTATACACTGCATTGCCAAATTAGTTTGTCTTTTGTTTCCCCCCCCCCCCAAGATAGTTTCTACCACGGCTGCAGAGCAGAAAATCCACCAAATGCAAAGTAGACATGCTAAAGAAGAATTCGCATTTAAGCAAACTGAGTAGCCGCCCAAAGTAATACTTTCATTTTCCTTATTTTATTTTGCTAATATAGATTCCTATGAAAAATATAGAAGGGCAGATGACCCCATATTATCCCATTGGGATGGGAAATGGCACGCCTTGTACCCTGAGGCAAAACCTGCCCAGATCAAGTTCAGTCATGTATGTCTGCCATCCTGAAGCCAAGCATGAAATCCTTTCAGTGGCTGAAGTTACTACATGCGAATACGAAGTGGTCATTTTGACCCCTCTCTTATGCAGTCATCCTAAATACAGGTAAGGAATTCAGGCCAGGTCAGGCCTTCTAGTAGCCACCTGGAACAATATTTCCTGAAGAGTTCCCTCTCATTCACTCTCCTCACAGAACTTTCATCTGTTAACGTAAGGGAGGTTCCAGGCTGAGCGTCACACAAATTTGTACATCTTGCTAAATCATGCAGAGGCTGGAACAAACCTTGGACTCATGCACTCCCTTCTCCTCCTCCTGTGCAGCTGGGGCGAGTCCTTCAGCTGCAGTTTTATTCATTTACACTGAATCTCTGCTTGCGTTTTGTGTACAAGACAGGGATTTTGACTTATAGCCAACTCCGATTAATGCAATCAGCCAGCTTCAGAAGCCTCTGTTGGAAGTTGGCTTGTTCTTAAAATGACCACTGTCTGTTATTTACACAAAATAAGAGAAATCAGAAGTAAATACGGCTAAGGCAGAGGTTAGCATATGGGTCCAAGACTCCCTTCGCTCATCCTTTCTTGTAATATTAAACTAAACTATGTTCTAGTGTGACATTAAGTGAGTTATTATACCTGAGACAGGCTGGCTACCAGAAGCGGCATTTCTGTATCAGATTATCTCTTCCCCTGTAAAAATGTTGGATAACCCATCAGCATTGCAATATATTCACCTGCTGTGCTTCTTTGCCTCAGTTCCACATCCTTGGTGCAAGTACAGAAAAATACACAGGGTGTTGACATTATGACCCAAGAGGTCCTACCTATAATGAGAGAGAGGAAAAAAACTTGACATGGGGTTCTGTTTACAGTGGCAACCCTATGTTTGGTGTAATGTGTAATTCTGTCCCCAGAAACCTGGTGTAGATATGAGCTTTCTAATATTAGTGTGAACCAGGAAGTAAAAATGATCTTTTAGATTTATTTATTTTTTGGAAAAACCTGTGGTGGGACCTTGCAGGCACAGAGCCTTTTAGCATAATGGCATCACAATGGTGGATCAGTTAAGTTTCTTTTTTAAAACAGTTTTGATTTTTTTAGTATATGCTATATTGGGGCCACAAAACCTTTCGTGCAGGGGCTGCGCGTGAACCGCCCCATGATAAAAGTTCGCTGTTGTTTGCACAGGTTCAGAGCGTCCCCCGTGAATGACATATTTTGCCAGTCGCTGCCAGGAGCCCCACTTAAGCCCCATAACTTGCAAAAACTGGAGCAGCTGGAGCAGGAGCACCAACAGCAGCAAGAAATGATGAAGCCGCCTTATAGAAGAGGCAAGGAGGTAGGAGCCCAGAGACATATTGCTGATGACAGAAGTGTGGAAAATCCTGCTATTAATCGACCCTTTCTGGATGGCAAGGCTTGACTTCTGCTGGGGAATTCTGCTACACAAAATTCATGCTGGGATTTCAGTGGCCTGAAAGTGGTGGCCTGCGCGCGCGCTCTCTCTCTCTCTCTCTCTCTCTCTCTCTCTCTCCCCCCCCCCCCGCCAAACAGGTTGCCCAGTTCTGCTCTGACTATCTTAACCTCATTCAGGAACCAGTAGTGTCTTTCATGCTGCAGCTATTAAATCAGTCTATTAAAGCTAGAAGAATTGTGTGATCACCAGCTACTGCAACAATTTAAGGCTGCTGTGCTATTCTCACATACATTTGAGATTGGTTTAGAAGTCTCACAAGCCGCACGTCTCACATGGTTGTGGCTTTTTGGCCATACTGTGTTACCTTCCCTCCCCCCTTACCTGTGTGATATGTGTGAAGTGTGTGAATCTGCCAACTGAGGGTCAGTGAGCATGCAGTATTCAGCCTGCATTTGACCATGTGTGCACATTAGTGCACGTCACAATACATCCATTAATCCTTGACATAGAATGTGACTCTTTCTTTGCGTTCTGTAGCAGACTAAGAGGGCTATCCTCTCTAAAATCAAATGCCCAGTACCATCTAAATCTGCACATATTTTAATTTCAGGAAGAAGTGAATTCAGCAAAGGAAGAGAAGTTTTCCTCCTTCCACAAGCCAGTTGCCGTCGGAACGCCACATCTGTTAACGGTTGGAACAACACACATTTCCAAACTGACCGACGATCAGCTCATAAAAGAGTTCCTTAGCGGGTCTTACTGCTTTCATGGGGTGAGGAATCAATTCTATGCAATGGGCTCGACTTCACACGTGTGTTTTGCCTTCTCCCTCCCATTATTTCACTGAGAGCCAGTGTGGTGTAGTGGTTAAGAGCGGTAGATTCGTAATCTGGGGAACCGGGTTCACTTCCCCGCTCCTCCACATGCAGCTGCTGGGTGACCTTGGGCTAGTCACACTTCTCTGAAGTCTCTCAGCCCCACTCACCTGACAGAGTGTTTGTTGTGGGGGAGGAAGGGAAAGGAGAATGTTAGCCGCTTTGAGACTCCTTAAAGGGAGTGAAAGGCAGGATATCAAATCCAAACTCCTCCTCCTCTTCTTCTTCTTCTTCTTCTTCTTCTTCTTGATTCCACCCAGAACCCCAGTCATGTTAACTTTTGTATTTTGTCTTCCTACAAATGTTAAGCAAAGCAGAGCAGTAAAGAGTGTGGGTCTCAGCTTGGACCTTGGAAGTGTACCTGCTCCCCACCCCAGTCTCAAAACTCCTAACAGTGCTCTCGTGTCATATCTAGCCTTTGTACGGAGATCTGTGGGTTAGAAACATACATTGAGTTGTGTTCACTTTTTAAAAAAACCTGATGGGTGTCGTGCTTGCTGGAAGCAGCTTGGATTGCTTGAGTTTTATTGCCTTCTCTTCTTCCTAGGGTGTTGGCTGGTGGAGGTATGAATTCTGCTATGGCAAGTATGTGCATCAGTATCACAAGGTACGTAGAAACAGCTGTTGGAAGGTTCTGCCGCTAGGTGGCCACATACAGCTTTTTCAAATCAAATTTGCTGCTGCACAGGAAAGTTCTTGAAAGCAGGGCTGCAGAGTTAGTAAAATTCATTGGTGCCTTTGCTACTGCTGCTGTGTTTTATTAGAGCACTGTGCAAGGGGTTTGGGGAACTTGCAGCCCACCAGGACATTTTGGGCAGACCCATGCCCACCTGCCTTGCACCTGAGGGCAAGGGAAAGCAGGGCTGGGCTAAAAAGGGTTGCCTGCCAAGCCTCACCGCACAGTCTTTTCCCAAGTGCTCAACCGCTAGCTGGATGTGTTTGGCATTTGGGAAGCGCTGAGTGCATGCATTGCAAGTAGATAAACTTTATTCGCATTAGCCAACGGCCACAGCAACATAAAACAAGCAATATATACAATTAAAAAGACAACGATGGGTAAAAAGGACAATCAAATGACCAAGATTATTGTTCAGATAGTGGCCCTTAATCTCATTGCACCTTTGATAAGCCTAGCAACCTTGGCTGTTGTCTGATCATTTTGATCTGAATGCATTGCAACTAGGGCTGGGCAATATCTGGTTTTCTACATCGCGATATATCACCGACTAAACATCGCAATACAGTCATACCTCCACTTACGTATCCCTCTGCTTATGTAAACTTTGGGATACGTAAGCGGCAAACCCAGAAGTTCTCTACTGTGTGCAGAAGCGGTCCCTCCAGTTGCGGAAACCTCAGGATCTGACTGGAGCTCCGAAACTGATCCCGTCCGCAACCGGGGGTACCACTGTATACTGATATTTTGCAATGTCTGAAATACGTATGGAGCTATGTAGAGACATTGGCTGGATTCACGGTTTTTCCCACATTGTGATTTTTGCGTTCACACACACACACATCATGATTCGCAATATATTGCCAGGTCAAAATTATGAAACCGATATCACGATACGGACTTTGAACCAGTTTTGGATGATATATCGCCCAGCCCTAGTTGCAAGGTGCTTTGCGCAGTGCTTCCAACCAGCTGGTGGTCAGCGCTTAGAAAGCATTGTGCAAGGGACTTTGAAAGGTCTCTGTCACATGACAGTGTTGTGACTTCAGGTGATTGACAGGTGGTCGTCCCACCCACCTGCCAACATTTGAAGTGGGGGAGACATAAAGATATTGCCCACTGGGCTGGAAAGTTTCCCCATTCCTTTTTAAAATCAATTTTTCTTAATAGTTTTCAACATAAAATAAAAATCACACTAATCTAGAAAAGAAAAAAAAGAAGAATAAAGAAAGGAAGGAAATGAAGAGAAGAACAAAAGGAAATTGCAGAGTCCACTCTGAAAATTTAATCTTAACCTTTATTCCACATGCAGAAGCGTGAACCCTCCTAGCTCTCACCTGGGAGCTTCCCCCTCTTCCCCCAGTCTCCCTCCCTAGGAGATCCTCCTCTCTGTCCTTCCTCTCACCCATCTTCCTCTTCCTCTTCAATCCATCACTTTCCTGCATGTTTCTTCCTTAGTCCAAGAAATACAGTGGATGCTCGGGTTGTGAACGTGATCCGTGTGGGAGGCACGTTTACAACCTGCAGCGCCACGTGTACACACGTGCGGGTCACGATTCAGCGCCTCTGCACATGTCAAAAGCGCAATTTAGTGCTTCTGCGCATATGCGAGCGCCGAAACCTGGAAGGAACCTGTTCCGGTACTTCCGGCTTCGGCGTAGTGCACAACCCGAAAACGCACAACCTGAAGTGTCTGTAACCCGAGGTATGAGTGTAATGAAAGTTTCCCCATTCCTGTGCTAAACAAACACATGAACAAGGGAAGCTGCCCTGTGCCACTGAACCTCTGGCACATCTAGCTCAGTGTTGTGCACTGACTGGGAGTGGTTCTCGAAGGCTGCACACAAGAGCCTTTCCCTCCCCTATTGGGAGATGATGGAGATCGAACCTGGGGCCTCCTGCGTGTAAAGCATGTGCTTTACCACTGAGACGCAGCTCCAGATCGCCCTCCTTGCTTCATAGTGCCATCCCCACGTTCAGTGATTTAGGGGCAGAAAATGTTTCACGATATGCTTGTGATCATTTCCTGACAGCCCAAAAACCCCAAATGGTCAGAATGGTCAAATAGCTTCTTCTGCTTTTTGCATGTAATGCACACATAGGACGTCTGCCTATAATGGCACTCGGGTTGCAAAACATCCTTCTCTAGCTCTGACCCTGTAATGGTCTCATGCTATGCAGAAGGAAGTTGTGTTCAGGAAAGTTTTTAATGTGTGACATTTTAATGTATTTCTAATCATTGTTGGAAGCCGCCCAGAGTGGCTGGGGAAATTATTATTATTATTATTATTATTTTATTATTTATTATTATTATTATTATTATTATTATTATTATTATTATTATTATTACTATTACTATTATTATTATTACTATTATTATTATTATTATTATTATTATTATTATTATTTGCAAGCAGCTCTGGAGAAGGGCTGTAGCTCAGTAGTAGATCACATACTGTGCAAGCAGAAGGTCCCCAACGTCTCCAACTCTAGCGTGAAAAGACTTCCATCTGGAGCCTTGAAGTGCGTAGGGCAGCTTTCTGTGGATGGGAACTGGAAAAGTGCCCTCGCAAAGCTTCCAGTCATTTTAATGGGATTTGACAGGAGAAGATTCTGCTGGGCGTTCTCTTATTTATTTGTGGCTATCTGACTGTGAAAGGGACGGGGTGGCGCTGTGGGTTAAACCGCAGAGCCTAGGGCTTGCCGATCAGAAGGTCGGCGGTTTGAATCCCCGCGACGGGGTGAGCTCCCGTTGCTCGGTCCCAGCTCCTGCCAACCTAGCAGTTTGGAAGCACGTCTAAGTGCAAGTAGATAAGTAGGTACCTCTCCAGTGGAAAGGTAAACGGTGTTTCTGTGTGCTGCTCTGGTTCGCCAGAAGCGGCTTAGTCATGCTGGCCACATGACCCGGAAGCTGTACAATGGCTCCCTCGGCCAATAAAGCAAGATGAGCACCGCAACCCCAGAGTCGGCCACGACTAGACCTAATGGTCAGGGGTCCCTTTACCTTTTATCTGACTGTGAATTTAAGTTCCCTTCTATACAGAAAACCATCAGCAATTGTGCCTATGGACAAGCCTCCGTTAGGTGAATTTCATCTCTAAAAGTTATGTTTTTATTCACTGTCTTCTCAAAAATTGCAAAATCACATCTTTTTTTAAAAAAAGTTTTTTGCAGTATTTTTCAGGCTATTTCAGTGGAGTTTCTTTCCTGACAGCATGAATATTGCTTCTTGAAGGATTTATGAGTTTGAGTGAACCGAGTTCACTTCTTATAATACAGCCACTTGCCATTATACAGATTCAGCACATATCAAACAAATCTTACCCATTTGAGTCTCGGAAATCATGACAAAGAATAAATCATTTAAAATAGGCGATCGTGCAAGAAGAAAAGGCGTCTGTGTAGCATTTTCATCTCAGTAACAAGGAGAATTGTTGTCCTCTTTCAGGATAAAGATAATGCCAAGACGACCATAGTTGTGGGCACGTGGAACAAGGAGGAACACCTTCAGTGGGCGCAAAAAAACGTGGCCAGAGCATATCACCTCAAAGACGACGGTCTGCAAACAGTGAAGTATGCCTGAGTTGGTTTTTGGATGAAACCTCAGAGATGGGGCTTGCAGCTTGTCCTTAAAATCAGTTATATAGCAGAATTGTTTTCCAAGTCACCAATGCTCACTGTCTCCAGCCTTAGTCTTGAAATTAAAATCTCTGCATCTTGAATCCATCCCATGCTTTTTAAAAGTCCAGACTTCCCCTCACTGGGCCAACAGGCTTAAAAAGGTGTGAGGAGAGAACACATCTACTTTATAGGAAGCTCTGCCACGATGCCATTTTTTTACAGAGCACTCCACCCGTTCCTAAAGCTGGCAGAGGGCCTTCTTGGTAGTGGTGCCTACCCTGTGGAACACCCTCCCATCAGATGTCAAGGAAATAAACAACTACCTGACTTTTAGAAGACATCTGAAGGCAGCCCTGTTTAGAGAAGTTTTTAATGTTTGATGTTTTACCGCTTTTTAAATTATTATTAATATTCTTTTGGGAGCCGCGCAGAGTGGCTGGGAAACGCAGCTAGATGGGCAGGGTATAAATAATAAATTTTTATTATTATTATTTTATTTTTATTATTATGCTTGGGAGGATGTGATTTAATCCTGCATTGGCTGTTCACCCTGTTCCCAGTAGGGAACAAGACTGTACAGCCAAGGCAGAATTTATTCTCTGCTCATCCTCTGATGAGTGAGGATTAAAGCCCTGTGCAAAAGCTCTTTTTGAAGCAGCTGGTGCTTCTCCTTTAAGCCAGCAAGCCAGTGGCAGCAGCAGGGGGTAGAGGGGCGAGTCTTCTCCATCCCCCTGCTACCACTGCCTACACACTTAAAGGAGAAGTACAAGATGTTTCAAACAGCATCTGCCCCCCCCCCACACACACACACACAAAAGACGCCGCAGCAACAGGAAGGTGATTCTGCTTGGTTTGGATGCCATCACAAGCTCTCTGTGGGGAGTTCTTGCACACATCCAAACCCAATGCTAGAGATTGCCCACCATGGCAATCCTGTTTGGTCCAGGTGTGTGAGAGGGCTCTCTGTAGGAATTTAGCAGACAGCAAAGCTAACAGGAAGGCTCCCCCCCCCCTTTGAAAGCAAGGCGGGGGGAACTGCCCTTTAGCAATGTCTTGCTGCCTGCTATTTGGTTTGAAGTCCCAGCTCTGGAACTTCAAAGCACCCAGCCCCCTGCCATTTGTGACATCAGTTGGTTGAATGGCGCGTGCCCCCCCCCCTGTCAAATTTGGCCTGCAAAGCAAATCCCAAAAAGAACCTGGCCCATGGAACCAGAAATGTTCCGCACTCCTGTACTCGGGAGACAGAGATTCTGATCCCTTTGTGAACATTTGGCTGGTCATTATTTCCCATCCAGATCCACCTTACAGTTTGTTGTAAGGGTAAAACGGGGGGGGGGGGGCATTTACTGATTTTGAGTTCCTTTGTTATTTCCAAGCTCAGAAGAAAAATGCCTTCAAGTGTTGGACATTGTGCAAGCGTCAAATTCCAGAAGGGAGCACACAAAATTAAGCCCTTTTCGTGATTTTTGCTTGGGCGCGTTGTAATACTTGCATAGGTACCAAGTAGTGAGTTGACTTGCGCTCTAAACGTTTTAACTGACCAAGCTCTAATTTTGGGACTTTCCGGCAGAATGGTGTCTCACTACTACGGAAACGGAGATCTTTGTGACTTGACTGACAAACCTCGACAGGTGACAGTGAAATTGAAGTGAGTTGGCCCCCTTAAAAATGATCCTGTTCCAGGCTGACTTGATTTATATGCTTTGCCCTAATGGAAAGCTCTAAAAATGTATCCAGCTGTACTTTTAAGGAACTGCATGACTGTATCTTTACTAACTGGGCACAATCCTGAGATCTTCTTTAAGTATGCCCAAAGGTTTGCCTGTGCTCTGCAAGGGATTTTAATTATTTCCCCGCTTCAGATAACTCTCCGCGCTCAGAAGCGCTTTTGCTAGAGAATGCCATGTCTGCTACTCAGAGTGATAAAAATCTCAGCCATCTTCACTAGATAGTGAACCCTAACTTAGCAGTCTAGTGTCTGCTGATGCAAGTGCCCATCCCTGCCTTGTGTTTTCCTGGAGAAACAAGCTTCTGTGTGTTTCTCTATGCCTGCTCTGCTGGCTTCATGGAATCCCCAACCCATCAACTTTTACGTATCTGCCTATCACTGCTTAAACCAGGGGTCGGCAAACTAAGGTCCACGGGCCGGATCAGGTCCAATTGCTTTCAGGATCCAGCCCGCATACTGACTGTCCGTGGATCGGCATGGGGATTCTCTTCATTCGAGCTGTGCCATTTTTTTTCATGCGCCATTCCATTCCACACACACACCGCAGTGGCGGCTCCTCCCTCCCTCCTCCTGGCTTCTACCTACCCTGCCTAGAGGAGGGAGGGGGCTGGCTGAGCACCATTTTAAGCAGCCCCTCTCCAGAGCCAGCCCTTTCACACTGCTCATCTTCCCTCCGCCACCGCCCTGTGGGTCAGAGAGAAGAAGAAGAAGAAGAGTTTGGATTTGATATCCCGCCTTTCACTCCCTTTAAGGAGTCTCAAAGCGGCTAACATTCTCCTTTCCCTTCCTCCCCCACAACAAACACTCTGTGAGGTGAGTGGCGCTGAGAGACTTCAAAGAAGTATGACTGGCCCAAGGTCACCCAGCATCTGCATGTGGAGGAGCGGAGACTCAAACCCGGTTCCCCAGATTACGAGACTCTTAACCACTACACCACACTGGCTCTCAGAGCAGAGTGGACAAGATCTCTCTGCCTACCTACGAGAAGCTCTGAAGAAATGAACCTATGCTGCCAATTCTCGTAGTAGACCAGTATAAAGTAAGCAGCACACCCTGTCTAACTCTTGTGCGTAACATCACTGACACTCGTTTGATCAAACCTATCCTCCTTGATATCTAACCCTTGAGCGTAACATCGTCGACACTCTGTTTGATCCAACTTACCTTTGTTGATATCTACAAGAGCCTGGCTAAAGGAACCTTTAAAGACTGAATCTTCCTTTTGGACACAGTTTTAATGAGTTTCTGTTTGTGGCTTCTGTAGTAGATCTTGTACATAGCTCTCTCAATTTTTGGATTATTAATATAAGATTTAGAACATAGAATGTTTTTTTAGTGTGCCGCTTATGTGCTGCTTACTTTATACTGGTCTACCCACGAGAAGCAGCAGTGGTGGTGGCGGTGGCCATGGTGGCAGCCCCTGGGAGGTAAGTGCTGGGGGTGGGGAGGAGGACTACTTGCCCCCCTTGCCTCTTCTCCCCCCCCCCCCCATGCTGCCTCTCCAGCCCGCCACAAGGTCTGAGAGACAGTGGACCGGCCCACGGCTAAACTTTTTTGCCAACCCCTGGCTTAAACTGATACGTTCATATACCAACACCAGGAAATGTCACACAGGAGTGTGACATCGTGGCGGTATTTCACCCAAGCCTTGCACTGCCTTTAGGGTTTCTTCACAGACCTGACACATCCTTGGCACTGGGCATTAGTCTGTTAAGCAGCCATTGTTCTTTAGGTGCCGGTCATCCACTAACATCTATTTCTATCTTTAAGGTGCAAAGAATCAGATTCTCCTCACGCAGTCACTGTCTACATGCTGGAGCCTCACTCCTGTCAGTACGTCCTCGGGGTATGTATTTCTGACCTTGCCGCTAGCCTCGCTGACCTCTAGGAAGGCACTTTTTCCTCTGCAGAAAAGGGCATTTCACTTACAGAAAACATGGAAGCTTTGAAACAGAGCTTTCAGTTTCCCATCCGTCTGTGAGACGAGCATTTTATTTTCTGAAAAAGCTTCCTTCAGGACCCAGTGGCGAGTCTTTCTAAAGTGCATATTGGGGCAGCGTACTGATCCTACCTCTGAGACAGACCCTCAGTTCTGGACTCGCTGTTTTCCAAGAGCTTTTATTTATAGGCCTAATTGGAAGATAATGGCTCCAGATTGATCTAAGAGAGCTCATTAAAGCCATTTTCTGTGCCCTTTTTCAAGGGCGCCGTTCGAATGCCGGAGTGGTCTTTAAAGGCACTTTGCATTTCAAAATCAGCAGAGAGGCTCGCTAAGATGCTGCTGTTTTCGATTCAGATTCTCTTCACCTCATGCGATGCTAAGCACAGTAGCCTTCACAGTAGCCTTCGTGCTTGAGAAAGGGTTCAAGAGTCGAGGTTATTCTGATGATAGAAATAATGAGAAATCTGTTGGCAGGAGTAATGTTTTTGTCAGGAACGTTCTGATTAGACCACACGCTGGGAGAGTTGAAAGGCAGGCTTAGGTTTTGAGGTGCAAATGTCCTCTCTGTCTTTTCGGTTGGGCAAAAGTTACTTTCGGAGACAAGATGGTTTTGGTTTTTTTAAATGCTAAGACCATTGGGCACAACCCAACCAAAATTTAAAGACTTGGAAGGCCTTACTTATTTAAATGGGAGAGAGGTGTGTGCACATCTAGTGGGGTGTTTCAGATGAAATAAGGTTCTTCATTATATTTATTTACACCCCGCCTTTCCCCCTGACGGGACTCAATGATTTTTGTTCCGCTCTCCCCACCCCCTTTCTCCAAAACGTTAGTGGACTCTTTGAAACAGTGGCAATGGGGAGGCACAAGGGGCTCCTGAGAGAAGAGGGAATGAGCCAAAATTGCCTCTCCCCTCCACTTTCTGCTCGTGGAAGCCACCTCTGGATCTGACAGTGGAGAGAGATGCACAACAAAATGGAAGTTTTGGTTGGGCCGTACCTATTAATGTGTTGTTGGTTTTTTTTACGAAAGGCTTGGAAGTCTGGATTCCTTTGGACATCTAAAAATCCAAACCCCTCCCAACTCTGGTATAGGAAAGGGAAATAATTTTGTGCTGGGTTGGCATTGTGAGATAAATGCTCAGTAATAATGACAAACATGCAAAGGGCTTTGGATAAGTCTGCTTGCCTCGTTGCTGCCCAAAGGCCTGCCACAGCAGAGAGTGTATACAGAGCACGTTAGCAAATCTAATTCCAAACATTGCAAGGACCCTGGGTGGAGCTCAAGGAGAATGCCGTGCCTTTTGAGGTCCTGCTAAATTAGTGTGAAACCCATATCCTGCCAGAGCTGTGGACAGGCTTTATTTCATTTTCTGGTGCTGGACTTGCCTTTTTCCTGCAGGAAAGGATGGCAGCTGTTTGAAATAAAATAGCATGCGTGTCTCTGCTCCAAGGAACTTAAAAGTGCTCAGAACCATAAGCTGCAAGAGACTGTAGAACTTCTTCTTTCTTTTTTAGGCATTTGTTCATTCCAAATTCTAAAAGCTAAGACACATCTTACATTAAAATAGTGCCCATAAATTGTCTGCTTGCAATCATTATTCCCTGCACTTGAAGGATACTGGCTGTTAATAAAGCAAATGTCTGGCCATTATCCTGCACATCATCATTCCAAAATGTAACCCTCCTCATTTTTTGATAAACTGAGTACCTGCCATTATTTCTTCTTCGCCTTCTGTCAATATTGGGTCAGTTTTCCAACATATGCCACGACTCAAGCACTTTGTAATCCGTTGTGTCATAGAAGGTAGGTCTGATGTTGTTTTCTTCCTCCTGTTTGATGCTTATCATCATTGTTTTGTGTGTATATTTCTCCCTTCAGGTGGAATCGCCAGTTATCTGTAAAATTTTGGATACAGCAGATGAAAACGGAATGCTTTCAGTGCCTAGCTAATAATAGCACGTGGGATTCATTAAAAGTTCGGGGCCTGGAAAGCCGACGAAGGAGCACTCCACTGGGGCTCTCTACTCTGAACCAACGGCAAGGAGAAGGACCGGCAAGACCTCACCAGCAAAGAGCTACTATCATGAACCACTTTGTGAATATTATATGTATATAAGAGGCTATTGATAAACTTTTAAAAATTAAAAAAAGAATACCTTATCTTGAAGAACTTTTTCAGTTGCCCTGTAATGTGGAGCAGAGTCTGGTTTCCCCCCCCCCCCCAAGTTGTTGCAGTGTCTGTTCAAGTGGAGAAATTGTCACTATCAAGGAAAGAGTAGTTCCCCAATTCCCTGGAAGGGGGATGAGAATGAAGCTGGGAACATCTACCCTTAATCTTCCAGGAAACGCAAGTAAACTGCTGTTTCTAACACGAGTAAGCCGCGGTTTCTGCTCAAACGGCTACCAAATGCAACTCCTGGCTGCTGCAGAAGATTTTCCCAGCGGCCTCTATCAAATCATGTAGCCTACTGTGACATTCCTTCACTTGTCAGAGGAACGCAAGCTCTGCACCTCTCCGCCTGCCATCGGACAAGGTGGGGGAGCTGTTGGCGTAGGAAGGCAGTGGGGGCGGTTGTTTTTTTGTCCTATTAAAACACGGACTCAACCTCACACACATCAGAACACCTGTTGCAGCATCTCTGCTTGTTTCAGGAAATGCCCAGCTTCAGAAAAAGGGCTCCTTCAGGGCTGGGTCTCCTGGACTCTGCCGTTAAGGTGCACTGATGTCTTTCAACTCAAAATGGGAAAGCACCCAGCTCAGCGGGGAGGGTAGGAGACCAAACAGAGCCGGGTTCCTTCCCAACTGGAGCAAATGAGCCACAGCGCCGGTCAACCTGCCATTGCCACCACTCTGTGGTTGGAAGTACGTGTGTGAGCTTTGAAATGAAAGCAAGCTGCCCTGGAGCTTATACAGTGGTACCTCAGGTTAAGTACTTAATTCATTCCGGAGGTCTGTTCTTAACCTGAAACTGTTCTTAACCTGAAGCACCACTTTAGCTAATGGGGCCTCCTGCCACCGTGCCGCTGGAGCACGATTTCTGTTCTCATCCTGAAGCAAAGTTCTTAACCTGAAGCACTATTTCTGGGTTAGTGGAGTCTGTAACCTGAAGGGTATGTAACCTGAGGTACCACTGTATCTTGGGCCCAAAGGCAGGGAGAGTGTTAAACCTGTTCCGTTTCGCCATTGAGCAGCGCGCTTTGCCAGAGGATGCTCGCCTCAGGTGACACATACCTGGTAACGCCTGTCCTCTTATGGTCGGCTTCCTCCCCATCTTGAGCCGTCAGGGAAGTAACTGTAAGTCTGCTTGCTTCCCTTCAGTCTTGTCAAACCACCAAGCGGGTGAGCCTGTGTGTTCTCCAACCATTGAATGACCGGGAGGTGGGTCTGTATGTGCAGCTCTGCGTCCCTGCCAGTTTTTTTTGTTTTGTTTTTAAATAGCAATATTGGGCTTTCCTGCCCTGTCCCTTTGTCTGCTTTGCCACCCGGTACACCTGCATGCAGAGTATATGCCCTGTTCCTAAAAGAGGTGGGGAGATGAACGGTGTTGAGCATTCCTTGCATAGGTATAGAGCCATCCTGCTTTTGAGGGCAGCGAATTATACATTGTGGACTGATCACCCGTGTGGACCTTTGCTGGGAGGGTGCTGTGGAATGAGTGGAGAGCCTGCAGCCCTCTGGGTGCTGTTGGAGTATTATACCTCTCCCAGCATCCCTTTTGCCTCACATTGGGCAAAATATTCCTGTATTGCACGGATGACCCTTCTGGTCCCTTTCAACTCCACAGTTCTGTGATTCTACCCCATGCCTTTGTGTGCTAGCTCACCAAAGCCTGCCACCATCAATAAACATCTGCAGAATGTCGTCTCTCAGCAAGAATTCTACCACTACCTAAGCAGACCTTGAATTGCTTAACAAATAGGGACAGCTTCTTAGGTAGAGCATGAAATTATTATTATTATTATTTTATTTTATTTTATTTATACCCCACCCATCTGGCTGGGTTTCCCCAGCCACTCTGGGCGGCTTCCAACTCAATATTAAAATACAGTAATGCATCAAACATTAAAAGCTTCCCTAAACAGGGCTGCTTTCAGATGTCTTCTAAAAGTCTGGTAGTTGTTTTTCTCTTTGACATCTGGTGGGACGGTGTTCCACAGGGCAGGTGCCACCACCGAGAAGGCCCTCTTCCTGGTTCCCTGTAACTTGGCTTCTCACAGTGAGGGAACCGCCAGAAGGCCCTCAGAGCTGGACCTCAGTGTCCGGGCAGAACGATGGGGGTGGAGACGCTCCTTCAGGTATACAGGACCGAGGCCGTTTAGAGCTTTAAAGGTCAGCACCAACACTTTGAATTGTGCTCGGAAACATACTGGGAGCCAATGTAGGTCTTTCAAGACCGGTGTTATGTGGTCTCAGCAGCTGCTCCCAGACACTGAATCTCAGGGGTTCAAGCCCCATGTGGGGGGAAAAGTTCCTGCATTGCAGGGTTGGATTAGAGGACGACCCCCATGGTCCCAGCTGATTCTACGAAAGGTGCTGCTCTCTAGAGCAATTCCTTCATAGATGTGGCAGCTATCTGCTAGCGTACCTCTGCACCCAAGAAACCAACCTCAAACAAAATGGCCTTTTTTAAAAAACACCCCAAGTCTTCACACACTTATCCTAGGAGAGGTGGCTAAAAATTTGGCATTAGCTTATGAGGCTGTCATAGGCAGAACAGCTCACCTCACTGCAGGCAAGGAGCCCAATGTCTGCACCAAAGTCCTAGGCCTCAAGCCTGTTGAAGTAAAATAATAATGTTCACAACACATAGTGGGTCTTTTACAGTTCGTCCTGCAAACTTGGATTTTCCACTTTATAAGACTTTCCCTCACACCCACACCTCTGATGTATGAAAGCAACATCCATATGATTCAGCATCAATTTAATGGTTATTGGTATTCTGGGACAAATCGAGCTTTGCTACAGTCGTATTGCACCATTACTTCTGTGGGATGGTGGGACCACAAACTTCCGGGTGCCTGCAGATAAGTGCTTGAGGGAACCTGCTACTCGGAGAAACCACTTCCTTAAAAGAAGATGTCTCCATCACAAGCGGGCTAAAATAGAAACACTAACACATGACTTGAGGGATGATGCAAGTGATATCTCATAACCTTTAACTGGGTTCTAGCAAAAAGGTTACTGTTGATAAGAACCCTTGAAGCCCCATGGAGATGGTGGAAGAACTGCCTAGGAAAACTCTCAGAACTACAAACCAACTGCATCATAACAGCAGCAGTGCTGCTATAACAAAGCCCAAAATCCGTGATTTTATGTGTGCACAAATGTTGATTAAATTGGTGGAAAAGATGCACTTGATGAGGCTCGTCTCCCTGGGCTGGATCCAACTTAAATAATTCTGCTGGCATGTACCAGTACGAGGGCTCCTGCTAGCACAATGGAGCTCCCGCCACCACCCACGTCCCCAAATCGACTTGGGGAGGGGGCGTCAAGAGAACCAGAACAATGTGCAAGGAGGAGGTGAGACCAGGCACACCAAGTCGTTTGCATTGACAGAACATTTTCTTTTAGAGCAGGGTTTCCCAAACTTGGGTCTCTAGCTGTTTTGGGGACTACAGTTCCCATCATCCCTGACCACTGGTCCTGCTAGCTAGAGATGATGGGAGTTGTGGTCCAAAAACAACTGGAGACCCAGGCTTGGGAAACACTGTTTTACAGCCATGTTGTGTTCCTCCCATAATCTGTATTTTGGAAAGGGCTGTAGCTCAGTGGTAGAGCATCTGTCTTGTCTGCAGAAGATCCCAGATTTGGTACTTGGTACCTTCAGGTAGAGCAGGGAGAAATTGCTACCTGAAACCCTGCAGAGTCACTTGTCAGCGTAAAGATCCATGAACTGGAGGAGGTCTGATTCAGTGTTTTTGCAAGGGTTGTTCAGGGCCATTTGCAGGGGAAATAATTGGATGGGAACCGATGACCTTCCAGATGTTGGTCTCCAGGTCCCACCAGCCTCAGCTAGCACAGTTAATGATCAGAGAAGATGGGAGTGAAACATCTGGGATGCTACTGGCCTTCCCTCTCGCATTTCCATTTGCTCGGGGGCTAAGAACTTAAGAAGAGTCCTGCTGTCTCAGGCTGAACCTACTACTCCATCATCGTGTTCTCACAATGGCCAGCCATAGGTCTATAAGCCGCCCCCAAGCAACACCTGAACACAACAGCACTCTTCCCCACTTTTGCAACACGGCAACTGGGAATTCAGAGACTTCTGTTTCCAACAGGTAGATGATCACTCTCAGGGATGGTAGCCACTGACTGAGCAGTAGCAGGAGCTACTACTATGCCGTAAGATCCACTATCCTATAATATCACATATGAGCTTTAACTACTGATGAAGCCCAGGACGGCGAAACAAGGCCAATATTCCGGAAATCCTTGTCTTGGACTTTGTGAAAGGATTCTGCGGAACTGTAACAACCTTTCATGTGGATGGTTTGGACTTTATGAACAGACAGGTGGAATGGACACCATTATGCATGAACTGACTAGAGAATGATCTGATCCACTGGGTCTTCTGCTTTGTTCGTTTGTTGAACTTTATGAGTTACTTCTGTTGAAATTTACAATTTGATTCTATGAATAGTGTATCTTATTTATCTAAGAACACAGCCGGTTACATCTCATGTTTACTGACTGAGCAGTAGCAGTGATTTTTTCCCCTAGGGGGTAGGTACTCAAAAAGGGACGCGGGTGGCGCTGTGGGTTAAACCACAGAGCCTAGGACTTGCCGATCAGAAGGTTGGCAGTTCGAATCCCCGCAACGGGGTGAGCTCCTGTTGCTCGGTCCCTGCTCCTGCCAACCTAGCAGTTTGAAAGCACATCAAAGTGCAAGTAGATACCGTATTTTTTGCTCTCAAAGACTCACTTTTTCCCTCCTAAAAAGTAAGGGTAAATGTGTGTGCGTCTTATGGAGCGAATGCAGGCTGCGCAGCTATCCCAGAAGCCAGAACAGCAAGAGGGATTGCTGCTTTCACTGCGCAGCGATCCCTCTTGCTGCTCTGGCTTCTGAGATTCAGAATATTTTTTTTTCTTGTTTTCCTCCTCCAAAAACTAGGTGCGTCTTGTGGTCTGGTGCGTCTTATAGAGTGAAAAATACGGTAAATAGGTACCGCTCCGGTGGGAAGGTAAACGGCATTTCTGTGCGCTGCTCTGGTTTGCCAGAAGCGGCTTAGTCATGCTGGCCACATGACCCGGAAGCTGTATACTGGCTCCCTCGGCCAATAAAGCGAGATGAGTGTCGCAACCCCAGAGTCGGCCACAACTGGACCTAATGGTCAGGGGTCCCTTTACCTTTACTTTAGGTACTCAACGATATGCAGTACTGACACCTCTTTTTCCTATAAGAAAAGCCCTGAGCAGTAGGGTCACTGACTGTCTTCCAGTTACATGAGCCTCCATCCTTAGGGACTCTTTGCTCTATATTCGGACTTCCTTGTTCATGACATAAAACTCTTTTCCTGTGTCATAGCCACACACTTCCTCCTTAGCCGACAGAATCTGCGCAGGATAAAGTGATGGGATAGAGCTCAGCAAAGGCAAATCTCAGTGGGGCTGCAGTTGGGTCTGCAGGAGCAGGCTGCTTCCAAGTGTAGATTTCCACTTTCACAACAAAAAGGATGAACAGGTAAGTGCGCTACAGGACAAGGAGTGGCTGGGGCAACCCAGCAAGACGGGCGGGCTATAAATAATAGCATGATTATCGATTCAGGTAGGTAGCCATTTTGGTCTGACGCACTCGAAATAAATAAAAATTGTTCAGTAGCATCCTAGGGACCAGTTAAGTTTGTTCTGGGTATAAGCTTTCATGTGCATGCACACTTCTTCAGATACACTGAAACAGAAGTCGCCAAACCATGGGTAGGCAAACTAAGGCCTGGGGGCCGGATGCGGCCCAATCGCTTTCTCAATGTGGTCCACAAACGGTGCAGGAATCAGCGTGTTTTTACATTAGTAGAATGCGTGGTTTTATTTAAAATGCATCTCTGGGTTATTTTTATTTGTGGGGCATAGGAATTCATTCATGTTTTTTTTTCAAAATATAGTCTGGCCCCCCACAAGGTCTGAGGGACAGTGGACTGGCCCCCTGCTGAAAAAGTTTGTTGGCCCCTACACCAGACCCTAGTGGGAGGGTAGGGTGGGGTTTTTCTCAGAAGGGTACTGAGAGATGGGTGATACGCTAAAGCTATTTTTGGTCATCTGCATACCATCCCTTGCTTTTTCCTGTTGGACTAATTGCAGTCCTTAACAGTCGTCAACAGGTTTACCATACCCATTGAGTCAATCACCCATTCCCACCACCCTTCTGAGAAAAACCCCACCCTACCCTCTCACTAAATATAAGGGTCTGGTGACTTCTGTTTCAGTGTATCTGAAGAAGTGTGCATGCACACGAAAGCTTATACCCAGAACAAACTTAGTTGGTCTCTAAGGTGCTACTGGATAATTTATTTTTATTCTTTTATTATTCTTATTCTTATTCTTTATTATTCAAAGTTGGAGGATGGTTGTGAGATGTGGTTGTGAGATCTGTCCCTGTCTTGCCATCTTTCTTTGTTGCATATTTCTCTTTCCTTTCCCTGGCGCAGGGGTGGTTAGCCTGGGGCCGATTGTTTTGGACCATAGGAGCCAACACCTAGGGGCAGGGGTCTCGTTGGTCTCCTAATAAAATATTTGAGGGGGCTTCCCCCCCGAAAAGTTGGTGGGCATTGCCATTCAAATTGTGTGTGCGCGCCATGTCATGTGATTGATTTTCCGGGGCGGAGCTTACCTGTGTTGGACTTTCCAACTCCTGGCCAATGGGATGAGAGGAGTTGGAGCCAAACAAAGGACCACAAGCTCTCCATCCTGGCCCTTGTGGATACCAAAGAAGGCTTCAGCAGCAGCTGCTTCACCCTTAATATTGACTGTAGAGACAGACCCTGCCTCCATCAACTGGTGAGGGTGTCAGGATAGGACCTGGGAGACCAGGGTTGAAATCCCCACTTGACTATGGAGTTCACTGGGTGAACTTCGGCCAGTCACTGCCTCTAGGCCTAACCTAACTCACAGCTGTTGTGGGAAGGAAATGAGGACAGAGGAGGAACATAGGTGGCACTTTGAGCTCCTTGGGATAGAAACACAATGGCATAAATACATTTTGGGGCCTAAAGGTAAAGATAAAGGGACCCCTGACCATTAGGTCCAGTCATGGCCGACTCTGGGGTTGTGTCGCTCCTCTCGCTTTATTGGCCGTGGGAGCTGGCGTACAGCTTCCGGGTCATGTGGCCAGCATGACTAAGCCGCTTCTGGCGAACCAGAGCAGCGCACTGAAACACCATTTACCTTCCCGGCAGAGGGGTACCTATTTATCTACTTGCGCTTTGACGTGCTTTTGAACTGCTAGGTTGGCAGGAGCAGGGACCAAACAACAGGAGCTCACCCCGTCGCGGGGATTCGAACCACCCACCTTCTGATCGGCACATCCTAGGCTCTGTGGTTTAACCCACAGCGCCACCCGCGTCCCACATTTTGGGGCCTAGTGGAATGCAAATTTCTTCACGTGTCATATGATGTTTGCAGCAGCTACCAATGATTCAGAGGAAGATACAGAGAGCTGCAATCTGGTCATGTGTTAGGAGTGTCCAACAAGTCGAATTCAACAGGCTATATATAGATTTCAGAAAATCCACTGATTCTACATCGGCTGACTTTAAAAACAGCCTTTTCCTGTGGCAGCAGCACTAATAGGTGCCAGTACTCACCATGAAGTTGTTACAGTAAGTGCCACTCTTTTTAACAACCACAAAAAGAGGTGCCGGTAATGTGCTCTTAAGTACCCCCCTCGGGGGGGGGGGGCAGGGAGCACTGAGTGGCAGTATTCCACAAGTAAAAATGTGGGCTTAGATTCTTTACGTTTGTTCTGCCAGTGAAAAGCAGGACAGGAGGGTTATTTGCCTCACAGCTTGTTTATAGGGTTCCCAGAGACATCTGGTTGGCCACCGTGGGAAGCAAACACAGATCCTCTGTGTCCCTGTTTTCTAGGGGCAGTCCCAGATTGACAGAAGCCATCCCGGTTTCTGATTTCATCCCAGAATGATCCCCAAAAAGATTTCCTTAAAGGTAAAGGGTAAAGGGACCCCTGACCATTAGGTCCAGTTGTGGCTGACTCTGGGGTTGCGGCGCTCATTTCGCTTTATCAGCCGAGGGAGCTGGCGTACAGCTTCCGGGTCATGTGGCCAGCATGACTAAGCCACTTCTGGTGAACCAGAGCAGCGCACGGAAACGCTGTTTACCTTCCCGCCGGAACGGTACCTATTTATCTACTTGCACTTTGACATGCTTTCGAACTGCTAGGTTGGCAGGAGCAGGGACCGATCAACGGAAGCTCACCCCGTTGCGGGGATTCGAACTGCTGACCTTCTGATCGGCAAGTCCTAGGCTCTGTGGTTTAACCCACAGCGCCACCCACGTCCCTATTATTATTATTATTATTATTATTATTATTATTAGGACGTCCCTATTATCATCGGAGAAATGTTGGAGGGTATGGAGTTATCCGACCCCCAAGCCAAGGAGATAATAAACTTTACAACCTTTAGAAGACATCAGAAGGCAGCCCTGTGTAGGGAAGTTTTTTTTAATGTTTATTGTTTTCTTATGTTCTTATATATGTTGGAAGCTGCCCAGAGTGGTTGGGGCAACTCTTATCAGATGGGTGGGGTATAATCATAATTAATTAACTATAGTTGAACAGAACATCCCTATTTTCATTCGAGAAATGTTCAAGGGTATGCAAACAAGGTGTGGCCCAATTCTTTTACATTTGTTGTACATTACTAACTGCTTTGAGTGGAGGGGTTAAGCAGGATAAAAATACTATTATTTCTATCACATTTACCCCCTTACAATTTTTAGTTTAATTTTCCATAAGTAAATGTTACTCCCAATGTGAGG
Organism: Podarcis liolepis; assembly: GCF_965112155.1. Classification (NCBI taxonomy): domain Eukaryota; kingdom Metazoa; phylum Chordata; class Lepidosauria; order Squamata; family Lacertidae; genus Podarcis; species Podarcis liolepis. The sequence goes on from NC_139557.1 coordinate 112,045,707, forward strand.
AATTGTGCAAATGTATCTAAAACTATACTTTGATCAGAATAAAGAACAATCAAACAGTATATGCATTTTATGAAATAAAATATTTAGATCATTACACTGATTGTTGTTTCCTCTTCTCCAGGATGGGAATCTTCACCAGAATGCTGTATTTCTGTATTTCTATTATTTTCTGTGTTGGAGAAGGTGGATTTCAGCTTCCAGACAAGGTCTATGTCTCCAAACCCTCAGATAATTACTCTGCAACTCACTCTGAATTACAAACTCCAACAAGAAGCCATAACGTCTCACACAGCTTTCTGAAAAAAATTGCAGGAAGGAAAGCAGAAGGTCCCAGTAGTCAAGGTTTAGTTCCTCAAAGCAATCAGAGTTTCAGAGTTTTACTAAACAGCCCACCACAAGAAGTGCCACTCCCTAAGCTCTCACAAATGAATGAAATGGTGAATTCTCCACAAACTGACCCATCCTTATGGGGCACCGTGGGGTCTCCTTTTCCAGCAGAGAAGCACAAAGGACCTAGTCGTCTTCTAAATGTCCATTCGATACTAAAAAGGACTGTTCTGGGTTATGAAAGACAAGATGAATCTGGAACAGTATTTCCACCTCCTGCGCTGAGGATGTCTGCAGGTTGTGGCAATCCAGTGGGTGGGGTGTTTGATCTATCTGACAGAAACCTGTCTGAGGAAGATCTGAGGAGGGAAATGGATCCTAGGCATTGCAACACAACGCTGGGAAAGGTTGTAGAGCTGAATGCCAGTCACAACAATCTGCAAATGGATTTAGGGACCCTGCTTTCACTGCTCCTGAAAATGGAGAACGTGCAGTCCATCGACGTGAGTTACAACAGCATAACTGTGTCAGGTGTGCTTGTACCCAACAGGTGTGACTTAAAGCACAGCGAGCTGTTGTTCTTAAATCTCAGCCACAACCCTCTTACCACTTTGAAAAGCATCTGCCTCCCTTCGAGCCTCAAAGGCCTTGATTTGTCCTTCACACGCATTAACCAAATACCACGTGAGTTTGCCAGAACTTACTTTCATATAGAAGAGATGGATGTTCATGGAAACCATTTTATATACAATCCTGAAACGCTGACGTCTCTCTTCAAGTCTATACCAAAAACCAGGAAAGAAAGCTTGTCGATTGTCAATTTTCCAGAACGCAGCCCCATCGAAAGCCTCCCCGCGGAAGGAAGGCGCCTCGTAATGTCAAACTGCTCCATCGTAGAACTTCCAGAATGGTTTGCAAACACCATGAGAAAGCTTCTCTTTCTAGACCCGAGCAACAACCCCATGCACGGTTTTCCCCAGCCGCCAACTTCATTGCAGAACCTAGATTTAAGCAACAGTAACATCCAAGAGATAGCTAATCTTAACATCTTCCCTAATTTGACAGTGCTTAAGATTCCAAGCAATAACATAAAGGCTCTTCCACCTGCATATCTTCCAGACTCCTTAAAAGAACTGGATATCAGTAAAAATCAAATACCCGTCTTCCATTTATGGAGAGCTCCACAAGAGCTGGAATTCCTTAATGTTTCTAGAAACCTCATAACGCATCTGAATCTAAACCATTCTCACCACCTCACCAGCCTTGACGCAAGCCACAATTTAATTACAGAACTGCAGGACCACACGGGAATATTTCTGCCGGAACTCAAATATCTGAATCTGTCAGGAAACAAGATCTCTTTCTTGCAACCGGGGTCTCTCCCCGAATCTTTGCGTGAGTTGGACATAAGCAACAATGCCATTACCATTATTATGGAAGAGACCTTTGGCCGGTTGACGAACCTGAACGTATTAACCCTTCAAGGGAAACATTTCTTCTGCAGCTGTGACTTGTATTGGTTTGCGAACACGTACCTTGCTAGCCCGCAGCTGCAGATAAATGGCCAAGAGGAGCTTTTGTGCAGCTTTCCGCTCAAGAAACGGGGCCTTTCGGTGGAAAAGAGCAACCTAACGATGCTGCGTTGTTCTCTGGGACTTCAAATGGCAATTACGGCTTGTGTGGCCATCTTGGCAATGTCCCTCTTAACAGGCCTTTGCTGGCGTTTTGACGGCGTCTGGTACATTAAGATGGGATGGTACTGGTGCATGGCGAAAAGGAGACAATACAAGAGGCCAGAACACAAAGCGTATGACGCATTTATCTCATACAGCGAAAACGATGCGCTGTGGGCTAAAGAGACCCTGCTGGAAAAACTGGAAGCCCTCGAGTTTAGAGTATGTTACCACGAGAGAGACTTCACGCCAGGGCACCCGGTTGTTAGGAACATTTTCCACTGCATTGAGAACAGCCACAAAGTTCTCTTTGTGCTGTCGCCCAGCTTTGTCAACAGTTGCTGGTGCCAGTATGAGCTGTTCTTTGCCGAACATCGGGTCCTTAGTGAAAACGAGGACTCTCTCATTATGGTTGTGCTGGAAGACCTGCCGCCCAACAGCATCCCGCAGAAATTCAGCAAGCTCCGGAAGCTGCTGAGAAGGAAGACCTACTTGAAGTGGAGCCCAGAGGAACACAAACAAAAGATCTTCTGGAGCCAGCTGACCACTGTTCTGAAAACGACAAACGAGCCGATGGCTTTGACAGAGGGAAATGGGCTGTGCTAGGAAGCAGAGGAGGCGTGTGGGAAATTCAGGGTGCATGGATGAGGAACACAAACATTTCTGGACTGGTGGACACTGAGATGTTGGCTTGGGGCTGTTGCTAAGAAAAAGACTTGATCAAATACTGTCAAATGGAAGCCAAGTGTTTAAACATTTGGTTATGTTACCGGAATTTAGGGAAAGGTTTTTTCCTTGGGGGGAGGGGTTGCCCATCCTGCGGACATCACACACACACACACACACACCGTCTACCAAAACCAACACAATCACTCCTGCAAATGGGGAAAAATTTAGAAAGCCACATAAAATTGCTCCCTTATAGGATTTGCATCGTTCCAACTTTGTTCTGCTCGGGAAGGAAATGGCTACCAAGTGGGGAGCCTGGGACGTGGGCAGGGGCAGCCATAATTTCTGAACCCCGAGACCAGGTACTCAGCAGTCTCCTTGCCAGGGTGATAATCACTGGCATCCTGGCCCCTGAGTGCCAGACAGGTAGCCATTCCAGAAACAATAGGAAACCCAACCTCAGTTTATTAGGAGCTTGGCCAAGACAAAAGGGTGTGCTTAACTTGACCAGAGAACAGTAACATGTACATACTCGACTTAATGGGTGTGAAGTGGAAGTCAAGGGAGGTGTTATGTGCTGAGCTTGGATCATAGAACAATAGGCAGGTAGGATCCTAGAAGGCAGCAACCTGATTGGTCTGCAGGAGCCATCCAATCCAGCTCCAGGAGGAAGTGAATTAGCAACCTGATTGGTCTGCAGGAACAGTCCAATCTGGCTCCAGTAGGAAGTGAATCAGCAACCTGATTGGCCTGCAGGAACAGTCCAATCCGGCTCCAGGAGGGGAGTTGAATCAGCCAATCACATAGGACCCATTGTGTAAATAATGCATATATAGCCAGAGGTTTGGGGGGTAAGCACTCACTCAGTGTTTACCATGAGCTGAAATAAAAAGCATGAAATCAACACTCAACTCCTAGTATGTTTCAGGAGGGATGGGGGCAAACCTGAAGATCAGGTTTCTACCAGAAGACCCCTCCCAGATTATGAAATATTTGTGATGTATATATGATGTATGTATCTTCACTAAGGGTGTTGTGAATAAAAAGGGAAACATATAAAAAAGGAGCGATCCTTTGTTCTAGGCTTCTTCCTGCTTCTTCCGTATGGTGGCTGGAAATCTTATTTATAAAGATCAGGCCTACAAGCTGCTGTTTTGCTCCTATAGTCTTGGTTGGTGTCTTTGTTTGGCAATCCAAGTGAGCCTGGAAGATTTTCCTATGACAATTATTAGTAAGGCTGGGCAGTATCTGGTTTTCAACATCGCAATATATCACCAGCTAAACATCGCGATACACTGATACATCACAATGTCTGAAATAGGGATGGAGCTATATAGAGGCATTAGCTGGCTTCATGGGTTTTCCCCACATTGTGATTTTTGCATAGCACAGGCACACACACACAGTTTCACAATATATTGCCAGGTCAAAAATTACTAAACCTAGTATCACGATATGGACCAGTTTTGGACGGTATGTCAATAGATCACCCGGTCCTAGTTATTAGAACAGAGACAGTGGGCAGAGAGGCTTTCGTGAGATAAAAAAATGAAAACATGCTGCTTTTTAGCGGACTCTTCTGCACTATGCCAAATTAATCAGAAGCATTATCCCAAATCAATGGTAACCTTGGCTACTGGGTACTTGTGCGTCCCTGTGGACCAATGTACATGCATGTTCTGGTTATTTATTTCAGTGTACAGCTAAGATCTTTTGTAATGTAGGCTTGCAAATGCAGACTGCAAACGGGTGGGGGACAAACTTGGTCGGCAAATGTATGTATTGGCACAGATCATCCCCCATCGAAGTCAAGTGGCCTAGTTCTCAGAAACGACAGAGGGAGGAGGTAAAATGGGTGTCTGGACAGTACTGGACAGAAAGGGGACTCACGGTAGAAGACACAGGATTTGCCCACTCTGGAAGAATGGCAGACGCAACTGATAGACTACATGGAATTGGCTGAAATGACTGGCAGAATTCGAGACCTGGGAGAAGAGACGGTGGAAGAGGACTGGAAAAAATTTAAAGAATACCTACAGAAACGTTATAAATTGTATGAATGTTAGGGATATGCACAAATGAGAGCAATATGGCAGCAGCAAATTTAAAGTAAGACATATGAGAATAGTCAAAATAAAAAAAATAAAAAAAATTGAACATATGAGAATATGAGAATAGGTGATGGTTAGAGAAATTGTGAAATTTGAAGAAACACTATGTTCAAACTTAGCAGGTTAATTTATGAACAAAATATTTAAAATTTGGAATTGAATATTTGAGAACTGTAAAATAAGAATGGAAGTAAGGTAACAAATTGCTGTATTTAACTACATGACGGAGAACGCAGGGGAGGGAGATGCGAGGAAGTCTAAAGATTATGAAAGTATGATTTATGAACATTTGTAATCTTTTTTCTTATCTTTTATTCTTATTCTCTTTATTCTTACTTTTCTCTTATAATTTTACTTTGAACTTCTCTGTTCCTTTGTATGTTTGATGTTATTTCTGTTGTTTAAAATTGCAATAAATATTATATATTTTTTTTAAAAAAAAGAACATTCCACCATACCCTGGTGTGTCCCTGGATATCAGGGAGGCAAATAGACTAGAAGGCTTTCTCTGTGTGTGGATGATTTGTTGGGAGTTCAGTCCTGTGAGCCCTCACCTGAAGAGGTCTGAAAAGGTACAACCCAGAAAATAGCTTGTTTTTACCACCTCATTGAAAGAAAGAGGCTGAGCTAAGAACCAGCAAGTCCCCCCAGTTCAATCTTTATAAGCCGCTTAGAGGTCTTTGGTTTGGTTTTTGAACCAAGCGGTATAGAAATCTTGGCAAATAAATAAATACTGCCTTTGTCCATTAACTCAGCCGGCGTTCACATAACTGGCTTAAAACACAGCGGGGTCATTCCACACACACCCACAACTGCATTTCAAATCACATTTGCACATGGTTATTATGATAAACCACAGAGCCTAGGGCTTACCAATCAGAAGGGCAGCAGTTCGAATCCCCACGATGGAGTGAGCTCCCGTGGCTCGGTCCCTGCTCCTGCCCACCTAGCAGTTCAAAAGCACGTCAAGTGCAAGTAGATAAATAGGTACCGCTCCAGCAGGAAGGTAAACGGTGTTTCCGTGCGCTGCTCTGGTTCGCCAGAAGCGGCTTAGTCATGCTGGCCACATGACCCGGAAGCTGTCTGTGGACAAACGCCGGCTCCCTCGGCCAATAAAGCGAGATGAGCACCGCAACCCCAGAGTCGTCCATGACTGGACTTAACTGTAAGGGGTACCTTTACCTTTATTATGATATACATCAGTATGGCTTGTGGGTGGGTTTCCAAGTCGGCTGCTGCCTGTCCACACCAGAGGGTGGAGAGAGGGGTTTTCAATGTCTTCCGTGTGGCTTATGCTTTCAAATTGCATCGCACCTGGTTGGAGGCGGTGGGAAACATATCGAAACACTGCATTTCTCAATAAACCACATGATAGATGTGTATTGTGGCCAATACTGGCTTCTAAAACCAGCACAGGGAGCAAAGCAAAGTAAATTGGAATGTGTACCCAGTGACGGTCAGTGGCTCACTTCAGAAACCCAGCCAGATGGGTGGGGTATAAATTATTCTTATACCATCATTTAAAAAAGACAGACCACAAACAATATCGGAGGTTGGTCAAAACATCACAGAACACGGAGACTCCTTTATTGTAGGAGAACACATTAAGTATGAATTGGCACAGAATAGAAGGAAAAGTTTTATCCGTATCCCTAGATATCCCTTTATGATCATGACAGCATGTGAGATTTTTTATATATATATAAAAAAATACACACAGCCTAAAATACCAAAGAAACACAAGGGCTAACAGCAAGGTCCTTCCTCTAACATTTTGGGAATGAGAAAATGACTAACGTGAAATATTTTAGCAAAATATTACTTCCCTAACAGATTCTGCACAACCATCATTCACATACTGCACTCAGTTTTGCTTGTGTTAGGTCTTACGGTGCCTATGATTATCTAGCATTTTTTTTTAAAAAAAATAAATCACTCCTTGATATTTTTTCTAGAATGGTCATTTTATAAGCACCGATGCTCACGTAATACAATTGGTCCGCAATTATGAGACAATTATTGCAAAAGACACATATAATCATGTAACAAGAAGGAATGTAGGCTCTTGCATAGAGCATTTACAATATGCAAGAATGGAAAGTGTGGAAATTGGGCCCCTTAAATCTCAACTTTTAATGGGGGGGGGAGAGGGCAGGCAGGGAGTTTGGTTACGTTCTAGCCTTCGTGATTTGCAAGAGTTTAAAATTGCATGTGCGTGCCCAACCCCTCACCTTATCTAGAGTTAAAACAAGCAAGCAGAATTCCTCATATGCTGCAGTTGCATTGCTAAGAGGTGGGATTGAACGCTCTGCCAACGTAACACAATCCCCAAAGACTGTTCTGACTGCAGGATGGGAACAGGCCTATATTAGAAGGGGTGGGGGTGCAGAGAGATATTTTTAAAAGGGCTCATAAATAGCCATGTGCTTTGTCGCCAGTGACAAAAAATCATAAGTGTGGTTGCCTTTCATATCATTCACAAATCAAAGCGCGCTAAGGTTTCGGACAAATCAGCGAACACAAAAACGCTGTGGACTAGTAACTTGGAATTATTTACAAGACTGACTTGCCTGAGAAGAAGGCATCTCATGTCCTCAACATAAATAAAAGTTGACATTTCCTTGTTAACAGTAAACCCAAGGATTTAAAAACACTTTCTGTAAAGTTTTCCCAGTGCAGCGAAGCAAAACTGTAAAATAAACTCTGGTCCTGACAGAGTATATATATACAACTGGGGATAGGAGAGGCTTCGACGCATGGGCTGTATCCTTTCACAGAAGCTATGGCCCTGACACTCTGAGGAGCCCACCTTCTGACAACTTTTAATTAAATAATAATAATAATAATAATAATAATAATAATAATAATAATTACGATGGTAGTGCTGAGCAGCTTCCAGCCACCATCTTGGGCAGGCATAGGCAAACTCGAGCCTCCAGATGTTTTGGGACTACAGTTCCCATCATCCCTGACCACTGGTCCTGTTAGCTAAGGATCATGGGAGTTGTAGGCCAAAAACATCTGGAGGGCAGAGTTTGCCTATGCCTGATCTTGGGTGTCCCATTCCGCCGCCCCCTCCCACAATACCCCAGAAGTTGGGTTAACACAGAGACTATGGGATGGGGGGAAAGGAAGTGATATGGTTGCTGCCACAGTTGGGAAGCCCACTGCACTGTGGGGGGGAAATTAAATTAAAAGGAGGTCCAGAACAGGCATCAGCAGTAGGGGGTCCACCGATGCAGGGGGCACTGAAAGCCCTCTCAATCTTGGTCCCAATCCTGGTTTGGGGATAGGGTTTGCCACCACTCCACATGCTTTGCCAACCAGCACAATTAAACACTCTTCAATAAATAAATAGAAAAGCAAGGTTCTGCATCAAACCAGTAATATATATATACACAACTCGGAGTAGAAACTTTTAGAAAGCTCTGCCAATGCTTAAAACCGTGCACTTTCATGAGGATACCACACACACACAAACGGAAAAACAATACCCGGTCCAGTCTTAAAGAAGAGTTGCCACAGGTGATTTCGTGGTTGTCTGCTCTTTTGACAGAAAAAGCAGCATTGTGTTTGAGGGTGGTGAAGGGAATACTTTGGGCAGGGTGGGGGAATACCCACCCACTGAGCCTTGAGGACTAGTAACCAGAAATCTTGAAAGATGGGGGAAAAGAGAACTAGAGAGATAGTAGGAAAACATGTGGCCAACCTGTGAAATCAAATATCAGAAGCAGGCCGGGACAGGAGAGCTCAGAAGCCTGGCTGAGGCCTAGCTACTCCTGTCCCATCGTGCGCCAGCTGCTCAGCAGACTGAAGGCAAAACCGCCCTAGAGCCACCCTGGCACCCTCCAGTTGTTGCTTGACTACAACTCCCATCATCCCTGGCCAGTGTGGATGGGAGTTGTAGTCCAGCTTCTGAAGGGCACCACCACGGCTATCCCTGCTGCGATGCGTACGAGAGGGGCACGGTATCATGCTTTAGATGACCCGTGGGGGGATATTTGCCGCACGGGCGCACACACACACAAAGAAAAAGGTCGGCCGTCACTGCGGTCGAACGTTAAAGAGTCTCAGCTCCCGGTAGCTACACCGAGGGAACTGGTATCTGCTTAGCAGAAGTACTGTCGAAATCCCTCACCACGTCTGTCATGGCGTGATAGTGCATGGCGATGTAGGAGTTGGCGAATCCAAAGGGAGAGTTTGTGGGCTGCAGGCTGTTGGGAGTGCTCACCTCCTGGGAAGGGCAGCTGTTATAGATGCTGTAATAAGGTTCGATGCGAGTGTTCATAGGGGTAGAGCTGCTCTGGGCCCCGTAATGCCGGCGGCCGGCGGAAGCCTTTGGGCTCAGCACGCTCTCCTTGGAGTGACTTGGGCCGCAGGCCTGGTCCACAAACTTCTTTTGAGGCTTTGGAGACAGCATGTAAGCGGAGTTGGTCTCGTGGTGGGACGACTTGTTGCGGTTGGCCTCCAGGCTCCCTTTGCCCACAGCGCGGAGCCGCGTCTTCTGCTTGCAGCAGAAGAAGACGAGGGCGAAGTACTGGAGGCACCAAAGGACCCTTCTCCTCAGCCCCGCGCTGTTCCGGGAATATATGAAAGGGTTCAGCCCGGACTTGAAGAAGATGAGGGTGAACCCGCACAGTTCGAACTGGTAGAGGATGAAGCCGCTGTTCCGGGACAGAACGTCCTGCACCAGGGAGATGCCGAGAGGCAGACAGCAGACTAACACCGAGAGGACAATGACGACACACGTCACAACGGCCTTCGAGTCCTTGGCTGTTGACAAGTTCACGGTCGACACCAGCTGGAACTTGCTGGCCGCAGTTGCAGGCAGCTGGCTGAGGTTCTTTGTGTACGTGTGGGTTTGGATGTGCTGCAGCTTGTTGTAGTTTTGGTTTCTGTAGAGAGCGGGCACAGCGCACTGCACGCCGTCAGCGCACCCAGCAGCAAGGGGTCCGATCAATGGCGGAGGCCTGGATGCATCGACTGTGATGATGGGGGGACATTTGCGCACCTGGGCGTTCTTCCTCAAGGCCTGGGCTATCATGATGTAGGAGACGGAAACCACCACCACGCAACAGATGAAGTCAATGACGTACAAGTAAGGGACTACCTTCCCCTCGCCGATGACCAGGCTGGAAATGGGGAGGCAGAGGCGGGATTTCTGGGTCCTCATGGTGGCCAGCGTCGCAAGGGTGAAGCTCATGGACCACAAGGCCAAGGTGAGCAAAAGGGTGCAAGGGAAAGAGGCCGTCCGGTTGGGCTGCTTGCCCAAGACCATGCGGAGCCGGTGAAGGGCGATGACGGCCACCGTCTTGAGGGACATGATGATGAAACCGGAGCTGGTGAGGTGGAAGGTGAAGCAGAAAGCGTCAGGGATGCCCGCCGCCGAGTCCAGGAACAGGGCGAAGGTGAACATGGGGGCGGTCACTCCGCAGATGAAGAGGTCGCAGAAGGACAGGTTGAGGATCATGAAGTCAAAGTTGGTGCGGAACTTCCGGAAGGCCGGGTCGAAGAAGGACAGGAAGACGATGAGGTTGCCGTAGGAGCCCAGGCAGAAGATGACGGCCAACAGGAAGGTGCACGTCACCAAGGTGGCTGTGTGGATGATGTCTTGGAGGTCTCCTTGGAAGGAAAAGGTGTCATTGCTGCCCCGAGCATGTGGCGGTGGCGGCTGAGCAGAGGAATTGGAGCGGTCTGTCCACTTCGCCTCAGCCCAGCCCGTCAGGTTCATCCTCACAGGAAGCAACGCTCTGCGGTTCCGGCACCTCAGAATCAATTGCCTCCCATTAGAAGCTTGAAGTCCATGGTGGGTGAAGCCTGTTTGTATAAGCAGAAACACACACCCCGTTCAAATGTAAGTCAACAGATAGCTAATATTGGGCTTTCAAGTCTTCTCCTGTGTACTTTTAACAGCCATGAAGTGCTATGAAGAGGAAACTATGTCTGCCAACTCAATCACTCTAAATCTGCGGAAAATCTCACAGAGTAATTGTACTGAAACTTGATTTGCTCTCAACCACTGCTTTAACACAGATGTTATCTATAGTTAATGAGTATATTTTTTGGCTGTTTTTAAAGCCTGTATTTATCACTATTCTTTAAAACCAGTATTCTATGCTGTTATGTGAACTGCTCTGTTACATTTTTGATGTAACATATGTATCTTGCTGGTTAAAGAAAATCAAATGCGGACAGTTCACACCCAATATTTTGACTGCTGATTATTTAATTCTGGGGGCAGGGCGGAAGGAACCATTGTTCGCCATTAAAGATTGTTTCTGTGCATTGGGGGGGGGGGAGGGACAAGATCATTAAAGTCCCTGCTTCAGTTCCCAGCATCTACAGTGAAGAGTTTGGCTCCATCTTACATTTAAAGAAGCAAATTCTTTAAACAGATGTGGCTCCCACTGAGGAAACCATAGGAACTGTAGTTTGTTAAAGGTGCCGAGAGGTCTTAAGAGACCCCTGTTCCCTCACGGGGCTAAGATTCCCAGAATGGTTTAAGAATCAATCCTTCTTCCCGGGGAAGAATTGAGGCTCCGCGAGGGGATTTTTGTTGTTGTTGTTGTTCTGTGCCTCTGGGGGTTGGGTCAAACCGCTGGAGAATCACAGCGCCTGCTGCAGCGCCGAACTGCCCTCTCCAGGAACAAGAGTCTCCTACAGTGGCGTAGCATGGGGGGTGCAGGGGGGGCCGGCCGCACCGGGCGCAACATCTGGGGGTTAGGGGGCGCAAATCCACGGGTTAGGGGGTGCAAATCCACGGGTTAGGGGGCGCAAATTACTTGCCTTGCCCCGGGTGCTGACAACCCACGCTACGCCACTGGTCTCCTAACAACTCTCAGCAGCAGGGAACAAACTACACTTGCCAGGATCCTGACAGTAAGCGCCGTTCGACAGGGGAACTGACTCCCTCAGGAGGTTGTGGACTCTCCTCCCTTGGAGATTCTCAAGCAGAGGTTGGGTGGCCATCTGTCATGGATGCTTTAGCTGAGATTCTTGGCATTGCAGGGGGTTGGACTAGATGACCCTTCGGTCCCTTAATTGTTGACTCTATGATTGTTGGAGTGCAAGGACACAGTGCAGTCAGGCAAAAGCATTTGGGTGGGGGTAGTTTTGAGGGCCAGAATAGGGGGGGGGGAACCCAAGAGGGACACATTTTAAACAGATGTGTACTCAAGTGCCATATTAAGCCCTGTGGAGGCTCCTAGGCAGTTCAAATCTCCGGGGGCCCCATGTAAATGATCTCCTAATAATTGACTGTAATTTTCTTTCAAGATCAAATCAATATTATTTAGATCCGTTGTCGCAGGGCTCCTAAACGGCATGGGGCCCATAGTTTGGTGCCTACTCTGCCGATTTCGTAACCTGGCACAGACATGGCCATTCGAGGAGGCCCAAGGCAGCTTCTGACAGGTGACCTCAAAAGAGTCAGGCAGCGTGTCCTGAGATAACATCCCTAAGGAAAAGAATGCAGCGCTGGAAAAATGGAGCTGTACCCCAAGCTCTTCAGGCCTGACCCAACCTGGTCGCCTCCAGAGACTTCGCCAGTTCCTGCGGCACAGATTCCTTTTTGGGGTGGGGGTAGAATAAGAAATACCTCCAGACTGTAAGGAGAGCCGGGCTGGATCAGGCCAAAGGCCCACCAAATCCATCACCCTGTTCTCCACGGGGGCCCCCTCTGCGCAACGACGCTCTTGCCCACTCGCGGTTCTGCCATTCAGCGTGTTATCATTCTCCTAACAAACGGATCCTCATCCCGAGTCTGCCAAACCCCTTCCAAAGCCCCCCGACGGGGAGAAGCGAATCCCACCCCACCGCCTGCCGCGGCGCGTGGGCTCCTTCCCCGCGCTTCTTTCCCCCCCCCCCCCCAGGCCCCGGCAACGGGCAGGAGCAGCGGAGGCGTCCGACGCTCCCGGCCGCTCCGTGGCGCCATTACGCGCCGGGTTGCGCCTTGAGGGTCCGGTTGGAGAGGAGAGCCCTGTGCGCTTCGGGCCAGAGCGGAGGCCGAGGCCATCGCCCGCCATCCCTCCTGGCCAGGACGCACGAAGCGCGCCCAGGGCGACCCACCTTCCGCCCTACCCACCAACCCCAGGCAGCGTCTCCTTACCCAGCGCCGGCTCCGGGGAAGCAGCGGGCGCCGCTCGCCTTGTGCCTCGGCGCGCAGGGAGCGGGGAGCATCTTCTCCCGGCCGGGCTGCCCAGGGCAGCTCCGGAGGCGGCGGGCGGACGCTGAAGTCATCGCCGACGTGCGGGAGAGGATGGACCTCGCTTGTGCATTGGAGGGGGGGGGGGATGGAGAGAGAGAGAGATGGGAAAAGAGGGAGGGGGTGTCGCCGCCGCCGCCACCGCGAAGCCCGCACACGATGCTGCCCGGTTGGCGGCGCGCGCTTTGCTGGGGCTCTCCAAATGCGCAACGGCGGCTCCCGGCCGGGGGGGGGGGTGTCCTCCGGTTTGCTCGCCGCGCAGCCACCGAGGGATCTTGCCCACCCCGCCTCCGCTCTCGCGCACGACCCCAAAAACAAGGGCCGGGAGGGGAAGGGAGGGCAGCGCGCGCGCACACACCTCGGCGGGAGTGCGCGCGACTGCACCGGAGCCGCACGAGCGGCACGCAGCGCAGCGATTGCGCATCTGAGCGAGCGGCTGGGAGGAAGCGACGCGCTCTTTCTCTCTCTCTCGCATTTCTTTTCTAAATAGACCCGGGCAAGCAGAAGCGACGCTTTTGTATCGGAGTCAGAAACGCTTCGGGCGGCCCGAGGCGCGCAGGGAGGCGCCTTTTGCTTACCCAGAGCTGCCTTGGCTTTTTGGTACCCGGTTTCGCCAAAGCACAGATTCAGGCCGCTCGCGCATCATCGCTGATTTGTTTTCGGCGTTTGTGGGAGAGATACAGGAGGAGGAAGCACCCTGTGCTGCTGCTGCTGCTGGGAGAAAAAGGTGGGATGTGTAAATGCAAATAAATCCATCAGCAGGGTTAGCGGGGGCTTTGAGCTCTAAGGCAGCTGAAGCCAAATGGAAGGCTCCCGAGGGCTCCTCTTGAGCAGGTTGCCCTCTGGGATGCTCCCCTGGCTGAAATGGGCATCCTCAGGTGCCCCAGGAGGCTGGGTTGGAGTCAGGGTGGGATATCTCTTAAGGATGGCTATAACTCCCAAGTACTGGACAAGAACATGAAAGGGGGAAGGAAGGCCTAGATAGTTACTGAGAGCGGGCCCTGCCACCTGCCCCCAAATGCCAGGTTCTGGTGGCACCTGGGGTCAGACCTTTGAAGGGAAGCAAATGAGAATCGTTTGTGCCCCTGTGCCGAACTGCAGGCACACAGGTGTTCTACGGAGAAAGTACTGTGAAATCCAAGTAACAGGGCAAGGAAGAGTGGGGACTTTGTCCTACATTTCTGCTGCTCCTAAACAGGTTCAGAACATGAGTTCAAGACCTGTTCACTTCCATCCAGGACCACAAGATAAAGAGGTTGTATTCCAAGTACAGTGGTACCTCAGGTTAAGTACTTAATTCGTTCCGGAGGTCCATTCTTAACCTGAAACTGTTCTTAACCTGAAGCACCACTTTAGCTAATGGGGCCTCCCGCTGCCGCTGGAGCACGGTTTCTGTTCTCATCCTGAAGCAAAGTTCTTAACCCGAGGTACTATTTCTGGGTTAGCGGAGTCTGTAACCTGACGTGTCTGTAACCCACTGTACCTATGACACAAGGGGACAGGGGGTGGGCACTTTTGACTCTCAACTGGCCTGGGGGGGTCTCCTACGCATATTTCCTGCCACGGCAATGCTTCCGAGAGCCCTGAGAAAGGTCAAAACAGAAGGCAGAGGTTCTGCCAGTGCTCCCTCTTTGACTTCAGTGGCCTTGGTTTTCAGACACAGTAAATCTAGCAACAGGAGACCCTTGACCGGGGGCATACCTAGGTGTTAGGTCAGGTGGGCCTGCCATGGGGGCAGACCCAGGGGTGCACAAAAATTGCAAAGGAAGACAGAGAGCGCTGGTGATTGTCAAGGGTGCAAGGGACTGGGGTGCCACCGATACAGCCCCTTGCCAAGGATGCAGAGGAGCCTAAGTAAGCCTCTTCCCTTCACCCCTCCCCTCCCATGCCAGCCTGGCTAAGCCAAGAGGAGATTTGCCACCCTGACTCCTCTTGGCTTCAACTTCACTTTTGGCACTTGAACAGCAGCTTCCAGCAACTGGTATGCAGCACAGCCATCATGGTTCATAGCCAGGGTTAGCCTTTACCTCCCATGAATTAGCCCACATTTCCTCCAAAGCCATTCAAGTTGGTGGCGACCATTGCCTCCTGTGGGAGTGTTCCAAAGTTTATAACTATGTGCTTTATGTGCTTTTACCTGTCCTTAGGGACACGGGTGGTGCTGTGGTCTAAACCACTGAGGCTAGGGCTTGCCGATTAGAAGGTTGGTGGTTCGAATCTGCGCGACCGGTTGAGCTGCCGTTGCTCAGTCCCAGCTCCTACCAACCTAGCAGTTCGAAAGCACATCAAAGGGCAAGTAGATAAATAGGTACCGCTCCAGCGGGAAGGTAAACGGCGTTTCCGTGTGCTGCTCTGGTTCGCCAGAAGCGGCTTAGTCATGCTGGCCACATGACCCGGAAGCTGTACGCCGGCTCCCTCGGCCAATAAAGCGAGATGAGCGCCGCAACCCCAGAGTCAGCCACGACTGGACCTAACGGTCAGGGGTCCCTTTACCTTTCTTTACCTGTCCTTTACCTGTCCTTCTTTACCAGCTTCAATGGATGTGCACAAGTTCTACTGTACAACTATTATAGTTTTATTGTTGTGAGGCAGGGAGAAAACCCACTTTTCCCATGCCATGCATATCCCTTCCACCATGTTGCAGCTGATCTACCACTGAGCTTCACATTCACACTGTCCTGGAAAAGAAAGGAGTTGCAAGGGTTTAGAAACAACTCCAGATTGGATCCCTTTCTAGGCTCAACTCAAATATTAGCTTTTTGCAGAGCAGGTGATGCTGCCCAGTGGAAAAACAAGTTCCCTGAGAGATGTGCTGCACAACTGGAAACAGACAGGTGACATGTTTTCTACTAGGGACCAATTTGATACACAGTAGGGCTAACAGCTTTTCCCCCTTCATATCCTCAGGTGAAAAGGCTTATCTTGAAGAAACTCTCCCCTGAAAAACAAGACACCATGCGCGCACAGATCTTACAAACAATTCATTTATTCAGCTTTAAACTAAGTACACAACTGAAAGGAGAAGGCGGCATTTTGGCACTATGCTATACATTAGTTATTTCTGTGTATCAGCTCTCAGGAGATACTGTACTGGTTACACTGCTGTGCTTTAAAAACATGGTGTTGTTTCCCAGCAGGCAGAGGATTGAAGAAGAAAAAAATGTATTCCTGTTTTACAAAGAAAAAAGTACAGGATGTGCAGAAGATGAAAACACACACAATTCTCAGATGATTTTTTTCCCCAACATGGGAGGCATTCTTGTACTCTATAATTTACCACACACCAGAGTATGTTTGCTTGCATTCCCAAAGTGAGGGAGCGGGTGGGGGCAGAGTGGCAGAGATTACGTAGTAAAAACCAACAGATTCACTAAAAAGTTAAATGAAAAATCAAGCCAAAAACTAAAGTCACCTCATTAGAGGGAGGGGGTAATATTAAAAACCAGAAGAAATTGGCATCGAATCAGATACAAAAAGCTGAAAGCACTATTTATCAACACCTAAAAGTGCGATTGTTTAAAAGTTAATTCTCACAAATGAATTATGTAAAATTTTTGCAAACTGTACAGTGCTTTGCCAGTGCAGTGCCTCTACAATTTATACAGTCCTTTACATCTATGTAACACATATTGAACATGTTGTGAAACAGCCAGCCAACAGCCACCAGAGTTGCAGAACGAAAAGGAATTTGGGATGGGCGGGCAGGCGGAGGGAGATACAGTACTTCTGGGGTTTTTTTTAAATGCAAGTTACATACTTGTTCCAAGATGAGGACGTGAGGCAAATGGAAAGATGTGTGACTAGCAAACAGGGAATATTTAAAAAGTCTTTAGCCACTCATTATTAACATATGTACATACTCTTTTGTTCTCTGAAATAAAATCAGCAGTTGAGAGACACTCTTGTCTGTGGGCTCTACTGAACTGAGGACAAAAATAACAAGACTGCCGCTTACGAAGGCAGGCAAAAGTTAAGGTTCAGTACCTGGCTGGAGAATCTTACTTAAAAACCTGTCAACAGAAAGGACAACTCTGTTGCTCTGATGTGGACAGCAATAGAGGGGAAAATGTTTGCTCAGCAGGTAAGACTTCAAAAGAAACCCGGCTCCAAGTTCTGCCTAGCCTGGTATTGCATGGGAGCTGGAAAGAGACAGAACAATGTTATGGGGGACATTTTTGGCCTGCGCTTACAAGCGAGTGGTCAGCAGTTCACAGATGCACACACTTGCAGGCAGATCAGATGGAGAGTTTGAGCACCCAAAATTGCAGATAATTAGGTTCGAAAGTCCATGTATGTAATGTGAAGTTGCAGCATTAGCCACCTGCACAGAATAAGATTTCTTTTTAAAGGGCTTCAGGTTAATGCAAGGAATTTACATGAAAGTGTGGAAATAAATCATGATTGCTCCCTTCAGACACAAAGACTTGCCACGCTGCGGCAGTCCCCTCTCCCCAGTGCAGCAGAAATCCTCAAGAGTCCTTCCCACAGAGACTTAAGGTATGTACTTCCTTAAAGGATTCCAGCGCTAAGCCTCAGAGTTACCATATCCAAAAGGGTTCTATACACAATAAATTAGTTTTGAGTTTCCTTTATTTTTGCGGAAATGGCAGTGGGCCCTCCTTTTTTCCGAGAACCTGCAAGACGGAAGGAAACAAGAAAGGAGAGCTTGGGTCATGTTTTGCAAGAAAAATAACGTGTGCACCTGCGCTAAAGCTTGCATTTAGAATATATATAATCACTCCTCCCTGTTCTCCTCTCCGCAACTGCCAAGGACGGAAAGACGAAGCCAGCTATACCCTTGCCCTTTGGCAAAAAGCTGCTCTAGCGGAGGGAGACTGGGATGGAAGCAGGGATTCTCCACCCGCCAGGAGTGTGGGGAAAGGGGGCAGTCAATTTCCCCAGCACTCTCCAGCCTTCACAGTCAGTGGATATGAAGGGCAGCTTCCCTCTTCAGGAGGATCGGGGCTGTCTTATATCTGGAATGTCTTATTAATGTGAAGCATGCCTTTCATCAAACCCCACTGCTGCTGCTGCTCATCACCTCCAGGCTGCTTTCAATTGCAACCTCCACCCACCTCTGCCAGAGGTGCTGGTCAGTGTTAAGTCAAATGCAGGGGTGAAAACATCTAGCCCCCCCCCAACCACATTTGGCACAGCGCAGATCCCAATTTGGCTTGCAAGGCCCTATCTCTCCCCCCCCCCCCCCGCAATCACACCCACATTTGCCACAACTAACATCCTACATGACATCAGGTGTGGGGGCAGGCACAGGTCTGGCTAAATCAGCTGCACGGCAAGGGGAACTTGATTGCAAAGCAGTGTTGAACTCACTGCCCATCACAGTGCCAGGTGATTTGACAGGCGGGTTGCTCCATGGAGGTGGGGATCAGATAATCATATAGCCCACCAGGCCAATAAATATTCCCTACCCATGTTCCAGCTTGCAATGCAAGCATGAAAATACCCCCTTGCTAGGCTTTAACTGAGCTGGGAAGCAAATTTAATTTCATGATAATGGAGCTGTAAACACATTAAAGATGCCTTGGTTTTTTTGCCACAGCCCTGTTATCTATTTAATTTCAACGTGTCTAAAATCACATCTCTTGCCATTTTAGAGCTGGGTTTGCACAGTGCCCGGCTGGATTATCTAGGAAAGCTTTCCGAGAAGCTATTATTGGCCCACGATCACACAATGCAATCTCACCTCATTATGCATAATAGCACGGCGAAACCAAGAGGTCAGTAAGGACGAGAAGCTGGTCATCAGTGAACTGCTGCTTGTGCTCTTGCCAGTTATCATGGTGGGTCCTCCGGAAATTGGACAGAGTTTTTTTAACTGTCATCTGTGTGGCGAGAAGCAGAGATATGGATCTAAACAGCGTATTTAAAACAACTATCCTGCATTGGCAGAGGCAATTTTTTTTAAAAAAATAAAAATCCATGATAAGCCAACTTATTCTCAGTTTTCTTTAAGGACTCAGCTATAAATCAGTATCATTAAAAAACTTTACATGCTCTGTTTTGAGAATATAAAATAAAACAAGCCATACACCCATGTTATTCTGAGGGTTCTGACAAATAATTTCAGTATTATCTTGGTTCTGTTACTCTTATCCTAAACTAGTCATTCTGCATTTCTCTATTAAGTAGAACCAGGGGGGAAACATTTCCTAGACTGTACCATCTGACTTCAGGCAAAGCTAATGCATAGTTGAGTGTTCTTCGTAGGAAAGGAGGGAGGGTGAAATCCTGCAGAAATGAGGGGGAATGATTTAGACGAACTTCTCCAAATTCACCACTAGTTGTATTAGTTTTCAATTGACAGGGGAGCACGCTTTCTCTCTAAGTATATAAACAAAGTACCTTCTCAATTATCTTCAAGAGTCTACTATGTAAAGCTTTAATCTGTTTATAGTTACGATTCATGTAGAACCAGAGATCAAATGCAGCTTCTGATCTATTGCAGACCAAGACCTCACCCCAAAGGTTGCAACTTTCCAGACATTCCAAACCCTACCTGGAAATCCTGGGGATTGAACCTGGAACCTGCGTCGTACAAAACAGATGCCCTGCCAACGGGCCCTTGGCCTCTGCCTGCCATTGGTGGAACAAGGCATGCTTCTTGGGCCAGGAGATTCCACAGGATGAGAACTGCTACTGAGAAAGCCTTGCTGCCAGGGGACGTGGTAAGAAGGCTCTTACCTCAATAGGCTGAGGATCATTCAGATGTGCACTAAGGTCCATTAAAAGCTGAGGCATCCAGGTGGGCACGTCGTAAGGACTGGATAAAATGCATGCGCTAAGTCCCAGCACACCAGCATGGCGCTTCACCAAATCTGCAACAGAGAAAGTCATTGATGCTTTCTATGTACAAGAAACAAAACATTGTGTTTGTGTGTTGGGGGAAAAGGGCCCTTTCTTTCCAAAGATTTCCTATAAAATGGGTCTACTATACAATGGGTGGTAGCCGATACCTTACTCACAACGTTTCAGGTGGCTGGAGTAAACTTAACAACAACAACAACAATAAATTTTATTTATATCCCGCCCTCCCCACCCGAAGCCGCCGGGCTCAGGGCAGCTAACAACAATAAAACAGTACAAAAGTACAGCATAAACAACATTCTAAAATCATTCATTATAAAATTAATTAAGGCCTCCCCGGCTGACCTCAAAAGTAATAACAATAATAATAATTTATTATTTGTACCCCGCCCATCTGGCTGGGTTTCCCCAGCCACTCTGGGCGGCTTTCAGCAGAATATTAAAATACAAGAGTCTATTAAACATTAAAAGCTTCCCTAAACAGGGCTGCCTTCAGACGTCTTCTATGCATCTTTATGCGCCCCCTTGCCCAGATTATCCGGAGCTTTGGGCTGGGTTGTCACCAATATGCTGATGACACTCAGCTCTGTCTGCTGATGGGTGGCCACACCGACTCGGCCCCGAACGCACTGACCAGATGCTTGGAAGCTGTGGCTGGATGGTTTCATGGGAGCCGATTGAAAGAAGAAGAAGAAGAAGGAGTTTGGATTTGATATCCCGCCTTTCACTCCCCTTCAGGAGTCTCAAAGCGGCTAACAATCTCCTTTCCCTTCCTCCCCCACAACAAACACTCTGTGAGGTGAGTGGGGCTGAGAGACTTCAAAGAAGTGTGACTGGCCCAAGGTCACCCAGCAGCTGCATGTGGAGGAGCGGAGACGCGAACCCGGTTACCCAGATTACGTGACTACCACTCTTAACCACTACACCACACTGGCTCTCTGGAAACTGGAAACTAAATCCTTCGAAGACAGAGGTCCTATGGCTGGGTCGGGATGGCATGGGGATGAGGGACCAACTCCCTTCTCTTGCGGGGGCCCAATTAGTGCCATTGCCTTCCGTTAAGATTTTGGGTGCAATCCTTGACGCCTCCCTTTCCATGGAGGCGCAAGTTACAGCAACAGCCAAGGCGACATTTTTCCACCTTCGCCGCATTAAGCAGTTGGTCCCTTACCTTTCCCGCCCTGACCTGGCCACAGTGATCCATGCAACGGTCATCTCCAGGCTTGACTACTGTAATTCGCTCTACGCGGGGCTGCCCTTGAAGCTGTCCCAGAAACTCCAGAGGGTGCAGAATGCTGCAGCGAGGCTCCTCACGGGGTCTCTGCCATGGGAGCATATTCACCCAGTGCTTTTCCAGCTGCACTGGCTCCCGGTGGAGTACAGGGTCAGATTTAAGGTGCTGCTTTTGACCTTTAAAGCCCTTCACGGCCTAGGACCCTCGTACCTATGGGACCGCCTCTCCCGGTATGCCCCGCAGAGAGCCTCAAGGTCCATAAATAGCAACACCCTAGTGGTCCCGGGCCCTAAGGAAATTAGACTGGCTTCAACCAGAGCCAGGGCCTTTTCAACTCTGGCTCCAGCCTGGTGGAACGCTCTGTCTCATGAGACCAGGGCCCTGCAGGATCTGATTTCTTTCCGCAGGGCCTGTAAGACAGAGTTGTTCCACCTGGCCTTTGGCTTGGAGCCAATTTGATTCCCTCCCTCTCTTTCTTTTTTCTTTTCCTTCTCCTCCTGCGATGAGGCTACATTTTAATATTTTAATGTTTCAATATTTTAATGTTGTATTTTTAATTTTGTTTTTAAGTTGTAATCATTTAACTTGTTTTTATTATTGCCTGTAAGCCGCTCTGAGCCCGGCCTTGGCTGGGGTGGGTGGGGTATAAATAAAAAATATTATTATTATTATTATTATTATTATTATTATTATTATTATTATTATTATTATTATTATTAAAAGTCTGGTAGTTGTTTTTCTCTGGTGGGAGGGTGTTCCACAGGGCGGGCGCCACTACCGAGAAGGCCCTCTGCCTGGTTCCCTGTAGCTTTGCTTCTCACAATAAGGGAACCGCCAGAAGGCCCTTGGCGCTGGACCTCAGTGTCCGGGCAGAACGATGGGGGTGGAGACGCTCCTTCAGGTATACTGGACCAAGGCCATTTCAGATCTCCCTTTCTTTTCTTTGATGGAAAGGAGGGTTTGGGGCGCCTTGGCGTAGTACAGTATCCCTTCTGACTCTCCACAAGTCAAAGCAGAAAGGGAAAAGGGAGATCTGAACTGCATGTGACTTTTCAGTCCTTTCCCAACAGCTCCTGCGCTTCCAAGTTTGGTGGCAGACGGAAAGCAGAAACAGCAGGCAAAAAACAAACGAACGCCACCTAAGTAGCATGCTGCTCCCAATTAACACGCCTCACTGCGTTGCAGTACAATCAAGTAGCTTGCAAGCACATAAGCATAACCTGCCGAGGAGCCCACCTGTGTGCTCACAAGCCCCTGGGCTTTGCACCTCCTAAAACTTCATGCTTCTAGCTTCCTCCTCCTACTTCCTGCTCCCCTTGGCAAAGTATCCTCAGTTGTGAATTTGAGTTTACTTTACTCTGGTTTGGTTCTCCCGTCCTCAGTCACTACGCCTGTGTTGCCTTCCTGTTTCCTGAAGCAGCAGACTGACAGCTTCCAACAAGGCACCTTTTCCACTGCTTTGGACTGAAACTATTTCCAGTGGTGGTGAACTAGTCTCAGGCATGTGAGGACACCAAAGCCTGGACGAAGACTCTCTTAAGAAGCCATCAGGTATGCCCCCCCTCCCTTTACCTGCAGGAGGAATGGTATCCACCACTGTGCTGAGGTCTCTTTTCCTCTTCTTCGGGAGTCTCCTCTTACAGAGCTGCTCAAAGTGAGTCTGCAGGGGGTCATCAATCACCAGGAAGTGGCACTGGAGCAAGCCGCTCAATGTGGTGGCCGCCATCTCTCTCACCTAGGGATGGACGAGGAAACCAGTTACTCCAGGGAACAAGTCTGGTCGACAAGTCAGCATTTGCCCCACTGCGATATCTTTTTCAAATGACCCCGTAGTAATTCATGATTTCAATTATTGGTTTGCTTGGTATTCCTTGCTGTAGGAGTTCCCGCATTGAATTCAGCTGCAAACGCAAACTTTAACATATGTGACGGGATGTCAATGAAAGCGGTTTGGTGGCGAGTTTGCTCACTCCACGGCCAAGTTCTCTGACCCTGGGGTCTGTTAGAACTTCACCTTTCAGCTCAGCAGAGTGTGTTTAAGAACGGGCTCTATAGGCTCATTGCTTAACATAAATTTGAGTAAGGTAAAGGTAAAGGACCCCTGACAGTTGAGTCAGTCGCAGAAGACTCTGGGGTTGCGGCACTCATTTCGCTTTACTGGCCGAGAGAGCCGATGTTTGTCCGCAGACAGTTTTTCTGGGTCATGTGGCCAGCATAACTAAGCCGCTTCTGGCGAAACCAGAGCAGCACACGGAAACGGTGTTTAGCTTTCTGCCGGATCACTATCTATTTATCTACCTGCACTTTGACATGCTTTCGAACTGCTAGCTTGGCAGGAGCTGGGACTGAGCAACGGGAGATCACCCTGTTGCGGGGATTCGAACCGCCGACCTTCCGATTGGCAAGCACAAGGCTTGAGGAAGTTGATCTCAAGTGCCTGTTAACTTCCTTTGCTCATTTATCAAGGGGTCTGCAGGCTGACTTTTAGCTTTATAGAACTTTAGAATATTATGTTTAAGGGTATAATTTAATGTGCTGGTTTGGACGCAGAGTGTTGGCAGGTGCTTGTACTCTGGAGTGCCAGTCGCAAATGTGCCAGCGGATATCAACTTCTGAATAGCGTTAAACTACGTGTTTTAGATTCTTTACCTTTTATCACTTATACGGGGATTTAAGGAGTGGCGCACGACATGATCAGAGCAATTGGAAATCTAACAGGAGTCCGAAGAGGAGGAAACTGCAGTAGTTTAGGCAACAGAGGCCCAGATCACGCCAGCGATCTTTGACAGAGCAGTTTCGGAACAGGGGGCAGGGGCCAGATTGAAGGAAGGCATGAGCAGAGCTAGAGGAAAAGTCAAGGCAGTGGGAGTAAGAAGGGGCTCCGGGGATTTGGAAGTGAAGCAAAGAAAGGGGTCAGACTGATAGTTGGATAGGGAGATGGGTGGTTTGAGAACAGGGAAAACAGTGGCATATTTGAAAGTACAGTCGTACCTTGAACATCTTAGTACTTGGGACATTTTGGCTTCCAAATGCCGCAAACCCGGAAGTGAGTGTTCCAGTTTGCGAACGTTATTTGGAAGCCAAACGTCCCACAGGGCTTCTGATTGGCTGCAGGAGCTTCCTGCAGCCAATCAGAAGCCACGCTTTGGTTTCTAAACGTTTTGGAAGTCGAACGGACTTCCAGAATGGATTCTGCTCGACTTCCAAGGTACAACTGTAGTTAGAAAGGAGCCAGAAGAAAGAGAAAGAGGGAATTTCACAGGAAAAAGACACACCATTAGTTATTGGGGAAGACAAGGTCAAGACAGTGCCCATGGAAGTAGGAAGGGACTTCATCCAAAGAATAAAAGCCTCACAGAATGAATTTGAAAAGGTAAGGAAGCAATGGGATGTGGGAAGGGCAGGGGCTGGAACAGGTAGGATTTGAAAATATTGAGGCTCACCCCAAGAACACGGCTGCCAGGGTGAGGAGAATGGGATATGGGGGGCATTCAAAGGGGAGATCAGCTTTTCTTTATAATACCTTCTATTTAAATCAAAGCTGAGAACCAAAATGCTGGGAAGGAGGAAGGAGACATGGGAGACCCACTATTTCCCTCACCCTAAACAACCATGCCAGGCACAACCTAACTTCCACTTGATGGCAGAAGCTGCTCTTGTCTTTATGTAACACACACACACACACACACACACACACACACACACACACACCGCGCGCAAAACATCACTGGAGCAACAAGTGAGCACCATTTTAGGGCTTGCCAGCTCAGGGCAAGGAAACGCAAGATTACCACCACCGCAAGATTTGAGGTTTCCATGGCAACCAGGTCACAAGAGATTACACACAAGGAGGCGCTTTGCCGATCTGTACTGCTGTTTTGCAAGAACGTACTATTCATCTGGCGATTTGCAAATTTGCTCTACAAATTAGTTCCGCAAGTCTGCATTGCTGCTAAAGAGGGAACAGCAAACAGCGGGGGGGTGTTTGCTTGTTTTAGACGGCAGGATAAATGTTCCAACTAACAGCGGTAAAAGGATGCTAGTAGCATTCATAGGATGCAAGCAGAACTCATGGCTATGTAACACTAAAGCAGGGACCAGAGACTGCTTCAAATTCAAAACACCGCCTTCCTGAACAGTTAGGTCACTAGCAAACCTGCTTCAGGAACTACCATTTTGGGAAACAAAATGTTTCAGAAACCTCTCTTATAGCCAACAGTAAAGTTGCCCTGGTAACCTATCGCTCGGTTCATTTGCCTCCATAAATGGTTATTTCACTCACACATGAACAATGTTGTGTTCGCAGCTTCTGTTTCATATAATCAAAATATCGCATGAGAGCACTAGCAACCGTAAAACAAACTTATGCTGACCTCTTAAATATACAGTAGATACCGTATTTTTTGCTCTATAAGACTCACTTTTTCCCTCCTAAAAAGGGGAAATGCGTGTGCGTCTTATGGAGCGAATGCAGGCTGCTCAGCTATCCCAGAAGCCAGAACAGCAAGAGGGATTGCTGCTTTCACTGCGCAGCGATCCCTCTTGCTGTTCTGGCTTCTGAGATTCAGAATATTTTTTTCTTGTTTTCCTCCTCCAAAAACTAGGTGCGTCTTGTGGTCTGGTGCGTCTTATAGAGCAAAAAATACGGTAATTAAAAATGCATTCAGTGCCTGGGCAAAGTAAAAGACAATGCTGTATCAGAGAAAAGGAGGAATGTCATGACAAAAGCGAAGCATATTTAAGGCCCTCTGGTTTCAAAGGGGAAGACTTAAGCGTATGCTGGCCTGATGGTAGCAGCAAAGAGTGTAGTTGATAAAATTGGGAAATCGAATGGACCTTTGCAGAGCAAATGTAAGAAACAATAATGGAAAAGCTTTAGTGAAATGGACAAGCTAACTAGAAGTGTGAAATGAACATGGGAAACGTAATAAACTGCTATCAAGTGTTTTCTGCTGATAATTTACGGTTTTCGCAGTGTTTGGTTCATATGTGGATCCTATTTTTAAAAGAATAAACCTAATTCTTCCACCAAGATCAACAGAACTTTTAAAAGTGATTAAACTTTGGGCAGGATGGTGCCCCGTTACCTACGAAGCTCAACTTTTGTTTTGCAAACATGGATTTTTCACAGGCTGTCAAGAAAGGCAAGCGCAGGTATATGGTTCACCTCAAGCTGTTCATCTTCTAGCAGTCTTATAATCAGCCATCTGATGTCATTTACCGCTTCTTCATTGTTTAGGAAGATAAAAAGATTATAAAAAACCATGGTCTGGAGGTAGGTTAGCACTGTGTACCTCGCATGCCAGGAACTATTCTTTGCTGTCTGCAAAATAACAAAATAGCAGCAGTTAGAAAAAATTAAACAGGCAATTCTTCAAGTGGAAGCAAGGATCAGCCTGCATTTAAACCACCATACAGAAAAAGCAAAAGCTCTCCATAGCTACATTTCAGAATTGATCCACAAGTAGACATAGCAGGTCTTTTGCTCTAATGCTCATTTGTCCTAACGCTCACTCCTATTTCCATGCCCAATCCCCTCTCCTTAATTCCTCAGATGACAGCTTAACTTCTGGGCTTGTTGCTGGCATCCGTCTGTCTTAAGAGACAGTGGAGTACGCCTCTAGGGGTGAAGTCAAACCACTGTGTTAGCCACTGGGTTAGTGCCCCTGCTTGGATTGTCCAGTTCATTAATGGCATGAACCCTGTAAAGGTGGGGTAGAATTCAGTAGGTCTCCATGAGCAGAGGCAGCAGAGATACACTGCATCCCAGAGGGAATAATAAATAATAATAATAATAATATAAAAATAAATTTTATATTCAGCCCTCCCCAACTGAAGCCGGGCTCAGAGCAGCTAACAACAATAAAAGTAACACAGCATTCTAAAATCAATTCATTTTAAAATCAATTCAAAATTAAATTAATGGCAACCACTGGGCTAGAGTTCTGTGAGGATTACCAAAGGAGCGGGTCAGGTTGTGCCCTGGCCAAAGGCCTGGTGGAACAGCTCTGTCTTGCAGGCCCTGCGGAAAGATGTCAAGTCCCACAGCGCCCTAGTCTCTTGTGACAGAGCATTCCACCAGATTGGGGCCACAGCCGAAAAAGCCCTGGGCTCTGGTTGAGGCCAGCCTAACCTCCCTGTGGCCCAGGATCTCCAAGATGTTATTGCAATAAACAGGTCTTCCCTCCACACGCATACCACCTGCTAAAGGGACGGCCATTTTGTATATGTGTATCTGTGTATCTGAAGAAGTGTGCATGCACACGAAAGCTCATACCAAGAACTAACTTAGTTGGTCTTTAAGGTGCTACTGGAAGGAATTTTTTTATTTTGGCCATTTTGGAAGTCATCAAATAATTCAGAATTTTATAAGAGACCCCCCCCCCCCAAGTATTGAGGCAGAAGGCATTTACTGTCAACGGTTGCCTCGAGGGAATGCTGACACCACGAAATATGCTTTTGTTGTTTACACAGCTTAAGAAAGCGCCACGTACTTGTTTTAGCACCTGAAGTACCAAAGGCACTTGTTGAGGGTACAGCAATCCCTGAGACATTAACGACAAGCACATCTTAGCATCTCTCTTAAGTTCATCGTAGCTGTTGTCATTTTCTACAGGTGCGATCTGTGGAAGGAAGAACAGGAAAGGTGAGTGGACACAGGTTGAAGACCAACAGCCAAAGGTGGTTTCTTTTTTGTACAATGAATACAATGCAGGACAACAACGGGGGAATGCCACAGAGCTTTTCAGCTTCTCCAACTAAAAAGATGGGATCAAGGAAATACTCAAGCCTAAAGCCCCTAAATGCTGTATTGAAGTACATTCACAAAATAAGCAACAGCTGAAGTGTGCTGCTTGTTTCGCTATTAATATGCCTACTCCAAGGACACTGAGTAGATGTCACTACTATGATCTTCAGGTGTTATATAAATTTACAAAGAATAATAATATTTGGCTCTGAGAATCTAGAAATATACAGGGATTTGAACAATGAAATTGAGATTTTAAAGCTTTAAAGGGAGGGGAAATTGCCTCCCTGAAATATTTCTGTATTATCTGTATAATCCCCTTAACTGAAACAGGACTTAAATAGGACAAGTGTTTGGTAGATTGCTCCCAGAAATGGAAACCTTTGGTGGGTTTCATCTGAAGCATACAAAGAAGTGAATATATGCATTGAACTCTCAGCAGTATTAAACCTGAAAAGACTTCCCTAGCTCAAGGCTTGTCGTCTTTTACAATTGGGCAGCAAGGGTGAGTTATGGCAATTTAAAAAATACAATATTGAAAATAGTTTTAAACAAATTACAGTCGCAAGAGTGGATAATGAAAAACCACACGCAGTGCCTCATCAAGCCCATCTTGCCCTTAGGGAAGCAGAAAATTGAAGAGTTGTACAATCTCTTAAAGAAATAGATGTCTTTCAATTTCACTGCAATTTTGTGCCAATCTTTGGTATACTGCTTTGTGAGTCCCACCTGAAAAGCAGTACATAAATACCTTCAAACAATCAATCAAAGAGTAGGTGTAAAAGCCAAAATATGACAAATAATTTCTCTCAATAGATAAATTGGATGCAAAAAGAACTGTTTTAGGCAGAACCTGTTAATATGGCATGAGTTTCTATGTGTAAGTATTTAGACAGAGAGCAGTTGAAAAAAAAGAGTTACTTTAAGTATTATGTTGTTGTTTCTAACAAACTTTTCATACTTGAGAAATGGAATAAGTGCTTGAAAAATAAACGCACTTCCTTAAATTTGAAAAAAAAACCACCTAAGACTTATCTGCTTCCACTGCTTTTGAACTGCTAGGTTGGCAGAAGCTGGGACAGAGCAACGGGAGCTCACCCCATCGTGTGGATTCGAACTGCTAACCTTCCGATTGGCAAGCCCAAGAGGCTCAGTGGTTTAGACCACGGCACCACCCGGGTCCCGCTATTTGTCAAGCATTGTTGGTTTAATGTGTTCAGAAATCACCTCTGAAGCCTAAAGAGAACTAACAAACCACGTACCTTGAAAAACAACGGCAAGAGCTGAAGCTGTTCCGCAACAGCTGTGGAAAAGGCTCTCCCCGCACTAGCCATCAACCACTTCAGAACTGTCAAAGGCAGAAGAAAGGCAAACATAGGCACAAGGTCAAAAAGAGCACAGCAAGACACAGGCATGGTTCAAACTAATCTTAAGATCAGCTATCTTAAAAGACACAATGGTCGATATTGCCCATCTGATAATGAATTTAAAATGTTAGTATTACAAACAGGAATTATTTGGATTGTCATATTATGTTTTATTCTCTCGATGCATTTTGAAATGACCACTCATTCATTTAAAAGCATTTATAAATTTCTTAATATTTTAAAAAATCTCTCTGAGTGAGGCACAATATGAAAACAATCAATATTAGGCTGCTTGTTGTAATAATGCATCTGTATATACATTTGCTGTCGTGATTTGAATTACTTAGGGTGACACTCATGTGGAAAAGCGGAATGAAAATTGAAATAATAACTCTCAAATAAGTACAGCTGGGCATTTAATTTGGTGTGCGCAAGTTTAGCACAGGCACTTACTGGTTTTCAAGAGTTTAATGCCCTGAGTTCGCTCATCTTCATCTCCGACTCCGTTCTCTTCCATAACATGATTCTGAATTTCTTCATCCACTTCCGTAAGGGGTTTGAGTTTTTCAAGTATTCGGGAAGTGAACTCATGGACATGGGGAGATTTTGTTGGAGCGGTATTTGGTAAGGAAACATCTATCATGAAGATGTATGTCAGAACGCTACACGAAAGAAAATGAAGTATACACGTTTAATATTTTCCTTTAAACCCTATTTAAAGAAAAGAGTTCACAAATTTGTTACAGAAATCTCCACTCATTCTAGTTCCTGGGGAGAATCTGGCAGCTTCTATAGAAATCTAATGGCTAAATAATACATTCACAAGAGTCACACAGTAGAGCCTTCTTGAGTGCGTTCAGATTGTTATGTGAGAAGGGTGTTGTACGTTTGAATGCTCCATGTAAAAGGGTCCTTTTGTGAGGAACTAGCATCTCAGAGAGAAGAATACTAGCTTAGCCTGATGTGCTATTTTTCTATGAACAGAGAGGGTTTTGTTGTTGTTGAGGTGGGGCATTTAATCATACAACCTCCAGCATTCTGAAGGAAAGACATATTAATATTTGACTCCGAGGGCCTTCTGGCAGTTCCCTCCCTGCGAGAAGTGAGGTTACAGGGAACCAGGCAGAGGGCCTTCTCAGTAGTGGCACCCACCCTGTGGAACGCCCTCCCATCAGATGGTCAAGGAAATAAACAACTATCTGACTACCTGACAGCAGCCCTGATTAGGTAAGTTTTCAATGTTTGGTGTTTTCTTGTGTTTTTGTATTTTGCTGGAAGGCGCCCAGAGTGGCTGGGGCAACTCAAGTCAGATGGACGGCGTATAAATAGTAAAATTACTATTGCTATTATACCGTATTAAAGGCTTCTGCTTGACAAGGTCACAACCCAAAGGAAGAGAGCTCCCATCCTCTGGCTTTCGGCTGAGGGCCTAAAAACTATGCACGGGCTTGAGAACACTAACCTTCCTATCCTCTCTCGGACATTTTTGTAAACTTGGGTGAGTTTCGGCTCTAGGTACTTCAGCAATCTGTGCAGCAGCTCTGGTACTCGCCATTCTTGCTGTGCAAGACCTCCTTGCAGGACATACAGTCGACTAGGAAGGGGCAGGGGAATGGGGAGGGGAGCGGGGAAAGACAGAAAAACATACAGTAAGGTCATAACTGAGGGAAGCACACCTTTCTCGCCACCCAAAGACCCCAAGGCACGACACAAACAATTCTCTTACACTTCATTGCTCACAAAAGGTAGGCCAATGACTTAATTTTTTGCTTACAATAAACCAAGGGAACTAGCAACAGGCATAGGCAAACTCGGCCCTCCAGATGTTTTGGGACCACAACTCCCATCATCCCTAGCTAACAGGGCCAGTGGTCAGGGATGCTGGGCGTTGTAATCCCAAAACATTTGGATGGGCGAATTTGCCTATGCCTGAACTAGCAGCTCCTCATATAGTTAAAAGGGGGTGGGGGGTGGGGTGGCCATAGGAACACATTCACTGGAAATGAAAACCACCAAAATTGCAGTAGTACAACCTGCACGGATATTAAGAATAGTTCCAGCGGCTCTTTAATGGTGTGTGCATGTGTCTGTTTTTGGATGCAGCTCTGCCACTGAAAGTCCAGGCAGCTTCAGTGGGTGGGAACATCTCTTACCGGCTGCATCTGATAAGAAAGTCATGACCATTCCCGGACCGGGAAAGCTTGGCTGGGTTAGTTCATGTACTGGCTATTTCAATACAGTGGTACCTCTGGCTGCGAACAGGATCCATTCTGGAGGCCCATTCGCAACATGAAAAGAGCACAACCCACAGCGGCGCGTCTGCGCATGCGCGACTCGCCGCTTCTGCGCATTACGTCCTTTTGCACTTCTGCGCATGTGCAAGCGGTGAAACCCGGAAGTAACCCTTTCCGGTACTTCCGGGTCGCTGCGGGACACAACCCGAAAGAATGTAACATGAAGCGGACGTAACATGAGGTATGACTGTATTGGATTACTGCAGTGAACCCTAAGTGGGGCTTGATCCAGAAGCAATTACCGTATTTTTCGCTCTATAAGACGCACCAGACCACAAGACGCACCTAGTTTTTGGAGGAGGAAAACAAAAAAAAAATAATTCTGAATCTCAGAAGCCAGAACAGCAAGAGGGATCGCTGCGCAGTGAAAGCAGCAATCCCTCTTGCTGTTCTGGCTTCCGGGATAGCCGCGCAGCCTGCATTCGCTCCATAAGACGCACACACATTTCCCCTTACTTTTTAGGAGGGAAAAAGTGAGTCTTATAGAGCAAAAAATACGGTACTGCAGTATGCTGTGGTGCAACAGCTGACAAGAGTGAGAACCCGTCAGCACGGGAACAATCTGTTCTGTATAAATATGAGCCCCACTGTCTTCCACACTTTGGCCTATGACAAACAGGCAAAATTATTATTAAATTTATTATTATTATTATTATTATTATTATTATTATTATTATTATTTTACCATGCATCAACAAATGATCCTCCTTCACCGCTCAACGGAGACTCCAACAACAATTCAAACAACCAGTGCAATTTTCGAGGGTCCCTGCTCTCCTGTATTAACAATTTTAAAAGGCAAAAGGGGCAAAATGATTTCTGGCAAGTGAAATCTTGGTAAAGCTTTCTGAAAGACAATTCAATATCCGACATTTGTGCTGTTAAAAGAGTGGGTTCTATTGCATAACAACAAGCAAGCGGGAAATAAGAATCCAGACAGAAGCCCTCATCAAAAAAAATATTGCCGCACCAAAATGCCAGCTTTTATAAAATGTTCTTTTCGCCCTGAGCACATACCCGTTTTGTCTCTGAGCATACCAAAGCTTTGATCTAAGCCTTATCGCCAATCCTAAACAGGTTGCTCAGAAGTGTCACCAAGTTCAATGGTATTTATTCCCAAGTTAAGAGTGCACAAAACGCCATCCCTGGGCTATATAATCATTTATACAGATTTGCTAGGGAGTAAGACCAGAAGCAAGACTTACTTTTGAGTAAACAGCCAGAGGGCTGAATCACAGGTCTTCAAAAGTACTTTTTCATCCAAATTTCTAGGTTCATGTGAAAATTAAGACTCAGCAGCCACAGCTGTAATTTCCTGTCTAACTAAGGCACTATTTTCCCCGATGGTCACAGGGCGAGCCAGAGATACCCAATAATTAGATAGCAGCTTTCTCTTGGATTGCATAACACGTCACATTTGCAGCACCCCAAAAAAGAGAAAACTTAAGAGCAAAGTCCAAGCCTTGCCCTGTGCACACCAGACGGATTACAGAGAGCAAAAAGTGGACAAAAATGACTGCAAAGGGGAGAGGCATGGAGGAAGGGGGAGCAAAAGTGAAGAAGACTGAGAAGACACCTTGCCCTGTAGCAACCTGAACTACAGGGCAAGCTGTGACAGAACCACCTAAGAACTGAACAGTTCCTCCCATACCTCAGAATAAAAAGGAAGAGGCTTGGTACCCACCTCACTGAGGAAAAAGAAGAGAGGAGAACTATACCGCGTTCTTTCTTTTTAGATACAGCAAATCAAAAAGGAAATATGCAGGACTTACACATGACGTTGCTATACAGGTACCCCAGTCATTGTAGGTTTCCACTGTTATGTTGGATAAAGCTGTCCTAAGAAGCGGACACAGAACTTTCCAGAGGTTCTCTACCTGTACAAAAAGGAAGAACAGGCAAAGAAATCATGAGAAGTACGTAGGCACGTCCGACCCGCCCATGAGGCTAGGCAAGGCAGCTGTCGCAAGTGGCACCCTCCAAGGAGTGGCACCCTGTTCTGCTTTGCTGCTGGGTCTCTAGGAGCAGAGAGGGACTGGCGGCAGATAGGGAGGGGAGATCTCCCCTCCCCCACGAGAGGTGGTGTGATGGGGCTTTGCACCTGCTTCTCCTGAAGGGAGGAGCTGTTGCAATGCCTCACTGCTGGGTGGGAGGGGGTATCCAAAAAGGACCTCCTCTTTCCCCCTGCCCAGCAGGGGAGTCTTCTTACGGTGTTTGCTCTCTCATTGTGGATGTGGCAGCAGGTCTCAGGTGCTGAAACACCTTGAGCCACCCCTGTGCATATGACACATGGACTCTCTCTTAGCACTGCTGCTGTATTTTCATGTTTTGTTTTCTTGCATACTGCTCAGATACTGCTTAAGTTTAAGCCGTCTCAATTAAAAAAAACAAACAAAAAACTCAACAAAATTTAATTTCTTACAAGGATGTGGCAAGGTAACGTTGCCAGCATGGAAATCTGAAATAGAGCTCCTGTCAGAATCTCTGCAGCCTAAGATCTGGAGGAACCCAAAACCAAGAACACGGAATCCTTAATATTTTGGGCCAATGGCCAACCTTAAAGGATCAGAACAGTAGTTCATTCTTAATCTCAGCTACTCATGATTCTGATACTAAGGGGTAAATATATTTTAGCAATTCCATGTACAGTGTACAGTGGTGCCCCGCAAGACGAATGCCTCGCAAGACGGAAAACCCGCTAGACGAAAGGGTTTTCTGTTTTTGAGCTGCTTCGCAAGACGATTTTCCCTATGGGCTTGCTTTGCAAGACGAAAACGTCTTGCAAGTGTTCCGTTTTTTTCCGCTTTCCCCCCCCTTTTTCTAAGCCGCTAATAGCCTTTTAGCCGCTAATCCGCTAATCCTTTAATAGCCACTAAGCCTTTAATAGCCGCTAAACCGCTAATAGCGCTAAGCCGCTAATAAGGTTGCTTCGCAAGACGAAAAAACCGCTAGACGAAGAGACTCGCGGAACGGATTAATTTCGTCTTGCGAGGCACCACTGTATTTGTTTAGGAAATCCCAGAAACCAATTAATATAAATGTACAACTTTTACACCGGGGTGGAGCGGGCTTAAAAAAAAGCAATGATTTAAAACTGGTATTATTTATATATGTACAGGAATTCAAGGTAGCTTTCCTAACCACCTCGGGATTTCACAGGTTTACATTCTGTGTGCACTGGTTTTAATTATGGCATTTTATTTTGCTCTACACCACCCTGTGACACTTATGATGAGGTGTAGTATTAAAAAAACCCACCTAAATAAATATAGGTTATGTTCAACAAAGCACTGAAAAAGTAGTTCCGTCATCACAAGCAATGGCCCTTTTCCTAAATCTGTTCTGGGGGTTTCCACAACCCTCCAGATCCTATTTGGCGGACACTGTGGGGGACATGCAGGGGGGTGAGAAAGTGGCAATCCTTTTGCATGCACAGCTGTTTCGTTTTTGCAAAAATTAAGCGAAGTACACACTACCTTTTCAAATGTCCAGTGCTTCGATCCTCTTATCACACCAGCTATAATTTCAGCTATGCATCGTTGGGGACTTTCGTGGGAATCTATTGCCAAACGTTCTAAGTGGGGTTTCAGTACAGGCAAGAAGGCATCATCAAAGTTTCTGAACAAGCCCTGTTAAAACAAGACTCATGGTTTAGTCTTAAACTCATCACTTTTACGAAAAGGGCTTGCACAACCCCTAATGTAACTATTACAAAGTGTTAATTCTAGAAAAACATGAAAAATATAATCAAAAGGGGTACTTTCCCATCCATTAATACAATGCACACTTTCCAAAGTTGTATTAAAAATAAAATAAGGCATGCTGTAGACATAGATTAGGATAAAGTGGTACCTCGGGTTCAACATTTCCCTCAAAATATATTTGCTCCCCAAAAGCATATACAGTGGTACCTTAGGTTAAGTACTTAATTCATTCTGGAGGTCTGTTCTTAACCTGAAACTGTTCTTAACCTGAAGGACCACTTTAGATAATGGGGCCTCCTGTTGCCGCCACGCTGCCGGAACCTGATTTCTGTTCTTATCCTGAAGCAAAGTTCTTAACCTGAAGCACTATTTCTGGGTTAGAGGAGTCTGTAACCTGAAGCATATGTAACCCGAGGTACCACTGTATTGCCACTTTTATAGGGTCTCTTTTTAAGTGGGCATCCGTCTGCCACAGGAGACAATAGAAAAAAATTGCCAATTAGGAAGAAAGTCAAACCGTTGGAAAGTTAGACCACCTGCTGTGACTGTAGAGTCTCTCTCTCTCTCCCCCCCCCCCCAAATGTAAGTCTTTCAGAAGGAAGGCAATACAATGAATATAAGCACAGCAGATTCTGGGTTGTCCGCAAATGAAAACTCTGGCTCAATACAAGTCAGAAAATAAGCTCCAAAGAGGTAAGCAAAGAGAAGAAGAGGAGTTTGGATTTGATATCCCGCTTTATCACTACCCTAAGGAGTCTCAAAGCGGCTAACATTCTCCTTTCCCTTCCTCCCCCACAACAAACAGAATAGAGGGGCTAAAAAGGGGGGGGGGCAACAGACCCCTGGACGGTTAAGTCCAGTCAAAGGTGACTATTGAGTTGCGGTGCCCATCCCCCTTTCAGGCTGAGGGAGCCAGTGTTTGTCCACAGACAGCTTTCCGGGCCATGTGGCCAGCATGACTAAACCGCTTTTGGTGCAACGGGAAACTGTGACGGAAACAAGAGCACATGGAAATGCTGTTTACATTCCTGCCATAGCAGTACCTATTTATCTACTTGCACTGGCGTGCTTTCAAACTGCTAGGTTGGCAGGAGCTGGGACAGAGCAACAGGAGCTCACCCCGTCATGGGGATTCGAACTGCTGACCTTCCAATCAGCAAGCCCAAGAGGCTCAGTGGATTAGACCACAGCGCCACCTCCCTTTAATAGAGGGGCTAAGGACAACTCGGTCATGGTACTCATTCACAGCTTCATAAACTATGGTTTAGGAGACCTTGGTTCAATTGTCCAAACTGGACCAATATGCGGGATACAGAAGTTTAACTGCATGGGTCATATATTATAGAGCTTTTCGCCAAGGATTTTATCATTTTCTAGGAGGTGTAACTAATCAAAGAAGTAGATAACTAGTTACCTTGAAGAGGCAAAATCTGCGAGGATTAAATTTATCCTTTCCTTTTCTGTCTTCTAAAGAAAGAAACTTGATTAACTGCTCAACAAATTTCGGATCAGAAAAATGATCATAAATGACCTGCTCCGCCTGTAAAAAAAGAAAGAAACAAGAGCACAATGAAACTAAAAGGTTTTTTTGGTTCGTACAACAATCAAGCGTCGTCCTGGAAAAAAGTCTGCATAGTTTATGGTCTCAGATATGTGACACCTTAGCAAAAACAGGCATTTGGGGTCAAAGGAAACATTATTCATGAGTGCAGCTCATTTCAAACAGCTGCATTTTGTGGAAATACCGATAGAAATCTGGGTTCCTGTGAAATTAATGAGAGCCAGGACATCAATTGCAGGAACTCAATTGACAACCTTTGAACTAGCCTCATTTTTCCATGCTCATTAGAAGAACTGCAAGACTTTCAGAATCCTGGCAAGGACAAAATACTCTTAAATCTTAAGCTTTGAAAGACCTTGTGTAGCTTTCTACAGCAATGCTTTTCCTTTTGATAACTTTCCATCCTCGGTTCAGCAATCATTTTGAGTTGACAAGACAACCCACATGCTTCATAAACCAGTGTGGTGCACTGAAAACAGGTGTCGCTAACATGGTGTGCTCCAGATAATTTTTTGGGTCTACATCACCCCTGACTACTGGTGAGCCAGGCTAGGACTGATGGGAAAAACATTCCAATAACATCGGCAGAGCACCAAGTTGGCTGCCTTTGAAGTAAAGTAATAGCCAAAGCATCCATAGGGGTCGCCATAGGGGGGGCAGGCAGGATAATGTGAAACATGATCAGAATAACCATTATTATCAAAATGTTCTATGGTGTATAGGGCAGTCATTAATTGCATTCTTGTTTTGCCTAGGCTCTATGTAAAATCCAGATTACGCATTTTGGCTTTGGAATTGTTCAAACATACACAATCACAACAGGAATAAATATATATATGCTCAAGTTTGAATCAGTCCCAGAAAATACTTTCAGTGGAGTTTTAAAATATCACATTCACCTCTGAAAGCTCATCTCTACTCCTCCCAAGCTTTGGTTGCTCTTCAGCAGAAGCATAAATCTCCATATTTCTAGAAATTGTGAAGAGAAAAATAATAATCAGGATAGGTTTCAATATTTTTGAACAAAAAAACGTAGGTACAGCATTTCCTGGGTCATTGTTCCAGTATAGCAATGACAAAGGGAGGCAAACTGTAAGAGCTCAAACATGTTCTTTTTAAAAAGGTAGCCTGGCCAAATAAAAATGTAGACCCCACTGCAACTCACTGTAGCAAAATGTGTTGTTAGGTAGATAGGTAAGATCAAACTCCAAAGAGCTGAATATGTTTAAAAGGTATATTGGAGAAATAATGTTGCTGCTGCCCCAAAACAAGAATAAGCAGAGTATGTATACTGTTGTATATCAGAAGAAATGTCTCCGCCGGCATCATTTAGCCCGGACACTGAGGTCCAGTTCCAAGAGTCTTCTGGCGGTTTCCTCACTGCCTGAAGGGAACCATGTAGAGGGCCTGATGTCCTCCCATCTGATGTCATGGAAATAAACAACAACTATCTTAAGAACTTAATTTGTTCTGGAGGTATGTTCTTAACGTGAAACTGTTTTTAACCTGAAGCACCACTTTAGCTAATGGGGCCTCCTGCTGCAGCTGTGCTGCCACTGCACGATTTCTGTTCTCATCCTGAAGCAAAGTTCTTAACCCGAGGTAATATTTCTGGGTTAGCGGAGTCTGTGGTCGGGACGCGGGTGGCACTGTGGGTTAAACCACAGAGCCTAGGACTTGCCGATCAGAAGGTCGGCGGTTCAAATCCCCACAACAGGGTGAGCTCCCGTTGCTCGGTCCCTGCTCCTGCCAACCTAGCAGTTCAAAAACACCTCAAAGTGCAAGTAGATAAACACGCACTGCTCCGGCGGGAAGGTAAACGCCGTTTCCGTGCACTGCTCTGGTTTGCTAGAAGTGGCTTAGTCATGCTGGCCACATGACCCGGAAGCTGTATGCCGGCTCCCTCGGCCAATAAAGCGAGATGAGTGCGGCAACCCCAGAGTCGGTCACAACCGGACCTAACGGTCAGGGGTCCCATTACCTAGCGGAGTTCGTAACCTGAAGCGTATGTAACCTGAAGCCTATGTAACCCGAGGTACCACTGTATAGGGATGTTTTTAATGCTTGATGTTTTGCTGTGTTTTTATTATGTTGGAAGCCTTCTAGAGGGGCTAGGGCAGGGGTCTGCAACCTTTAAGACAAAAAGAGCCACTTGGACCCGTTTCTGAAGAAAAAACAACTGGGAGCCGCAAAACTCGTCATTATAAAAATAACTTTTTCGTCACTTTTTATTATTTCTTTGTTTGACCCCTCAGAATTACTCCTCCTCATAGAAATAAATGTTAAATTAACAAGTTATCTTTTTTTTTGTGTGTGTGTGTTCTTCACTCCCTTCAAA
This sequence comes from Podarcis liolepis, assembly GCF_965112155.1. Classification (NCBI taxonomy): domain Eukaryota; kingdom Metazoa; phylum Chordata; class Lepidosauria; order Squamata; family Lacertidae; genus Podarcis; species Podarcis liolepis. The sequence goes on from NC_139557.1 coordinate 112,084,761, forward strand.
ACAGCGACCAGCGTACGTGCCCCCTTTCAATGCAGTGACCAGCGTACATGGCCCTTACAATGTAGCGGGCGGGCGGGCGACGTTGGGACGGTGCGTGACTAATGCACGCACCGCCCCCATGTGACGTCACAGCCAGTACAGCGCCCGTCACAGTGGGGAGTGTCGGGGCGCACAATGCGCCTCTTCCCCTCACTAGTATCCGCCCCGGAGCTGCGGCAAAGGTGTAAAAGAGCCACATGTGGCTCCGGAGCCGCAGGTTGCAGGCCCCTGGGCTAGGGCAACCCCGTCAGATGGGCTGGATATATGTACTACTACTAGTAGTAGTTGTTATATCAGCAAGACAGCCGTTAGAAGGCTGCTGACAGAGGCAACAAGGGAGCTTTAAGTCTCGCAATGGGGAACATGTGGCCCTCCACAAATCCTTGAACGCCAACTCCCATCAGCCTCCCCCAGCACAACCGGTGGTCCATGATGATGGAACACCTGGAGGGCTACAGGTTCCCCATCTGTGCCCTAGTGCCTTCCAGGTTCACCAAAGGAGGGGGTGGGACAAGCCCATACTTACCGAGGCCAGGTGTAGTAACCCCAGTGGGTTTTCTCCACGAAATGACAGGCCTCCCAAGCTTCTTTAGTCTTTGGTAACCTTGCACTGTCATAATGCAGCCACTGGTTGTCAGGTCTGTCGCCGGCCCTGATCTCAGGAAGCTGAGGGGCTCCACCTGCTCACACACACAAAAAGAGAAAGCAACTGTTACCGTATATTATTGACCCTGTGATTCAGTTCCTGTGACTGGAACGATTTTATTTCTTTATCAAATTTATATACCGCCCTTCATAAACGAGCTTTTTTAAAAAACAAGACAGTTTTAAGATTTGTATACATACCCTTTCCCCCCACCCTTCCCTTTCCGCATTAATTTCCAGGAGAAATCTGACAATTCTTGGGCGATCTACATTTTCTATATAAAGGAAAGCCATGCAGCTTGCTTTCAGATGACAATAAAACCACTAAACCTGCATTACGAGCCCAACTTCTTTTTGCTTCGTGGAATCAAAATAATTAAAACAAAAAGCAAGCACAAGTATAAGTAGCCCATCAAAATGTACAATATTACTGAAAATTAGCTCAATCGTTGCCTTTGTCGCTGAAGAACACCAAGATTTACCATCTTGGGAAGGTGGTAGGGTTCCATCTTTGGCACTTTAATGGGGACAAAACTCCCTGCAGCAAAGATCTACTGGAAAGATTTTAAGCTTCAATAACCAGCAACCTCTGGAGGGCCCTACATTACCTGGCCCCGCTTTCCCTGCTCTAGGGTACGGTTCAATGAGTGAAGCATGCAACTGTCTCCATCCATCCTCAAGGCGCCATTTTGTTCCCTGCTCTGAATGATAGATCTTAGGGTTCCAGCAGAAAGAAAAATAGATTCTGCAAGCTTGAAATCTGGCACCCCCTATATAACACTGTACTTAGTTCACATATACACACTACATAAAAACTTCATGGGGGGAAAGCAACTCGGTGCTTGCAGCTCTTTTTGCTCAGGACACTTACTGATTTGGAATGGGCAGATGGACAACTTCTTGTGAGGCCTCTTCAGCTGCTTGAGGATGCCAGCCACAGCAGAAATTGCCATCTTTTTTAAAAAAAGGAAAAGAGAAGTTTAGCTCATGCGTTTTAAAAAGTCAGTGCAAGCAACTGCTTCACTGCTGTCTTAAAAAAGAAAGCTGCCCTCCCTTTCTCTCACTCCCAATATTACAGAACTAGCAAAGAGTGGACTCCTGCTAGTTTGGAAGTGGTGTCCTTCCAAAACAATCTGCACCCACGTTTTCATTCCATCCCAAGGAAAATAACTTTCTGGTTCACCCAGCAGCTTTGAGTAACAGAAAAAAGCAAGCATAAAAGCTGGACACCCCCCCCCCCCATCATAGCACTAAATTTGACCCACTACTCTTCTCGTTTATTTTCTCCTAATGGTTCACCCTATGCTTCCTGTGCTTCAGTGAGGAAGAGACTAGAGTTCAGTGGAGGAACATGCGTCCTGCATAGGGAAGGCTCGAGCTTGCAGAACCTCTTTTGGACTTTTTGTGTAAAAGGAAAATAAATTAATACGAGTCATTTAGGTTGGAAGATTGTGAAAAATATTGCCTCACAGAAAGCAAATCAGTTGGATGCTATTCTTGAGTTTATATTTTGAGTAATTTATTTCATGTGACTGACAGGCGAAAAATCGGAACTACTTTTTATTTTTCCTTTTTCTCTCCTCATTTCTTTTCTTCTATCTTTTGGTTTTCCTTTGGTGCTTTCTTTTCTCTGTCTCCCTGTTTTTGTTTTTTTATTTAGATTAGTTTCTTTGATCTTATCGTATTATGAAAAAGCTTCAACAAAATCTCATAAACAGAAGGCTCCGGCGTCAATGCCTGGCACCCAATGACCAAGCAACAAGCTATGGAAAAGATCTCTCCTTAAGACCCTGGAGAGCCACTGTAAGTTAGAGAAAACTAAAGGTAGTTGCACAGTTAGTCTGGCCTAGTGTAAGGCAGATGCCTATGTAACAATTTAAAAGGTAAAGGCAAAGGGACACTTGACAGTTAAGTCCAGTTGAGAATGACTCTGGGTTTGCAGCGCTCATCTCACTTTACAGACCGAGGGAGCCGGTGTTTGTCCGCTCCGCAGACAGTTTTTTCGGGTCATGTGGCCAGCATGACTAAGTCGCTTCTGGCGCAACGGAACACTGACACCAGAGCAGTGCACGGAAACGCGGTTTACCTTCCCGCTGGAGCGGTACCTATTTATCTACTTGCACTTTTGGGTGTGCTTTTGAACTGCTAGGTTGGCAGGAGCTGGGACCGAGCAACGGGCGCTCACCCCTTTGCGGGGATTCGCACCGCCGGCCTTCTGATCGGCTAGCCCAAGAGGCTCAGTGGTTTAGACCACAGCGCCACTCGCGTTCCATGATTTAGTAATGATTTACTAAGGGCTAATTCATCCCTTCACTTTGGTCTGCAGTGGAAGTCCAAAAGGGAATGTCAGTGGTGGTAGTTATCCAAAGTGGTTTCCTTTGCACACTGGGAAAATCAGCAAGCCAACATGTGTCCACCAAGTCTGACCTTTGCCCAGGATGTGGTAGTGTGGAAGCAAAATGCGTATTAACCTCATTTACAAGAACAGCAGCAAATATCACTTTGGCATGTGTGAAAGCTATCATGTGACTCTGCCTTTGGGTTAAGAGGAATGGGATCAGCACTGGCAACCAACCACTTAAATCCATTTGCCATTTTCTTACCTTGCGAACCACTAGGGCGTCGTGGTTGAGACATTTCACAAAGAATTTGATGGCTCTCGGAGGCAGCACCCTGTCGTCTCTTAACAGCAGGGAGAGAAAACCGACGCCAATGTGCTCAAACTTCCAGGGGCTGAGGAGGAAAGGGAGGAAATGGAATCAAATAGCCTTTTGGGACAGAGGGAATGAATGCAGTTATCAAGCACAATTTAGGGCCAAACCAATTCCTCCGGCCACTGTGAACAGCTCTCCACTCCAGCATTTGCACACAAGAGGCCCAACTCTCATTTGGACTACAACAGCTCTAATTTTAAGGTGGTGTGTGTGGTAGTAGAGATATATGCAATTCTAATATCCACACGATCACATCTTATACGCATTTAACTTGCACAATTTCAACTACATGCAGTCGAAGGCCGGCTGTTTGGAACCCCACAAATTAAATGCAGTCTCATTGCTAGGGAAGGGCCTTACTCAGGAAGCAAGGCTCCCTCATCTCACTGGGACTGGGATGCTTCCACGAGATCTCGCAAGAGCATCCCAGGGCTTCTGGAGCCAGCATGCTGGTTCTGGAAGGCCCAGGCTGCTCACACAGGGGTTCAATTCCAAGGGTTTGAGTATACAGTGGTACCTCGGGTTACATACGCTTCAGGTTACAGATACTTCAGGTTACAGACTCTGCTAACCCAGAAATAGTACCTCGGTTAAGAACTTTGCTTCAGGATGAGAACAGAAATCGTGCGGCGGCACAGCAGCAGCAGCAGCAGCAGCAGCAGGCCCCATTAGCTAAAGTGGAGCTTCAGGTTAAGAACAGTTTCAGGTTAAGAATGGACCTCCGGAACAAATTAAGTACTTAACCCAAGGTACCACTGTACACGGTTTTGCTTATACACTGAACCACTGGAACTGAACTCCTGCATAAGATTGTAAGATACGATTAATCATAATGTACTTAAAGGCATGGAGTTTCCAAAATTTAAAAAAATAAATCCCCAAAGGGGAAGGAAGATGAAGCATGTCAACAGCAGCCTTCTATAATGGCCAAAGAAGAGAGATGAGATACGAACGAGGACTTTCAACGAGTTGAGGATTTACTTCAAGATAAGAACATTTTTAAAAAGAAAAACATGAAGAGTCAAGAGGTGGTACCATGATCCATCTTCAGACGATTTACAACAAAAATGCAATCTACTCAGAAGCAGCTACTGAGCAAAACATTCAGAATTTATTGTTAGCTAAAGCACGGATGGAGGACCTGTGACTCAGCACACGCAGGACTACAAATGCCAGCATCCCTAACCATTGGTGAAGCTGGCTAGGGCTGGTAGGTGTTTGGCATCCAACAGCATTTGGGGAGGGTACAGGTTTCCCATCCCTGAGTTAAATTATCACATTATTCAGCTCTGATCCCGTAAGACCTGTGGGGGTGTGGTACTGTCGAGTGTCAAAATATCTGGGCTGAATCTTCTTTTGATTTCCTTTTATACGAACAGAAACCTTGAAAGAAAACTGTTTTATCTGCCACAGAATTTAGAATGGGGACTGGGAAAAGAATCACATAGAATAATCTCACAATCCTGTCTAAAAGTCTCTCAAAGCCAGAGCACGATTTACGTTTTGGAAATGAAACACGCGTACTTACAGATTTCTTTGATCCACACAATCTAACAGTTTGTTAATCAGGTTTTCATAGTTTCTGAAAATGAAAAGAAACATTCCAATAGTAATCACATTTAGGACCTTAATAACATGCAGCGTGCCTCCTCTGTTTCTGCCCCCTGTTAAAATAATACAATTCTTTGTGGCAGCCGCTGCATAGGAAAGAGTTGCCACAAGGTGCCTTACAAGAAAAATTTTAAACTGAACACCTCATTTTCCAGTTTGTCTATCAACCCAAAGACAGACATGTTGAAGTGTTCGTGAATAGACAAGACAGTCATTAGATTGTTTTTTTCTTAGAAGCAAAAGGGGAAAAGACTGATGAACAGCAAATGAAGTTTTATATACATTCTGGAAAAGTGAAATTTCTAGCTATTTACTTATTTTACTTCAAAATAAAATGAATAGTTAAGACATATCACTGCAACGTTAAATAAAGTGTTAATTTTATACTATGGCCCCGGTGCACTTACTGAGAGGACTCCGCATTCCTTTCTTTCTGTCGCTGAATTCCCTGCTGGAGCTCCTCTGAACTAAGACTCGTCCAGTTGTTCTGCAGAACACCTGACTTCTGCATGAGGACAGCGACCTCAACACATTTCTCCGGAACCTGGCAAAGAAAGGGAGATGCAAATGAAGTCTCTGACAGAATAAGGACATTCCTCCCTAGGGAAACACGTGATGTTTAATGGATTCGAAAGACCTCCACTGCCACATAAAAAACTCTCAAAAATATATATAGAAGAAGAAGAAGAAGAGTTTGGATTTGATATCCCGCCTTTCACTCCCCTTCAGGAGTCTCAAAGCAGCTAACATTCTCCTTTCCCTTCCTCCCCCACAACAAACACTCTGTGAGGTGAGTGGGGCTAAGAGACTTCAGAGAAGTGTGACTGGCCCAAGGTCACCCAGCAGCTGCATGTGGAGGAGCGGAGACGCGAACCCGGTTCCCCAGATTATGAGACTGCTGCTCTTAACCACTACACCACACTGGCTGGATGAATATTCCAAAAGCCCAGTAATCCTAGCCCCTTGTGCTTTCCTTAATTTCTGTGATCATCTACATATCTAGCTTGGACTACTGCAATGCGCTCTACATGGGGCTACCTTTGAAGGTGACTCGGAAGCTAATCCAGAATGCGGCAGCTAGACTGGTGACTGGGGGCAGCCGCCGAGACCACATAACACCGGTCTTGAAAGACCTACATTGGCTCCCAGTACGTTTCCGAGCACAATTCAAAGTGCTGGTGTTGACCTTTAAAGCCCTAAACGGCCTCGGCCCAGTATACCTGAAGGAGCGTCTCCACCCCCATCGTTCTGCCCGGACGCTGAGGTCCAGCGCCGAGGGCCTTCTGGCGGTTCCCTCATTGCGAGAAGCAAAGCTACAGGGAACCAGGCAGAGGGCCTTTTCGGTAGTGGCGCCCGCCCTGTGGAACGCCCTCCCATCAGATGTCAAAACGATAAACAACTACCTGACATTCAGAAGACATCTTAAGGCAGCACTGTTCAGGGAAGTTTTTAATGTATGATATTTTAGTGTTTTTTGGGTTTCTATGGAAGCCGCCCAGAGTGGCTGGGGAAACCCAGCCAGATGGGTGGGGTACAAATAATAAATTATTATTATTATTATTATTATTATTATTATTATTATTATTATTATTATTATTATTATTATATCTGCACTGCATCTTCCTCTCCACTCTCCCAAAGGAATTCGGCCTTTTTGAAAACTGTAACTGCACAAATGCTTTAAAAGTTATGATATTTTCACATCCTTGCCAAAAACACCTCATATAACTATCCTCCAAATGTTCTGTTCCTGTAGTAATTATCTTAGAGGCACCTTGTCATTAGCTGCGGCTCCCCAACACGTAACAAAATACATGTCCTGAGGGCTTCTTCCTGCTCCGAGTAGCTCCACAATTCACCACTGCTGCATGTACCTGGGTGTTCAGCTATGTGCTTCCCACAGTATCTGGGCTGTGAGTTCCATGGCAAATGCAGACAGGGCTTTAAAGTGTAGGCCTCATACTTGCCTCTTCACGGGTCCCTGTGGTATTTCCCTCTGCTTTGCAACCAAAAAAGGCTCCCAGCGCAGGTTACAAAGATCTGCTGATGCGTCACCCATGAAAACGCAGCATGATCTGGAAGCTCCTCGACTGTAGCACATCCATTCCATAGCAAGCCCCACACTAGATGCAAGCCTATTTGGCCCATTTTGTGCATTGCCACTAGCAGCACACAATCATCCAGCAGGAACACAAAAACCGTGTGGGGTCTATTCTGGATGGTAAATCAGTTGTGAGGAGCGGCTGGTACACATTTCTCTGCTGGCATACAGTCCTGAGCCCACAGTTTCATGAATCCCGTGCGAGCTGCTCAATTTTTGTGCACAAAAATTACTTGGTTGCCTAGCACGCAAACGGTTTTCATTCATGACGGCAATCACTCTGCCGGCGTAACGTTGGAAGCAGAAATGAATGAAGTACTACCTTGAACCCAGTTCGATTAGCCCTGGTGGCCCACCCTCAAGACTCGCACATGCCGCTACTGGGTTCCAGGATCATCATGCAACCGCTGGCAATCCCTTCATCCAGTTATTCCTAACCGTTGCTTAGTGAAGTGGATCTTTCATGCTTACTGTAAAATCCAATCCTATTGTTTCATACTGCCGATGAATCTTCTCTGCGAGGTCATCAAATAGTCGGACTATGGATGGTTTTTCCAGAGACATTGCTTTGCTGAGTCCAGAAGAGACTATTGCAGGCCAGGTTTGGACAATGCAGTCCCAGTCATGAAGATTTGCCAGACACACCCCACTGTGGTTTCCAAGAAGGCAATACAAGGCACCCTACAGAAAAGAGGTTTGAGGACACAATTGATTGTATAGCTTCAAAGAACTGCAGTAAAGTATGTGTACTGTTAGGTGCCTACAGAGTCATCTATACAGTTGTCATTTCAGAAACGCTAATTTAAGTGATTTATTCTATGAGGTAGCAGCAAGGAAAAGTTCCTGCATAATTTTACCTAACAGTAAATATGCAGCATACTCAATAGGGACAGGGTTCCTAATGTGCCCCATCAGAAGCCCTGTGCAAGGACTTCTGCTTGTATAACGGGGCTCCTACCACTCAAAAAATTGGCTTTTTGGGGGGAGGGGTTTGAGAAAATCTCCAGAACAACGTTCAGGGGGATCATTCTATCTGGCAAGCTGCAACGTTTGCATAAAGGAATGCCCATAACACCGTGATGCTGAATTACACCCCATACGCTTCTGACATTACTTTATAAAAGCAACTCTTTCATCTCAGAAGCACTTGCTTCACTCTTCCAAGGCTACAGACACAATGCAGAAGCTTGTTCCTTTAAGCTATTGCTCTGCATTCAGATAATAGTCTTCTTCACAACTAACTAAATGGAAAAGAGGAGATATTTGCAGTTGCACGTCTCTCAAGCCCATAAGCCCCCAACTAATGCAAAAAGTTGAGGGAACACAGTTAATGGAATGAATGTGGTTTTAAAGAATTGGTTGTTTTCCTCATGTTGTTTTCCTTGTCATCCCATTTTCCTCTGTGGCGTATTTTATATTGTATCTCATGAAAGCCACTCTGGGCTTTATATTTTCAGCTGAACAGCAGAGTAAAAATAATAAATGACTCCCCTTTACTGAAACGTTGTTCCAGTCCTTTTGTTACCGCATCCAATCTAATGCATTTCATAACTAAGGGTTTAACTAAATAAGGGAGACTAAGTTCCTTGAGCCCCTTCTACTGGATAAAAACTCCACCCTCCCATCTCACCCCACATTCAAACCAGTCCATGTTACAATGATTTAGAAAGGTGTCTGTGCTCAGAGTTTGCAGAAGGTATTAATAAAATGGCAGTCTCTGAAGAACGTGGGAAACACGTAAGATTCAGGGGGGAAGGCAAGTCTTCGGTACACTGACATTAGTGTCATTTGTTTTTCATGATTACTGCAGTTCACTACATACTGCTACTTACAAGTCATGCCACCACTTCAAAGTCATGCCAGCACAACTTTACAAGCCCACATAATACAAAACAGGAGCCTGTGAAGACTGAAGAAGTGCCTGGCTTACTTTAAACTGCTGCTGGGTGACATCGTGCCCATCTGGCCGCAAAAACTCCAGAACCAAAGGAATGATGTCCCTGCAACAGAAGTTGTAAGTCCCCAGGGCTGTGAAGAATGCGTGCTGAGCTTTGTTTCTGACCTAAAGAAACAACAAACACAGACAATTGCACAAAAGCTGAAGACAGGAACTATAAACTTCAATTAATGAATGTTTTTCCGCACTTGCTTGCGTTTCAGGCTGACTCCTGGAATTTTATGAGTCTCCCCCTTTGGATTATGCCACAAGGGACAGGAACCACTAGCCATTAGCCCAGGCTTCCCCAAACTCGGCCCTCCAGATGTTTTTGGCCTACAACTCCCCTGATTCCTAGCTAGCAGGACCAGTGGTCAGGGATGATGGGAAATGTAGTCTCAAAACATCTGGAGGGCTGAGTTTGAGGAAGCCTGCATTAGCCAAGCATCTGCAGAGGAGGAGAAGGGCAATCCCTATGCCATGTGAATGGAACTGCCCATCTCCCCCCCTTTTTTTCAACAGCTTTCGGGGTGTCCTGGTTTTTACTTTTTGAAATATGGCAAACCCTAACAGAGCTGGCGTCATTGCTCCTGACGAAATGGCAGTGGTTGAAAAAGTGGCCAGTCTTTTGCCAAACCAAAAAAATATCACTGACAAGAAGAAAGCTAGCACACAGTGCCTTCGCGTAGGTTTTTGCCCTAAAAACAGAACAGATCTGTATGACCTGCAAACACTAGTTTGAAAGCCAACCCCATTAACACCCTGACTGCAGAAAATTGACATACCCAACATATGCTTACCTGGCCGTATGAACTTGTGGACAAACGCAGGAGGTCCCTGATCAAGTCTTGGTGTACTTTTTTATACTCACAGCCTTCAACAGTGAGTGTTCTTAGCTAAACAGAAAAGGCTAAATTAGAATATACATGCGTTTGTGTGTTCACATGTTATAAATGTAAGGAACATGCGTAATAAATACAAGGCTTCAAATTTTGTTCAAATTCAAAGGTAACCAACAGGCAAACACTGGTTGTAAAGAAAGGGGCATTACCTCGTGCTGCAACATGACTCTGTCAATCAGCAGTGCTCTGATATGCTGTTTTTTGCCTTGAAGCTGAAAACAAGCAATCAAACCCATTAAGTGCATGAAAACAGTTATACATGTTCGAAATCAGCTTCCTGCTTTTTCCTCATTTTCTCAAGTTTGTCTTCCTCAGTATCTCCTACCGGTTACCACCAAAGAAAACCCTCTTCAAAGATGGCAACTTGCAGGTGAGATAATCAGCTGCTGCTTTACAGTGTCTAACACTGACAGAGCAACAGGAGCTCACTCCACTGCACTGATTCGAACTGCCAACCTTCTGCTCACAAGCCCAAGAGGCTCAGTTGTTTAGACCACAGCACCACCTGCTCCCCCTTCACTGCCCTTCAAGTGCATACAGTTGGGCAAATTTTCTCAGAAAATGTGTCCTCCTTCACAATGGGTCTGCTGCAATGACTGGCAGCTGTGCAATTAACAGCTGTTTAATTCAGCATCAACCTCCTATTCTGGTGATGGCCAAACCTGGCCCTCCAGCTGTTTTTGGACTACAACTCCCATCATCCCTAGCTAACAGGGCAAGTATAACTATTGCACAACAACTATATTCCTACCCCACCCCCACCCCTCTGCCTTCTGAATGTGGTTCATTTATTCTGAAAGATTGTACGACAACATCCTGACATTAATATGAATACATTTCTTTCAACGTGAACTGCTAGGATATTTTCCTGAATATCATTTGGGGGGGGGGTGTTAGTGCTGAAAAAATTACCTACAATTTGCTTCGTAAACAATTAATATTAAGTTAAGGTCCTATGTAGCCCATAATTTCTTCCTGAAAGCTTCAGAAATGCCACTTAGGTTTTGATAGGCTAAAATACAAACCCTGTTCTCCATTGATTTTTTCACCAAGTTGAAGCTTTTCCACCGGGAATCAAACTCATGCTTGTGTGACCCTTGGAAATGTAAAAGGTCCCCAATGATCTGCAAAACAAGAACTTGCATTATATAGAGCAAATCCACCCGCCCAGCTTAAAATGTTAGAAAACATGCCAGACGTTATGGCTTTACCTTTATGATGAGAAACAAAGACTTTGTATCATCCTCCGAATGGTCAAGTATATAATCTATCATGGTAGAAAGGAAAATCCAATTCAGTAGAACAACTTAAAAGTGTTAGTTCATACACTACTGGGCACTTTATTTAAGCTCAAATGCTTTATATAAGAATGGAAGCAGGCGTAAATCGTGATTGACTGTTTATTATGTTTCCACTTCCATCGCCAAAATTAGATTTTAAATCTGCATTGAACTACAAACCTTAAGTCATAGTACGGGTGCAGGAGGACAAAAAGAAATGACTAAAAACGCACTTACGCAGCAGTTTCCTTGTGATTTTGCTGATGGATTCCCTGTAATTCGCTCTTGACAGATCTAGACAAGGTAAGACCAGTCGTTACTCATAGTAACATTACTTATAGCTCTATATTACATGATGCTGCAAGATGCAGGTCACTGGAAAGCAGACATGCCGAAATAAACACAAAGGCAGATTTCATCGAACAGTACTAGATGGAGGGCATGAAAGGATCCATACAAACACACATACATGCATGCCTATGTTCATTAGGCATATATTTACACACACACACACACTATCTCCAGTGCACACATGTCCCTGGTATGTAAACAGGAACTTCCCCATCCTTTTCAGTGTCCGATATAAAGCCACACATGTACATCTAGGTGTCCCAAATACTGGAGTAATTCAGGCCGATTAGTTTTTGTACTGGTACGCAACACAAAATGCAAAATATGGAACCAACTTACCATAGTCAACACCAGTATAGAGTTTGATCTCTTCTAAAGACACTAGGCTTGGGACCCTGCAGGACATACAATGCATACGCACCATTGAAACAAAACATCTGATGCACTTTCCCAAATGCGTTTAATCATTGTTAACATTTATGAAGGCTAAGAACAGCTGCTACTATGATTTTCTGTAATTGAATAAAAGCCTTAAGAAAGCTGGCAAGACAGAGCGGCCAGGCCAGGCTTCAGTTGCTGGGATTTCTGTATGTTACGTTTTATTGTTTTTAATGCTCGTGAGCCACTTTGGGGGTCCAAGAGACAGCACCAAAAACTTGGATAGACATCAGTTTCATAACACTTTTAATTAGTATTCATCTGTTGCTTACAATTTTAGATTTTACTTTGTGTTTCTATTTTTTATAAACAAGCCTTAAAATTATTCATAAACAGCAGTTTATAAATGCATTTAAAAAAACCCAATGATTCCCACAAATTGTATTTTGGTGAGATGTTTGACCAGTTTAGGTCTTCGGCAATAGTTATGTGCTGAATAAGGAAATTATGGCAGCACCTTTACAAGAAAGTTTCCTTCCATATGAGAAGCTTTCCCCCTTAGCTTGCTATGGGGTCTATTACTTATTACCTGCCACAGCTCAGTGAGTGGACAGATGAACATTTGTGTAGGACAGACATCACTATATCCTTCAAATTCCCTGAGATAGCAACTACAAAACAGACACATAAATAGATTTCAAAAAAAACTAAGTGCAGGAGGCATTATTTCTTTATGAGAAACCAATGTAGGCTGCAATCCTATGCCCACTTTAAGTCCCATTGAACTCAATGGAGCTTACTTCTGAGCTGGCAGGAGGAAGAGCTCAGTTGGTTAGAGCATGGTGCTGATAATGCCAAGGTTGCAGGATCGATCCCCTTATGGGACATCTGCATATTTCTGCATTGCAGGGGATTGGTCTAGATAATCCTCAGGAATTCCTTTCAACTGTAGGGTTCTATGTATACACTGCATCATCAGTTATTCAGTGGCTTTGGTCAGGAGAAAGTTTTCAACTACCCAGTGCGAAGAGAACTTGCTGATGAAAAGCAGAGCTTCAAAACACTGTGACTCTCTCTCTCTCTCTGACTAGTCACTATGGGATGTATTGGGCGTTCTGAGTACATATGACTCTAGTGTAAAACTAATACAGTGGTGCCCCGCAAGACGAAAATAATCCGTTCTGCGGGAGCCTTCGTCTTGCAGGGATTTTCGTCTTGCGGAGCTCCGCTATCAGCCGATCAGCTGATAAGCGGTAAAACAGCTGATAAGCGGCTTTTAGGGCTTTTAGCGGCTTTTAGCGCTTAGGGGATTAACGGATAAGCGGCAATTTAGAGATAAGGAGCTTAGCGCCTTTCAGAAAAGGCAAAAAAAAAAAAAAAAGGGAGACCACGGAAAAAAATTCGTTTTGCGAGTAAGCCCCATAGAAAAAAACGTCTTGCGAAGCAGAAAAATGTCGGAAAGCCCTTTCGTCTTGCGCGTTTTTCGTTTAGCGGGGCATTCGTCTAGCGGGGTACCACTGTACAAGTTTTACACAATCCTTTGTGACATTGACAAGTATCAGCCTGTGATTTTTTCCTCTAGGCCACTCTACGCACGTATTACCTGTGCAAAACAAAGTTTACTTACAGGTGATCTACTCTGTTTCCTTTCAGAGGTGGCAGAATGTTCCCGGACCCGATCAGGCAATTGTGTACTATAGAAAGACACTGCTGCACATCATCTCTGAAAGCAAATGTTAAATGTATTTCAATATTTAAGGTAAGCAAACCTAGTTTTTGGTGGCGAGAGGGTTATTTGCTGACATGCCCGCTAGAGGGTACTCTTGGGTAAACTCGCAATTCCTGAATCCCAGAAGTCTGGAAAATATGACTATTGCAGCTACAGACTCATTTATAGCACAGTGCATAATTTCCCAGATCCGAAGCGTGCACACAAACCACACACCCCAGCAACAACTGGGATTTTAAAAGAGCATTGGAGATTTTTCAAACTTAAGTTGCTGGTGGGTTGTGTGATCTCCCAAGGAGACTGCAGTGTGAAGGGACTGGCAGGATGAGTGGTGAGAGGCACATGCTGGGGAAACCCCAGGGGAGGAAGGCTCAGAGCCAGGGGAGAGATGAGGGGACACAGAGGAGAGGTCAGCCTGAGAAGATTGGGAGAAGGTGCCGGATGCTGGAGTGGCAACAGGGTTTAGAGAGCAGAAAGAGCCTGTGACAGGGAGCAGTTCAGACCTTGAGGCTGAAGCAGAGGAGGGGGTTCAAGCGGCAGCTGAAGGATCCCTCCTCCTGCTGCAACAAATTCGCCACTCCCCTCCACCCCACCCCACTCCAAGAATGCATGGAATAATCAGGAGGGCAGGACAGAAGCCAGAGGTGCGCAAAAGCAGTTTAATACAGCTTGGGAAACATCCAGGCAAGGAGGAGCCTTGTGGAAAGATGTGGAAGGCAGGGGCCTTCATTCCTGGCAACTGCTCCAAAGGGGCAAGAGCTACTGGGAAAGGTCACAGAATTGTAGATCTGTTTCCTTTAATAAAAAGTTAAACTTCACTAACAACTGGCTCTCTCTCTCTTCATGCTGACCTGCATCCGACTCCAGCCCTGATGGGAGAATTGTGTTAACCCTTCCCCCTCCAGATGCAACACCACTCTGAACCTGCCACACGGGCAGCAACTAGCTTGAAAATATTGTCCCACTGACTCCAAGGGAGGCGGTTCTCAAGCCTAATTGCCACACTGGAGGGCAGGGCAAGCAGGGGATAGGGATGCCCTGAGAGCCACACCTGGCCCACTGCTCAGAGGTTTCCCACCTCTAGTTACTTAGAGCGTAAGCTCTGTTGAGAAAATACACAAAGTAGCAAGCTCCATGACTGAGCAGAAATTAGAACCTGGATCTCATTTACCTGGACAGGTATATTCGCATTAAACCACATTGGCTCCCTATATAGGGTCGCATCTAACAAAGTCATCCTATGATCGAACTTATGCAGAACAGATTTTGGGGTGGGGAGTGCAGGGGGCAGAGGGGAAGCTTAGTTCTTTAAGTGGAAGTCTTTGTGTGAACCCATTATGTGGCAGTTGGGGATGCTCCAGTTCAAACCGGGAGCCACACACAATTCATTACAGGAGCGCATTTCACAGGCTACATTTTTGATATGCAGGTACAAATGTTCTGAACTATGAAGTCCTCATCTCAACTACAAACTCACCAGGAGGACTTCGGCAAGCCAAAATCTTCAAGAATCAAAGCAAAACACATTCACACAACAGATAAGCACATATTATCAAATACAGTGGTGCCTCGCAAGACGAAAAGAATCCGTTCTGTGATTCTCTTCGTCTAGCGGTTTTTTTGTCTTGCGAAGCAAGCCCATTGACGGATTAGCGGATTAGCGCTATTAGCGGCTTTTAGCGGCTTATCTGCTGATCGGATCAGCTGATAAGCTGCTTAGCGGCTTAGAAAAAGGGGGGGGGGAGGAAAAAAAACCAGCAGGAACTCGCAAGACATTGTCATCTTGCGAAGCAAGCCCATAGGAGATTCGTTTTGCGAAGCACCTCCAAAACGGAAAACTCTTTCGTCTAGCGAGTTTTCCGTCTTGCGAGGCATTCGTCTTGCGGGGCAGCACTGTAAAAGCATATGCCAAGAAGCTGAATTGGCTGAACTGCGCAATAAAGATGTGTTTGCAACCACATCATGTTTGCAGGACACCCACCAAGCCCCTCTGTAAGCTGACAGCCAGTCTACCTGTGGAAATATTGCCAACCCAAAATGCGCTTGTCTGTTAAACTCTTGAGAAAAACCCAACCACCGGATACACTTCTACGAACCTGGACATTTCAAGATTTCCATCTGCGTAGCTCCCTAGCTTGTCAAGTTCTGGCTGCAGAAAAGAATCCAGCAACTCAAAGGAAAAAGCGATCTCTTCGGCTGAAGGAACATGCCATTGGATGTCAAGTTTCCATAGATCCCCAGGCTTCCCCCAGTCCTGTAAACACAAGAGAAGAGTGCGCATTGCGCACTTAGTGAGAATGGTAAACATATCACATGTTACACATGAGGGTAATATTTACTATAGACAAAAGAGGGTTGGCACCACGTGCCCTGGGCAAGAGGAACGCATCACGCACAAAAATATCTTAGAAGGTAATAGTTTGGGATAACTGAGAGGAGAGCCTTGCAGCAAATTTTGAAAATAAAGCTCACTAGCAGCCTTTTTTGGCCTGGGGGCCACAATCCCTTCTGGACAGCCTTCCAATGGCCACATGCAAGTGTTGGGTGGCACCATAGGCAAAACTGGGTGGAGCTAATAATTTAAATGTTACCTTTGTATAGTAGGCTCCACCTCCCATATAAACAAACAAGAGGCATGATCACAGTTCAAGGACATGTTCCAGCCAGAATAATGTTCTCAGACTTTGGAACTGCCTCCCCAGCAAAGTTAGACTGGCTTCCTCCTTGTGGTCCTTCCACCAGCAGATGAAACGTTTTTGTTCCAATACGCTTTTGGGAACTGACTGCTTTTAACTGCCTTTATTGTAATTATTCGTATGATTTTTATAGATTCTATGTGGTTTTACTTCTAAAACTGTTTAATTGCTTTTAATTATTGCTTTTTCTGATTTTACTGCCTCTCATTTTTATACGTGAGCCGCCTTGAGTCCCATCAGGGAAAAGGGTGGGGCATAAACAAACAAATAGTGCAGTTTTCGTCAAGGGCCAAAAAGCAGGCAACCAGTCCTTGAGTTTTTCAACCAGTCCTTGAGACTTTTCAAGAGACAAGCAGGCCCCTCAATTGCCAGGTTTCAGCCAGTCCAAGGTAGCATCAATTATTTTTCATAAACACTGCTGCCTAGTTGACAACACTGTTACTGGCCACATATTAAAAACAGTAACTTATTGCCACCTGTTTTTAGTTCCAGTGAGAACCAATGTTGCTGTCACTTTATTTTGATTTATTAATCTTTTGTGTTTTAATATCATGCTTCGCTGTTTCTTCCTTGGGCGTTCAACCATTTTATCACAAAAAAGTATCAAATATAACAGGTATATTAGGACTGTACAAAATAACCACCAACGGCTAAAGTTGATGGACGTGGGAGATCATTTCAGAGTCAGCTGCCATGAACCCACTGTGGCCTAACACAGTAAGCAGGTTCGCCCTATGTTTTTTGTACTGACAAGACGTCCTAACCATCTTTGGACATGCACTCACACTGGCAGTGTGTAAAATCTGACAATCATGCCGGAAACGATGCCAACATAATGGTGAAAACTGCTCCTGTCTATACTGATTACATTACACATGCCTAGGAATGATCTGGACTGCAAAGGTGGACAAAAGGTATCACTTGAATCGGTGAAAATTAACCGGAGCCAGCTTTTGATTTGCACCCTAAAGTTGTGTATGAAATTGGGCGCTCCAAGCAGCTTCACACGTTACAAGGCCAATAGGTGCACTTTGTGTATGCTGCCGTACCTCGGAAATTGAAAGGAATCTGTTCTGGAAGTCAGTTCGACTTCCAAAACGTTCAGGAACCAAGGTGCAGCTTCCGATGGGCTGCAGGAAGCTCCTGCAGCCCGTTGGAAGCTGCGGAAGCCGCAATGGACGTTCGGGTTCCAAAGAACGTTCGCAAACCGGGACAATCACTTCCGGATTTGCGGCTTTCAGGAGCCAAAACGCTCGCCTCACAAGGCATTCAACTTCCGAGGTATGACTGTACCGCAGAGTATTATACAATACACAAGAAGAAATCTTTGACTGACAGTATGCTGCATATAACTTCAATGGAGAACTGGCACACATGCAGTAAAAGTTGCATCCTTTTCACACATTTTGGAGACCAGTGCAGAGACATTGCTTGAGGCAGCCCCTAGATAATGAGCTGATCGACAATGCATTTGTCACTTCTAGAGACTATTTTTTTGGTGCGCTAAAATGCCCATTCCCTTGGGGTGGCATGTGCTAGAGAGAGCAAAAGCAGAAACATAAAATTTCTGTTAAAGATTGGCACTGCATCTTTCAATTACACTTTCCATAGCTGCTGGGGGTTAGGTGAATCCTCAAATAAACGCAAATAAAATAATAGTTTAGAATTCTTTTGAGAGAAAGAGAAAGAGAGA
The DNA here is from genome assembly GCF_965112155.1 of Podarcis liolepis. NCBI lineage: Eukaryota > Metazoa > Chordata > Lepidosauria > Squamata > Lacertidae > Podarcis > Podarcis liolepis. The sequence continues at coordinate 112,102,836 of NC_139557.1, forward strand.
GAGGCGGGGGGAAGGGGAATTCTCTAATCCTAAGTAAGTTAAAATCCTTGCCTTGATAGGAAAGTATTCAGAAAGAGGCTTGTCAAAGCCACCTGGCACACTGCAGTATTCTGTGGGGTAGATAAGTGTAGCAGAACGAAGAAGGTGGTGCAGTAGGTTACAAGACAGAATGTAACCCTGCTTACAGGTTAAATGGAGGGTTCGCTGTAGAATCTTCAAAAGCTGCTCCCTGTACGGCAGCAACTTCTTCCCATCCACACGAGTGATCTAGCCAAAGAGTTGAAACATCAGAAATTAAATAGATCATCAACAAAATAGCAATGCGACACACATGAACGCAAGCTCTGGAAGAGAAAATCAATGCACTTTTTGCATTTTGATGCCGTAGCTACTCTAAATAGGACCCAGGTACCAATCCAGCCCCACCAAATGTGCCCGTTGCAAGTTTTGCCTGACTTTATTGGAGCCCTTTGCTCTTAACTGAATCTGTCTGACTTTCAGGCACCCCCTGCAGCACGTGGAACTGTTCCTGGAACGTGGCTTTTGCATTGCCCCAAGGATTTGACTTCAGACCCTGGCCAGACCTTGCCTTTTAGATTGCCCTCGTGAGTGAACTTAGGACTGCTAGCTTTGGCTAAAGCAGGACAACCCCACCTGCAAACTGCATGTATGCTGTTTTGAGCATCTCAGTTTAACAGTTGGATATAAAGGTAAAGAAGAAGTAGTAGTAGTAGTAAGTGAATTTCCAAAGGAAATCCATTGCAATGGGCTGAAGGAAAAGGGTGTGGCAATGAAAAGTTTTCATGTGCCATTATGTTCCCCACAGGATAAACATCTGGGAGCAATGCTGCAGCTGCTGTTTTCCCACTTAAAGCACTGCAGCTGCAACCTTGATAGGGAAGCTTTTGACTCCCCGCTCGTCCTTCAGGATAAAATAAGGATCTAGCTGTCACTGCTCAAAACAGGACAGCAGGCACTGCACTGGGGTAATCTGACACGACTGTCTAGACAGTTTATTCTCAGTCACAATGCTCACAGGCTTCCCCTTGTGTATACATCACATAGAAGGTTCTGCATAGAAAAGCATTTATTTAAAAGTACTCGATTTTTTTTTTAACCGAAACTAAGTATGGATCAAGTACACAGTTGGCAAATAAAGCATTAAAAGCAGCATTCTCCATAATACCTCCGATAGAAGCTGAAGGTTCCAGAGGAGCTCTTTATCTAACTCTTCATCACGCAAGACATCATCATCTAGGGGGGGAAAGCATCAAGTCCTAATGTGATTCCACTTTCATCACCAATTTCTTATGGTCAACATAACAAGTTGTTGTTGTTTTAAAAGAAGCATATTCATGGCTTTTGCACAGGATGGAAAGAAGCCCACCAACAAATCACATAACAGAGATGTGGATCCAAAGGCAACACGTGATGTGATGGTGGTTTAAGGGGATCTCTTGTAAAAATTATAGCTATGTTGTTGTTTAGTCATTTAGTCGTGTCCGGCTCTTCGTGACCCCATGGACCAGAGCACGCCAGGCACTCCTGAATCAATGTTTCTGAACAAACTAGCAACACTAGAAAGCACTAAATTTGTGATTATTATTTTTGTACAGTTCAGTCAATGAAGGCCGATGTGATCTGTGATTTGATTTGCCAGAGTGTGTGCAGAAAACCCCCCACAAATCTTCAAAAGGACCCATTTCACTAGATCCGGCATGTGTAGTCACTTTCTCTCTGTCATACAAGCAATTCCTTTCGTGACTCCGGCAGCACCATACTTCCAACGCCTCATCCCACCCACCCCGGTTTGATATAAGTATTAGTCATTAGACAAAAGACAAAATAGTGCCGGCACTTCAGCGGCTTAGATGCTCTAAGGCTATTGCTGACAAAGCTCATGGTTGTTTTGGGCAAAGACTCTGTGTGGATAGCTTTGGTTTTAATTTGTGTACTGAAGTCTCTTTTTCCTACAAAGCCCCCTAACAGATGCACTCCCGCCCCCATTAGGTTCAGTCTCCCTCTTCTTCTACTGCCCAGAAGGCAGGTGGGATGGGGGGAATGAGAACTTTAACCAGAGAACCAGGCAGAGGGCCTTCTCGGTAGTGGCGCCCGCCCTGTGGAATGCCCTCCCACCAGATGTCAAAGAGAACAACTACTACCAGACTTTTAGAAAACATCTGAAGGCAGCCCTGTTTAGGGAAGCTTTTAATGTTTGATGCATTATGGTATTTGAATATTTTGTTGGAAGCCACCCAGAGTGGCTGGGGAAACCCAGACAGATATTATTATTATTATAATTTATGATTAATTATTATTTTAAAAGGTGGGAGACTAAGGACTACTCAAAAACTGTTGCTTATGAATGCAACAAACATGCGTTCATGTGTACATGTAGCACACCAGTACACTTGTCCTGGGACCAAGATTGGCTTGCAACTCTCTGTCAAAGGTATACTTGGTTGTAATGCCAGGTTTGCCTCTGAAGACTGTGTGAAATGGCTTTCAAAGCACTTGTGTCTAACATGTTTCCTGCTGTGTATTAAGACGTAAAAAGGTAAAGGACCCCTGGACAGTTAAGTCCAGTCAAAGGCAACTACAGGGTTGCGGCGCTCATCTCACTTTCAGGCTGAGGGAGCCAATGTTTGTCCACAGACAGCTTCCCGGGTCATGTGGCCAGCATGACTAAACCACTTCCGGTGCAACGGGACACCATGACAGAATGGGTACATGAATTAAGGAACTGGGAACGGCTGCAGCTTTCTCCAGCCTATAAACTGAGTGACAAACACGTTTGCTGCCATGTGGTGCACACATGACAGGAGCGCTGTGAAGCAAAGATAAGGGTTCGAGGCAAGAAGTGTGGGACAGCTTATCTGAATCTCTTCCTTGCCCAGATGCTGCTTTGAAACTGAAACAAATGAAGTCCGTCGAAAGAGCAGGTCGCAACCACGCTCCCTTTGCAAGCCAGGAAGGCAGGACCAGGAAGCAGCATCCAATAATCTGCTACCGTAAAATAAAATAAAAAGGTGTGAGAACCCTTTTTTGGCTTTAGCTACAGTGACACTCAGCTAATCTTCTGGAATTACAGTAGTTTAGTATTTATTTGTTTTATTTATATACTGGCCTTCATCACTACATCCCAGGGCAGTTAGGAAGGAATTACACATGAAAACAAGAAGTAAATGGTGCCAGAGTGCAGGTGTGGTTAGAGTGCTGGATTTGAAATGGGGAGATCTATGTTAAAAATCCCCGGGGGTCACCTGGATCACTGGGTGAGCACGGGCCACTGGAGATTTCGAATCCTCACCTGCTTACAACAGTTGTCATGATAATAAAAATAGCAGGTGGAGCCATGTATGTTGCCCTGAGCAGCTTGGGAAAACAGTGAAATATAAACATGCAAAATATCCTCCAGATAGCAGTAAGTTTTATAAACAGGCAAACACACACAGTCAAACACAAGCCAGTCACAAAACAATGTAAAATCACTGAAACTTACTGAGAGTAAGATGTGTTATAACACTGCAGCAATGGGGTACAAAGAGCTTCAAAGACTCCTCAGGACAGCACTGAAATGTCACAAAGAATCAAGTTCTACATTAAGATCTCTTTGCAAGCATGGAAGTTTGTATGCTTTAAAGATAATGAGCATCCTACAGCATTAATTAGAAATCTGCCTCTGATTACTGGTCTTGGTTCTGGAAGGCATGAATGGCTGGGTAAGATAATGTGCAATTTAAGGTCCACAAGCACAGAGAGAAGAACTGGCAAATATTCCCAGGGCCAGCAAAAACAGAGCAGCTAAGCTCATAGAATCATAGAGTTGGAAGAGACCAGAAGGGCCATCAAGTCCAACCCCCTGCCAAGCAGGAAACACCATCAGAGCACTCCTGACATATGGTTGTCAAGCCTCTGCTTAAAGACCTCCAAAGTAGGAGACTCCACCACACTCCTTGGCAGCAAATTCCACTGTCAAACAGCTCTTACTGTCAGGAAGTTCTTCCTAATGTTTAGGTGGAATCTTCTTTCTTGTAGTTTGGATCCATTGCTCCGTGTCCGCTTCTCTGGAGCAGCAGAAAACAACCTTTCTCCCTCCTCTATGTGACATCCTTTTATATATTTGAACATGGCTATCATATCACCCCTTAACCTCCTCTTCTCCAGGCCCAGCTCCCTTAGCCGTTCCTCATAAGGCATCGTTTCCAGGCCTTTGACCATTTTGGTTGCCCTCCTCTGGACACGTTCCAGTTTGTCAGTGTCCTTCTTGAATTGTGGTGCCCAGAACTGGACACAGTACTCCAGGTGAGGTCTGACCAGAGCAGAATACAGTGGCACTATTACTTCCCTTGATCTAGATGCTATACTCCTTCGTTTGCATCTCAACCAAGAAAAGCTGAGAGGAGGGAAAGAATAAGGTCTCACTTTCACGGCAGCTCGGCACATGTCGGCCACCATCCGTCCTGCTACTCTTGTCTCAAATATATTCGAAACGGCAAAATTGAAAACCTTCTCCAAGGCAACCTAAGAGAAACGCACAAAAGAAAAAGTGCAATTCAATCATTCAGGTAGGAAACACCACTTTATGGGCAGATTCTGATTTAAATGTAGAATTGATGGCATTCTCACAGTGCAGGCAGAGGAGCTACGTGGAATCCACTGCAAGTTCAGTCTCCATCATGATGAGAAAACCAGAAAGGAATAAGGAAACCAAGAGTTCACCAACGCCATGTGGCAAACCACTTTTGGCAAGGGCATCGCAAGTCAAACACTTAATGAGATAGTTCTGCTCTTGCATAATCTACAGGGAACATGCAGCTCCTGATTCCTGGGGGCAGCAGCGCAGTGCTAGAAAGGCAGGATATATGACTAAGGGAGACACAATAGTTCTTCTCTGGGCATGGCACTTTTACCTGCTGCCTCTGCCACAGATTGACTACCCGTGATTAAAAGAAACATGCTAGTAATAGGTCTGTGAAGCATCCAGGGATATGGAGACAGCTTAGGCAAGTCCAGCAGGTGACTTAGGTAAGTCACCCACCCTTCAGAATACCATGGAGTCTATCAGCTTTAGCAGATAGGAGAGAATAACAAAAGCGTGCTTAAGAACCATTTGATTTCCTAAGGCAGAACACAGGAGTCATGTACATATTGAAGAAGCTGCTTATTAAGGAGCTAAAAGATACATGAAGAAGGCCTATGCCCTCTGAGGGTGGGGGAATAAAGAAAAATACAACACATTTAATTTTAAGTCTGGTGTTGTCTTAAATCAAGCTACAGTGTGATTTTCCCCTTACATTCTAGCACAGGGGTCAGCAAACTTTTTCAGCAGGGGGCCGGTCCACTGTCCCTCAGACCTTGTGGGGGGGCCAGACTATATTTTTTGGGGGGAAATGAACAAATTCCTATGCCCCATAAATAACCCAGAGATGCATTTTAAATAAAAGCACACATTTTACTCATGTAAAAACACGCTGATTGCGGGCCGGATTTAGAAGGCGACTGGGCCGGATCCGGCCCCTGTGTTTTAGTTTGCCTATCCATGTTCTATATGTTATTTAAGTCAGAAGGAAGCAGGCATTTCCTTGTCCTAGTTTCCACTAAGGGGATAATCCTGTGTCTGGGTTATGCCACTTTAGATTGCAGGTAAGTCCTCAAATGAATGCATTTCCTTCATACAAAAACATTGCCTCCACACCCGAAACAGAAAATGTCACAAAGGAAGAAGGTTCTATAGCCCAGGTGCAGGTTTATCATCTTAACGGAACTAGGTCCTTAACATCAAGCTTCAAAAGAAACCCAAAAAAGTCATTGAGTTGTGACATCACAAAGTCCGCTCTTGGCATAGAAAACAACATCAGTACAGATCTGAAGAACTATGCTATTAATTCTGAATGTCCAAGGGGGCTTTGGGCTTGTATGTCTCAAACAGTCATTCTCCTTCCGTGCCGCTTGGTATGCCTCTTTTGAAATTGACACGTTTCAGAAGCAGTTTGCGGTACAGTATGAGGTTGTGCCATTTTAAATAGCGAAGTACCCTATCCTCTGTCCCCAACTAAGCATGTCCAAGTAGATCTTGGGAACCCGTATTGTATATTCTGCTTTAATTGTGTGCTACAATTTTACAGTGCTTTATGATTGCAGGTTAAGCAAATGAACATCTACACTGGCCTTTTAATGTACTTCCTTGCCTAAACACAGAACAGGGAAACCATCTACAGCTCCACAAGCTTTTGTTTTACAAAGAAAAAAGGTGAGGCAAAGAAGCTGAACACTTTTCCAACTCTTGGTGACACATACCTTAAATATCTCTTTTGAACACTGTGTGAGAATTGTGCTGAAAGTTGAGGACAAGCCTAATTCCACTAAACTCTCCAAATGAGTCATCTTTTCTGTTTCAGTCTCTTCTCTTGTTTGCTCCAGTGTGCTGCTTTCTATGAGCGCAAAACACCTGCACAATAAAAAGTCGAAGAAATAATATTAGGATTTTGTTTTGCTTTTACCATGGGGAGATATCTCACTGATGTCTCTCCACACAGGTTCTGCATAATAGGTTTGCCTGGCTTGTAAAGTCAGTGCCTGATTCATCTTCATAGAATTCTAAAAATCAAGGAAGCGGAAGAAATCTGCCACAAGAAAAGACAGGAGTGTCTACTGGGCTAAAGAAGCACTGAAGTATCATGTTTTTTGGCTGCAGGCTTCAAAGTGCACAGCGCCAATTCAGAAAACTGAGGAGGAAGGAAAGAGCTGTACAGCCACTCATTTTGAAAACAGCCCTGGAGAAAGGCACTGGGATGCTGTAGCAAGATATATCCAAGCTCATGGCTTTTGCTGTTGCAGTTCTGTCACTTGAGCTCCCTGTCTCTCTCCATACTTGGCTGGTTCTATACCTGCAATCCCCTTCATAGAACATTCATGCACCACAATCAACGCTCTCTCCCTCTCTTCACAAGCACCAGCCTATAGAACAGGCAGTCTGTGAATCCTTCAACTTATCATTTCCCCCCATTTTAAAAACGCGATTTAAAATGTTTAAACATACATCATGCAGGTGGCGCTGTGGGTTAAACCACATAGCCTAGGACTTGCCAATCAGAAGGTCGGCAGTTTGAATCCCCGCGATGGGGTGAGCTCCCGTTGCTTGGTCCCTGCTCCTGCCAACCTAGCAGTTTGAAAGCACGTCAAAGTGCAAGTAGGTACCGTATTTTTCTCCCTGTAGGATGCACTTTTCCCCCTCCAAAAATGAAGTGTGCATCCTATGGGGCGAATGCAGGCTTTCGCTGAAGCCGACCCCTCTCGCTCTCCAGGCTTCAGGAAGCTCTCCGCAAGCCTTGGGAGCCCGCGGGAGTTCCCGCTGGGTTCCCACAGCTTGCGGAGAGCTGCCTGCATCCCGAAGCCTGGGGCGCGCTGAGCAGTGGCGCCCGGGCTTCGGGTAGCTCTGCGCAAGCCACGGGAGCCCTCCCACGGCTTGCGGAGAGCAGCCTGTTCTGGGGGCTGGGGTCGGGGGAAACTAGGTGCACCCTATGGGCCGGTGCGCCCTATGGGGCGAAAAATACGGTAAATAGGTACCGCTCTGGCGGGAAGGTAAACGGCATTTCCGTGCGCTGCTCTGGATCGCCAGAAGCGGCTCAGTCATGCTGGCCGCATGACCCGGAAGCTGTATGCCAGCTTCCTCGGCCAATAAAGAGAGATGGGCGCCGCAATCCCAGAGTCGGCCACGACTGAACCTAATGGTCAGGGGTCCCTTTACCTTTACTCTGTATGTAGCCAGGTACTATTAAAAGCATTTATGTACTGATCTGCCCTGTGACCAATGGAATTGGGAACATAAATTAGGAGAAAACATCCGATGGGCAAGACTAAGTTTAGAAACACTTGGAAAGTCAGCAGGGCACTTATCACCTCACCAGTGCACTCAGTCTCCCACCACAACTTGCCTGTCCATAAACTGCAGTACAAAATCTTCAAATTCAGCAGTCGCAGAGCACAGTTCTCTCTCCACCTATGATGTCAGGGCACAACAGGAAATAAAATACTTTAGTTTCTAGTCCTTCCAAACTATGATACACTTTCCAGGAAGCTGCTAGAAACCTGAGAATGATCTTACATATCCCTTTTAGTTTAGCTAGGCCATAGACTCAGACGAAAACAGAACCATCAAAATACAGTTTTATGAAATTATTATTTTCTCCAAAAAATCATTATACCATCTTCTAAACATTCTGCCCCTCAGTTACCCATGCCACAATCGTCATTCTTGTCAAACAGGTTAAAACTCCAAATCCTGGGATCAGAATTGAAAAACTGTACAAAACCAAAAACTTTCATTTGCAAATTTGCATATATGTAATTTGATTCTTCCAGGTGCAAAGCATATTTTTTGCTTGTGAAGTATTGACAAAAGAATATTATTTCCCCTTTCTTGAAATGGGCTTTGACTTATACACACATCTTTTCCCCTCTCGTATTTACACTTTAGCATCTTTTTAAACAGTTCAACATGCAATAGCTTCTTATACTTAAAAAAAGCATATATTAGTCAAGAGCTTCTTACACTAAAGAACACTTGAAACAACATATATTAGCCATTTAACATCTTACCTCTGTGAGGTTATTTCTCTCTCGTAGTACAGATGAACAATCTACTAAAGGCACAAGAGTGGAAAACGTTGCAATAAACTGGAATGTGATCTATTGGAAGATGCAAAGGAAGTTTCAGTGTGAATCACTTATACTGAAAGACAGCATGTTTGTTTTTTGAACTGTAATGTGAAAAATTGAAATAGGCGGTAAGGCAAACCTTTGTGTCAGGGCTGGGTCAAAACATCTGCCCACTCATCCTAAACCTCGTGTGTGAGGTAACATGCATCGCACCACAATAAGTGCATGCTTACTTTGAATTCCTGCTGCCTTATACCACAACTCCTTTTTAAGGTAAATGAGCACAAAAACTGAACATATGACAACAAAGGATGAGTACGGGATCCCCCAATTTCAAATGTCCAGACCAAACCAGAGGGTTGCAAGATGAATTACAAAAAGATGTCTGGCACAATGTCTTATTACGTTGAATATTTTGTATGAACTGCACTCTGTTCCTATTTGTGTGTGTTAGTTTAAATTTCCAGAGTCTTTTAAACACTCGGTATAACACATGGAACAACCTGGGCAAGTAATTTATCACCTTTTATTATATAGATTTACTTTATAGATTTATATTTTATATATGTGGTAGTCCCACCCCCTGCACTACCAAAAATAAAATAAAATGCAGTAGTCCCTTGCTAAAGCTGCCCACTAGGTATCATTTTCCTTCCTTGTTCTCCATATCCTGAACAACCACTATTTATAATTTCTTTCCAACAACATTAAAAACACTTAAGCAGAGTGGATAGGTAAGGGAAAACAAAGCCACCAGAGAGTTATGCATTCTTTCATAGTTTTATTACATTACAATACAAGCCACCATACTGCACTCATTTGGGCAGTGCTGTGTGCACTGTGCCCTTCACCCCTAGAACGGAGCGGGTCCAGGGTCCTTATGAGGAGGAAAGTGGGAGCCTGGAGAAAGGGGGGGGGTTGAAATATGACAACAGGACACATGGCAATGAAGCTGTGAAAAAAATTGACGGTGCCGTAACTCTATGTGGAAGAGAGTTTACTCACCATGCATTTGCTAAAGTCGTTTGGATCCACACCAGGCAACGCTCTCATCAGCAGAGGCAACATGTGCGTTGGACCTTCGGGAAATGACTGGCCCCCAGATACCAGGCTACGAGCTACTCCAATTACACAGCTTAAAGTGGCTGTGAGTTGGTGAGGTTCTGTTAAAGTCTCCAGTGCAGGGTATGTTCTATGCATTTTTTGTGGAAGAGAAAAATTACAATTACATGAGCTCTCTTCTATGGCGACGCAGTGCGTCAATGAAATAATTCTTTGCATTTCTACTCATGTAGGGATATAGGGGGGACGCAGGTGGCGCTGTGGGTTTAACCACAGAGCCCAGGACTTGCCGATCAGAAGGTCGGCGGTTCGAATCCCGGCGACGGGGTGAGCTCCCGTTGCTCGGTCCCAGCTCCTGCCAACCTAGCAGTTCGAAAGCACGTCAAAGTGCAAGCAGATAAATAGGTACCGCTCTGGCGGGAAGGTAAATGGCATTTCCGTGCGCTGCTCTGGTTCGCCAGAAGCGGCTTAGTCATGCTGGCCACATGACCTGGAAGCTGTATGCCGGCTCCCTTGGCTAATAAAGCGAGATGAGCGCTGCAACACCAGAGTCGGCCACGACTGGACCTAATGGTCAGGAGTCCCTTTACCTTTTGGGATATAGGGAACTACCTTATACAGTCCGCTGGGTCCATCTAGCTATGTATGATCTAATAATAACTGCCATTAGCTCTCCAGCGTTTCAGAAAGGGGGCATTCCCAGCCCTACCTGGAGATGATGGGGATCAAGGCTAGGACCTTCCACATTCAAAGGAGTTTCTCTACCAATGCGCTATGGCCCTCAACTACACCTGTACTAAATATATGGCCCATATGCAGAATGTGCAAAGTAAGTTCTCAACCAGGCAGCTTTGTATGTTAGAACCCAGGGTCATTCAATAAAGTTGGAAGGTGGGAGGATCGTGGCAGACAAAAGGGAAATAACTTCTCCACAAAGCACAACTTTAGAGACAACTTTAAAGATGATTAGATGGGCTCATGAAGGACAAGGCTATCATCAGCTACTAGCCATGATGACTTTACAGTGGTACCTCGGGTTAAGAACTTAATTCGTTCTGGAGGTCCGTTCTCAACCTGAAACTGTTCTTAACCTGAGGTACCAATTTAGCTAATGGGGCCTCCAACTGCCGCTGCCGCGCGATTTCTGTTCTCATCCTGAAGCAAAGTTATTAACCCAAGGTACTACTTCCGGGTTAGCAGGGTCTGTAACCTGGAGCGTCTGTAACCCAAGGTTACCACTGTATAAGTAAGGGTAGTCAACGCAGCACCCGACAGAGACACACGCACTCTGAGAGGACGTCCCTGGTGCCCAAACCATCCCCTCCCCTCACAGTGAAAGGCGAGGCTTCAACATTAGCCTTGGGGGGAAAAGCATTCTACGGTAGCCAGCAGGTATGTGCATGGTGTCCACAACGGCTTGTCCAGTTTACGAACGTAAACCCGCAAGCCCAAGAAGGTTGGTGACCTTTGCTGCGTAAGCTCTCCAGAATCAGATGCTGGAGATCAAGAGTGGGAGAGGACTATTGCCCCCCCCCAACATGTCCTGCTGGTGGGCTTCCCAGAAGCATCTGGTTGACTATTGCAGAAAACAGAATGGTGGACAAGGTAGACCCTTGGTCTCAACCAGTCTGGCTGTATAACAAAATAAAAAAATTCCTTCCAGTAGCACCTTATGAAACCAACTAAGTTTGTTATTGGTATGAGCTTTCGTGTGCATGCACACTTCTTCAGATACCACTGTGCATGCACACAAAAGCTCCTACCAATAACAAACTTAGTTGGTCTCTAAGGCGCTACATGAAGGAATTTTTTTATTTTGTTTCGACTACAGCAGACCAACATGGTTACCTACCTGTATATTTTTATAGTTTGTCTATATGAAATATAGACACTGAATTTCAAACAAACCCTGTACGGGCTATGTAAAATAACATTAAATATCAGCAAAATGACATTGCATTGCGCTTCTTCCTACTCGGAACCACATGAAAAAACCTACGGCAGGAAATTCTTCATATTGTTCAAATTTGCAGCTGATCCTGTTTTGTGGCAATTATAAGCTGCCACATTTGAATGGCAGTATTATAATTTTTTAAAATAAATCCATAAAACGGAAGAGAGGCAAGAGGAACGCATCATGCATCTCAACAGAAGTCCAATGTTCCCTTGCCAAATTTGCCAAGTTTTTCAGCTGCAGAAAGGACGCAACACTTTTCTTGGCCATCTAAAACATAGGCGCTAAACCACTTTTTGCCAATCCTATCTGGACTCACTTTTCAAGTACTGGTGGGATTACCAACTCAGGGCGCATCAGTGCGAGATTCTGCAGAGCTTGGGCTGCTTCTAGGCTTCCAGTTTTGCTGAACATTGCTAAAAGAACAGGCTGAATAATACATTCTACAAAGTCTGTTATATCCTGGTCGGTGAGTTTATGGCTGTCAGGCACAGGAGTAAGCCAAGTCGTCTTCTTGTAACGCTCACGATGCAATCTTCTGACAACGCTACTGGGTAGCCGCTGAAGCAGCTTCATTAGCTTGTTCTACCACCATACAGAAAAGACAAGAGAATCAATTTCAGTCACACAGCAGTAAGAAGAGCTACAAAAGCTATTTTGCCATCTCTACACTTAAGTGCATTAACAATCAGTCAGTTTCTGGGCTATTTGTCAAGTGGTCTAATTTATCCCATTCCCTTAAAATACATATCCAGGGCCAGGTGACTAAGAGCCTATTTGGACATTCAATTTATTTTCCATGTAACATGACCAGATTATCCTTGAGAGACAACTGAGTGGAGGGCGTAACTTGTAGCCAAGCTGGCCAGATACAGCCAAAGCTACTTGGAAACAATGTATGTGAATAAAGTGGTTAAAAGTTTTGTATTTATGGGCATCAACGACCACACCTTTCATTTTCCACCACGATGGTGGTGTTAAACTAAGTTTTATTCACATCAGAACAACTGCAATTAAGGAACTCAACTCAGTCATGTTCATTAATTTGCATGGGTCTTCTCTAAATAAATCCTAGTTGAATACCACCCAGTATTTTCAACATCTGACTCAATCTAAAAGCAGGTTTAGACAAAACTAGTGTGCAGCTATACTAGTACAATTAAATAAGGTGGCCTAGTCAGAATACAATGCATCAGTAGCTGAAGAAAATGAAGAGAACTAAGATTCCACTCCAAGACAAACGCTGAAGTGCTCGATGTCAAGATCAGAAATAAATATATATACACACATAAATCCTTACCAACCAGCGGCCGTTATTTGAGGGATGGTAAAAAGAGGCAATGCTTTTGAATAACCCAGACAAGTGCTTCTGTACAAGCTTGCTTGGTCCACCCTGTCCAGAAACAAAGATAATCCAAGTTATTTGATACAACTTCAAAGAACACGAACAGGGCCAAAATGCAGTTATAAACCACTCAAATTTTAATGGGCCCCAAGATAAAGGATTAATAAAGGGTTAGAGTCGCAACATGTTCTTTTCAGTAGCAGGGAACATGCTGAGGTGGAAAGCCAAACCCAGCACAAAATATTTATAATGTTTGACAATCACGTGTAGGGGAAACCAACCTTCTCAGTTATCTAGACTGTGCCCTCAAAAGGTTTTCAAAATATGAACTACAGAAGTTCCAACTTCCAAAATGGAAGGCTGGAATTTACAGGTTCGCTGTGGGGCAGCTAGCACCAAAACCCACACAAAACAGATGTAATGTACTGTATGTAGTTTTCCTGTTAATTCACCCCCTAAAAACAAGTATCTGACCTATCTGTCCAGTACTAGTTAAAACAAATTCAAAAACATTCTCATACTAGTTTATAATTCAGAGGATCTGAAGGAGAAACTTCCTTTTTCTAGTTCGAATCAGAAAACTTCATTTTGATCTGACTCCATTTTGTATCACACTGGTGTATGAACTCTTAACTAACCCTTCCTAGTAGGGAAAAAATTGTTCTTTGGTAGGAACGATGAGAAACCGGTGTCCTGGTACATTGACAGAATGTATCATTAATCTCTGAAAACAATAACCATAGCAACAACTGAAGGAATGCTAGGAGATCAGCTAGGTGGAACGATTGCATTTAATCTTGAAGTCAATTGAAAAATGGATATATTAATCAAACATAAATGAAAGAGGAAGCTAGCAGACAGCCTATCTTCTGCTGTGTATGCGCTGATAACCTCTAGGTTAGATTACTGCAGCACATTATATGTGGGTTTGCCTCTGAAGAGTTCAGAAACTTCAGCTGGTGCAGAATTCAGCAGCAAACTTGCTCATGTAACGCCAATCCTGGCACTTTAAGTATATAACACCAATCGTGGCCCAACTTCACTGACTGCCAATTAGTTTCTGGGTCAATACAAAGTGCTGGTTCTGACCTATAAAGCCTTAAATGGCTCACCAAAGCAATACTTTAAGAACAACCTCTCTTCATATGAACCAACCCAGACCCTGCAATCATCATCTAAGTCCCTTCATTGTGTGCTCCCTCCACAAGGTGGAATGTTCTCCCCAGAGAGGCTCACTTGATGCTTTCATTAGATATCTTTAAGAGCCAGTCAAAAACATTATGCCTCTCCCAGGACTTTGGCTAATTAAACAACTTATGGCCTTTTAAACTCCAGGGGGAGGGATTCTTTTTTTTTTGTTATTATGTTACATATTTTTGCTTTTTTAATATCATAACCCATCCTGCATTCCTCAGACAAAGGGCAGTACAGTGGTGCCCCGCAAGACGAATGCCTCGCAAGACGGAAAACCCACTAGACGAAAGGGTTTTCCGTTTTGGAGGTGCTTCGCAAAACGAATTTCCTATGGGCTTGCTTCGCAAGACGAAAATGTCTTGCGAGTTCCTGCGGGGTTTTTTCCTCCCCCCCCCTTTTCCCCAAGCCGCTAAGCTGCTTAACAGCTGATCCGCTAAGCCGCTAAACCGCTTATCAGCTGATCCGCTAAGCCCGCTAAACGCGCTAATCCGCTAAGCCACTAATGGGCTTGCTTCGCAAGACGAAAAAACCGCAAGATGAAGAGACTCGCGGAACGGATTCTTTTCGTCTTGCGAGGCACCACTGTATGGAAATTTAATAAATAAAGAATAGGATAAGTAGTCAAAAGTTAACAATGAAAGACACTGATGAATCACATGTAATCACATATTATTGTAATGAAAGGTTGGGGAGGCACAGGCAGAGGAGCCATAAAGTTCTGATGGGCTTAGGTTTCACGAAGTGGGTTGTAACTGCTATAGAATGTTTTGTTGTAATCGTATGACTAACAGTAGCACCGAAGTGTATAAAATTACATCACGTAAAAGCCTAGTTTTTACTTCAAGCCTGTGCCTGTTTGGCATTCCATTGGGGACCCCCTTCAAACAGACCCCTAGGAATCTCTCTGTCAGATCAGCTGTGAGAGCGCTACTATTTAAACACGCAAGCATACAGAGAGCAATGGATATGCTCTCATAATCTACAACAGAGATCTGTGAGGCTACCTGACACCTCGCCAACATCAGATTAAGCAGTTTTATCTGACCCCAGCAGCCCTGCCAAACTGATTTATAAACCAGTATGTGATTAAGAGGTTTGTGGTGTAGTGGTTAAGAGCGGTAGTCTCGTAATCTGGGGAACCGGGTTCACGTCTCCGCTCCTCCACATGCAGCTGCTGGGTGACCTTGGGCCAGTCACGCTTCTTTGAAGTCTCTCAGCCCCACTCACCCCACAGAGTGTTTGTTGTGGGGGAGGAAGGGAAAGGAGAATGTTAGCCACTTTGAGACTCCTGAAGGGGGGTGAAAGGCGGGATATCAAATCCAAACTCTTCTTCTCTTCTTTCACTCATAAAGGAAAAGGTTGTTTTCAGGAGTGAGATAAATCCCACATGTCTCTTGGGGCTTTTTTGAGGTCCTGGGCAAGCCAGAGGACATGATGCCTCCTGGGATGCTTCCGGCTACATGGTCATGGCTTAATTACTGAGTATGATCACCTACGTAGTAAGAGCCCAGGACAGAATGTTCTCCCTTAAGAAGCTAGCCACACCAGCTCTTGGTTATGTAGCACAACTTTATTTATTCCCAAGCTTGTGGGCCAGCCAAAATATTTATCATCATAAACCTGCTTAAATACCAGTGTTTGGCTAACTGGGGAGAGGGAGGGAAGGTGTAGAGAAAATGAAAGGGTCCTACCATCATGGCTGTAATCCACATGACTGCATGCCCAATGTCATATGCATTTGTTAGGAATCGTGGCACTAACACTTGGTTGCTTCCCACTGGAAGATTCAAACTTCGCAGTATTCTGGTAAATATCTGTAGAAAAAGTAATTCCACAATCAAATACCAAAATGCATTATGAACGGTGTTTGGTATTTCTTACAGTGCGTAAGAAAAGTCGCATAGCACTAGCACAGTGCTTTCAGAATAGATCCTGGAAAACTTTCAGGTAAGGAAGTGTCTGCAACTTCATTTCAACAGAACAATCTTTTGTCCACCTGAGCCATCTTGAGATCTCCCTCAATTTATGTACCATTTGCTATTGCACAGAAAGTCCACATCTCTACAAATTGGTTTGGAATTTCTCACTGCTGCATCCCTTGCTAGCATCCGCAAAGCATCTGCTTATGAGTTTGCTAAAAAAAATTAAGTCCCGCCGTGCCTCCAGAAATTATCATTGCAAGTCAGTCAACTAAAGCTAAGCAAAAACCCACTTTCTCAGCAGTGGCCACTAAATCTCATGCCTAAGCTTCCTACATTACTGCGCACCCTGAGAGAGGCTTGGTAGTAAGCGAATATGTTCCAGAAGAGTTTTAAAACTATGGAACAATTGTTACGATTAAGTAAGGCTTAAAAGGCCCCAAGGCCTTTTTACAGAAGCAATTTAGCACAAGCTGTAAGAATGAGATGGTAATTAAAAATTATAATTAGAGAGTCACAGACACTTGCAGCAGGCAGGAGAACGAAACAGAGGAAGGGACAAAGTTCCTCCCCATATATCGGCCTTCTCCAGCCTAGTGCCCCCTAGATGTTTAGGGATACAAATCCCATCAGGAGAGGACTATAGCTCTTATGTCCTGCTTATGAGTTTCCAGGGGCATCTAGCTGGCCACTGCAGCAAATAAGATGGTGCACTATATGGGCCTTTGGCCTGATCCAGCCCTGCTCTTCTTACCTACATAGGCAGAGGTTGTCAGTAAAGTAAAACTATACTAAGCAAGCAAACAATTCTCATGTTATCCTTGTTTTAATATTACTCCTTCTATATATTAGATATTACCTTTGGAATATAGGGATCCCAGTCAATGTAGCCTATGTTATCAGTGGCCAAGCGTGCAAAAAGGTTGACTAGGTGCTGGAAAGAAAGAAACCACAGATAACTTTTTCAGTACAAGCTTTGCTCCTGCTTCTTCCCTTAACTGAACAGAGGTCATACAAGAGAACTTCAGTACATACAAAACGGGATTAACAGCACATGGCCAAAAGTTTCAACCAACCAAATTGCAAGGGTACTTGATCAAAAGATAATTTCAACTTTAGCCGCGGGGGGGGGGGGTGTCAAACACTCTTAGCTCGCACTCCCTCCTCCTCCTCCTGTATGGTAAAAGAGGAGAAATTTAGGAGATTCCCTTTCTAGTTTTAGTTATATGCAGCTTGCAACATTCTCACTTTTGACTTTCAGGTCTCTCGAAGGGACAGTCATTTTAATAAGTGTTTACTTACATTGTTGTACATTGTCCTGGCACTTTACAAGTGTGTGATACATAAATACTTTTGTAAATACTAAATTATAAAATGTAATTCGGGAGCAGAATTATGGTTAATAGTAAGATTAATTTCAACAAGCCAGTTTTAGGAACCACGGTTTGTAATTTACTTGTTTGAAACTAATCATAGCTAGAAGCAAACTCTCCCAAACTCCTCCTCCTGGCCATGTGGGAGGAAGGGGTGTGCATACCAAAGACTTGTTGCTGATTGTGCATGTAATACTAAACCACAGCTTAAAGCAGGGGTCAGCAACCTTTTTCAGCTGTGGGCCGGTCCACCATCCCTCAGACCATGTGGTGGGCCGGACTATATTATGGAGAGAGAAAATGAACGAATTCCTATGCCCCACAAATAACCGAGAGATGCATTTTAAATAAAAGGACACATTCTACTTATGTAAAAACATGCTGATTCCCGGACCGTCCGCGGGCCGGATTGAGAAGGTGATTGGGCCAAATCTGGCCCACGGGCCTTAGGTTGCCTACCCCTGACTTAACCGATGTTCACATGCAGCCTATGTCTGCCCCAGGCTTGAAAGCTAACACAATGCTGATGTGAGAAATACAAAATTCAAGGGCCTGAAGTCATGCTTTACTTTACAAAACTCTGACAGTTCAATAATATTTATGGCAAACAAAAATAGAGCCCTTTGCCAGAGCCATATGATTTCTCTGCAAATTAAAAAATCATAGTAAACTGGTGTGATCTGAAAGAATTAGAAAGTACACCCATTTCAATGGCCTAGATTTTGACTTTGAGCTTGGAAAAACAACATTTCAAAAAGGTTACAAAATGAAAATTTCACAAGTAAGAATGTAAACAGGAAGAAGAACCCAACCAATGATGGGCTTCTTTATTCAACTACTGGGCACATACGAATCCTAAATAATCACAGCCCCCCCTAGAACTAATATTCTTGGTCCAATTGCAACACTTTGGTGACAGGGGGGAATGGGGGAAAGATGCCAAAGCAGGAATACTTACTCCTTCCCACTGCGGAAGATTCTGAACTGAAACCCACAGGCCTAGAAACTCATCAAACCAGAGCCTGCAAGACAATGAAATCAGGCAAACAGATTTGTTGCTACGCCAAATTCATCACTCCCATTCTTAATAATAAACACTGCTCCCACCCTAATCATAGTAACAATTAATGCTTGGTATTCAAAATATGAAGTGCTATATAAATATTAAATGGCGCACATAATTATCTCAGAAATCATTACACCATCCCACAATGTCAGTCATTATTAGTTATAGTGCAGATGGTAGAATGTTAAGAGCAGCTTGCTTAAGGCCAGTTAGAGAGCATATGGATGAAGAAGAAGAAATTAAAATGGGTGTTTCTGACTCTGACTGAAGGTTTCAGGCACTTTTCCTAGTCTCATACAGAATGTCATCAAAAGATGTCCTGCGGAAAACGCCATTTTTTTTATCAGTGGCCTCCAACACCCAATACTGCTTTATCCCTTGGTACTGTTGTCCCCCTTCCCACTCAAATCATTTCTAAACCCACAGTTGGATAATTGACATTTGATTATTTTATAGCTGCTCCAGACTCCCATCGCTATACAGTGGTGCCTCGCAAGACGAAAATAATCCGTTCCACGAGTCTCTTCGTCTAGCGGTTTTTTCATCTTGCGAAGCAACCCTATTAGCAGCTTAGCGGATTAGTGCTATTAGCGGTTTAGCGGCTATTAAAGGCTTAGCGGCTTAGAAAAAGGGGGGGAAAGCGAAAAAAATCGCAAGACTTGCAAGACGTTTTCGTCTTGCGAAGCAAGCCCATAGGGAAATTCGTCTTGCGAAGCGCATCGAAAAACGGAAAACCCTTTCGTCTAGCGGGTTTTTCGTCTTGCGAGGCATTCGTCTTGTGGGGCACCACTGTATTAGACACTGGCACATGCCTATTAAGGAGTATTTGCCACTACTGGTCACAGAGCGTTTGAAGCAATGGCAAGGTGCCGCTTGGAGATTCCATTGTGATGTTCAATCACTCGACAATCAATCACATCTGAAGGAGGAAACTCAAACGGCAACACACCTTCAAGCCATGCGGCGAGGCTACCAGGAGAAAACATGATAGGGGAAAGCTGGTATTCAGAGACTCAGGAAAGGGAATGACTTTTTTTCATACTAACCATAAAGAGGTCATTTTATGTTTTATTTTATAGAGATGGTGACATGCCTAAAGCAGCTAAAAAGCTCATAAACAAGCAAGCATAAATCTATAGTGCATACTGAACTTGTCAACTGACTGGCTTGCAAAATAGCCACTGTCTGGTCACCCATGACAAGTAAGAATTGCCTCCAGGTGATCAGGTGGGATATGTTACAACCGTTAGGGTGTTTTGTTTTGGGTTTGTTTTTTTAGGTTACAAGTGGTGAATGTATGTATATATGTATGTATGTGTATAAGTGCTACTAACAGTTTTAGATTTGTAAAATTGATTGAGGACTTCAAAGAGAGGTGAGATGCCAGCAGCACAAAATCACTTTTCCATACAATCATTCTTGTACCCAAACCTTAGAACCCTCTGCTTGGAACTAAGTCCTGCTGGCTGGAAGGGAGCTTACTTTGAAGGAAGTGCTGTCAACATTAGAAGCTAAAAAGCAACAACGTAAGCTCAGTATACGACTTAAAAACAAAGCAAAAGCCTCAAAATGCACAAAATAGCAAAGTATGGTAAACAATATGACTGACACACACACACACACAGATAATATCAATAAAACAGAGTGAGTCCATATGGAAAAGGCAGCCTCCTTGAATCTAGGAAGTCCAAATATATATAACGTTTGCTATGATGGGGTGTGCCTTATCAGCGTTTGCCACCCATCAGGATGAAAGCAACCACTTATAAAGCTATGCAAGGAACTCAAGGATGGGACACAGTCCAGAGGGGAGGCATTCTGGGGACAGGCACTTTAATAAGTGTGGCTTAATATGACCTTGAAGTGATAAGCCCAAAGAGAAACAACTGAGATATGAAGCCACTTAATGAGAACATTCAAGGACAGCCTGAAACAGCTTGGAGATAAATATGGTGCTGTCTCAACTGATGAGGGCAGAAAATATGAGGAAGCATAGTTTCTGAATGTCTATTGCGCCTAGCTGTACAGTTCGCTATCCAACTTTTGACTGTATTCCATAGCTGCATCTATATTAACACATGCAGCTTGATTCCGTTCTCTCCACTCCCTACCATGTGATTTCTAAGAGACAATTTACAAACAGAGATCATTGATCCTGCAAAGAGGCAAAACCCTTGCTCAGATTCTAAGCAAGATTTCAAACTTATTGGAGACATATTCTGCTAAGAAATCCACCGGGGGGAAGGCTTCCACCCATTAACTTCTAACTACTTCCCACACATATGTGTACATATTTGTACACATATGTACAAATATTACCCCAATCTTTTAGCAATAGTTAAAGAAGCTGCAAATTCTGAAAAAGGAGCCAGAATAAAATATGCTTATGCCAAAGTCTGCAGCTTAGGTACACTGGGAACAGATCCTGATCACTCAAGAAGCCATGGCTGAAATACAATGAGCTTCTGTAAGTGTGGCCAACTTTTAGGGCATGACTAAGGCAATATTTTTACTCCCCCCCCCCCTTGAATTGCAAGCCTCAATGTCGCATCACAAACTGCTTTTGAAACTCTCCTCATTCAAAACAAGCTTGCCTAGTGGCACAGGGATATGCTGTTTGAGAAATGCAAGCCTAAAGCACCTTTGGACGCAACTAGTCATGCAAATATTTGCATCAATGCATGCTTCCCTTAAACCTGCTTCGTATTTCATTGCTGGCAAACTAAAAAAAGATTCAAAAGAGCCACAGTCCATTCATTAGAAATTTTAACCCTTGGCACCATTATTATAGCACTGAAATGCACAGGAACTGAAAGCCAAATTGAAACATGCCAAATCTATTCACACATGTCAATGACCAGAACCTCTTTAATCAAAGGAATGCCAGCTCCAGGATTGTGGGAGTCCATGAACAAAGCAAGGAACAGGTAGGGTAGGCAAACAAGAGTTCTCTCATGCTGCCTCTGACCTTCCTAAGCACATCTTGCAATATGAAAAAAAGTAGTGCACTTGGGATAATGGGAATTTTGCCAGTTTTGAGCTACCAGCGAATACACAGCCTTCCTCCCTTTGGAGACAGGCACTGGAGCCTGAACCGAAAGTCTAGACATTAAAAGGCTTGGTTTGTTTAAGGCTTAGGGCTCCAATATGATTCTGCACCCAAATCAAGTTATTAGAGTTGGTACATCAGTCAATAAAACGCAATGGTATCTACAGTATTCTTGCTGTAGAAAGAAAAGAGTCAGGCAATGATGCTCAATATCAGCAACTCATTTGCTTCCCACTCAAGAACTAGAACTTTAATTGAATATATATAGAGGGGGGGGGGGAGAGAGAGAGAGAGAGAGAGAGAGAGAGAGAGAGAGAGAGAGAGAGAGTATCAATTGTAAGAGAGTTAATTCTGGAGATCAGCTCTCACGTAAACTGATTAGATCATTCCTGTTACAAACAGGCATTCAGAATGTAACTCTACAATGAAGTACATGGTGCAGTTCATTACATATATAATTTATTCAAAAGCCTTCCATGCGATAGATTGTACAGTGAGAACATCTTGAAGTAACTAAGACCAACTCACCTAAAGCCTTTGTGGTGGAGTTCTGGAGGAAGAGTGGTAGGCAGAAACAGTTCAAAGTAAGTGATGGCCTTCTGCATAGTAACATCAAAAGGGCACATTAGCGGCCGCCATTCATCTAGCATCTCGGCTGTTGCATTTTCGGGGAAATACCTAAAGGGAAAGAGGGATGTGATGGGTTGGCTCATATGCACAAGTGGTAATTCAGCAACATATTTAATCAGATAGATAGAATTCACTGACACAAGGTGCAGCGATAGAAGCCACTAGGCTCAGGCGTCTTTTTAAACAGCATTGGAGAGAATGAAGGAAAGGTGATCATGGTAGCTAAACAGGACCTCAGTGTACAGAGGCAATAAGCCCTGAAAACCAGTAACGGAGGGAGGGGGCAAAAGAAGATGGGATTGCCATCACTTGCATGGCCTGACTGGGGTCATTCCTAAAGGTATCTGGCTGGCTTCTATTCTAGATGGACCTTTGGCCTGACGCAGAAGGACAAAACAGATGTTCTTATGAGAACTGGAAGCAGGAGAGAGAGAGATCATGCATTAAAAGAGTGCATGAGGGGATTGTAGTGATGTGCAGCCAGGTCTCCCAAGCAGAGCCCAGAAGCCATGCTCCCACCCAACAACAGCCACACATTTGGCGAAAGCAAAACTATAACTTTGCTTATAAAATGTGTGGCGGTAAAAAATAATCTCACAATAAAGAATAGTCACTTAAATATTTAAGTGTTTAATTAAGTATTAATTAGGAAGATTAAGTGTTTTTTAATGTACGTAAATTTGCTTTTTCTTTTTTCTGTATTTTCTTTTCTTTTTTTCTTAGTTGTTTTTTCTTTAATTTTCTTTTTGTAGTATGAGATGATTGTAAATTCTTTGTATAAGTGTGCAATTTAAATAAAGATTATTTTTTTTAAAAAAAAGTTTGTGTCATTAACAGTATGCCGGGTTTATACAATGCTGACAACATTCTTTATGCATTAGTTCCCAAACTACACGAATAGAACAATAAGACTCTCTTTTTTGGAGACCAGTGTTTAGCTTGCCCCAATGGTAGATAGTGGCCCAAACAAGATCTGAGAGGATATAATTCATTTGGAAAGATTTGCTTTAAGTATGTCAGTGAATGCATTTCCGTCTATAAAATATAGAAGTATAATAGTATCAAAGAAAAATTAACAGCACATTATATGTGAATGCATCTTGGGGAATGAAAAATATAAGGAACAGCACAGTTACATGAAAGGGTTACAATATGTCAGATTAAGATTAACCTGACCCAACTACTTTGTTTATGAATGAGATAGAAGTAGTTCTTAACACAAGGAGTCTTCTAACCAAAAATATGTTCATGTCATAACTGACATATTTATTACCAACAAATAACTATAGTCTTCACTACTGAGTAAGTGGGGAGGGGGGGGGTTAAAAATTGCTTACACAATTTAATCTCTCAGGGATGCATGTGTTCTATTTTCCACCAGTAGCTTCATGAATTTAAAAGTGCAGTATCTGAAGGGCTTCTGTTGCCCACTGCTGATGGCAAAACCCCATAAACACACAGGACTTCCCCCGCTTCCATAAAAGGCTAACGGGAATGCCCCCTTACCCACATGCAGAGCTATCTTGCCATTTAAGTCTTTAAAGAGAAAATATTTCTCTTCAAGAAATACATAATGGCTTTGAAAGTTGTTAAAAGTACTTACGGTCTACAGTTTTTCACGAGGGTTTTCAAAACACTTTCTACAGAGCTAAAAAAAGAAAGAGAGATAGAGAAAGGTTAGGTAAATTACATGATCCTATTTCAAGTGAAGTATATCAAGACAATTGCCTGATTGGCCAAAGATTATGATGATACTGATGCAATTAGACATCTTCTTGTGTGCATGCAGCAGCTAATCTTCCTTTACTCTACAGACCTAATTATAAGGATTAAAGCTGATCTGCCCGATTCCTGACTCTGCTCTTTAACTTCTCCTTGAGCATCTGTTGGGACATATAAGAGGAACCACCAATATAACAACTTATTTGATTATGTCATGTTCTGAACTAAGCAACTTTATCGGGTTTTGAATAAGAGAATGAGAAGTCACGTAATAATCGATAAGAGCTCTGGGATAAAATAAGTTGACTTGTGGGGCTACCTTTGAAGGTGACCCGGCAACTGCTTTGAAGCGTGGGGCTACCTTTGAAGGTGACCCAGAAACTGCAATTAATCCCGAATGCGGCAGCTAGACTGGTGACTGGGAGTGGCCGCCGAGACCCCATAACACCGGTTCTGAGAGATCTGCATTGGCTCCCAGTATGTTTCCGAGCACGATTCAAAGTGTTGGTGCTGACCTTTAAAGCCCTAAACGGCCTCGGTCCTGTATACCTGAAGGAGCATCTCCACCCCCATCGTTCAGCCCGGACACTGAGATCCAGCGCCGAGGGCCTTCTGGCGGTTCCCTCATTGCGAGAAGTGAGGCTACAGGGAACCAGACAGAGGGCCTTCTCGGCAGTGGCGCCCGCCCTGTGGAACGCCCTCCCATCAGATGTCAAAGAGATAAATAATTACCTGACATTCAGAAGACATCTTAAGGCAGCCCTGTTCAGGGAAGTTTTTAATATGTAACGCTGTACTGTTTTTAACACTGATTGGGAGCCGCCCAGAGTGGCTGGGGAAACTCAGCCAGATGGGCGGGGTATAAATAATAAATTATTATTGTTGTTGTTATTGTTGTTGTTGTTGTTGTATCTTGTGTTACTAAGGTATATTTCTAAAATGCATCAGCTCAACCTAATACAGAAAATGTGTCTATCTCCTGAATAAGTCATCCCTGGACCCTGATGACAGCTATTGATGGACGGCAAATATCCTCTTTACTGGATACAATGCTTCTCTTAAAGAATAATTAAGTTACTATAAAATCTGAATAAGAGCATGCTAGCCCTCAGAGTTAAATCTTTAAATTGAATCAACGCCTCTACCAGACAAAATGAGCCAAGAGAGAGATTTCTGTGTAAAGAAGAACCTATTTAATAATTTCTCTAACAATAATACTTTACACTCTAGCTACCAAACATGCATTTCATTTTCACCTGATGAAAATAACCTGTTCTAGTTGGTTTAGTAATTTGACCCATCAGTCATGAGTATTTCATTTTCATTTTTAAAATTTCATTTTCATTTTTGCTTTGTTTTGGCAAGAATGGAGCTGGACCAAGGCAGAGTGAAGCAGAAAGTGGCAACGCTAGAAAAAATAAAAGACAAAATGGCCCAGGTCTCAGATTCATGTATTCCTAAACCAGGGGTAGGCAACCTAAGGCCCGTGGGCCGGATACAGCCCAATCACCTTCTCAATCCGGCCAGCGGATGGTCCGGGAATCAGCGTGCTTTTACATGAGTAGAATGTGCCCTTTTATTTAAAATGCATCTCTGGGCTATTTGTGGGGCCTGCCTGGTGTTTTTACATGAGCAGAATGTGTGCGTTTATTAAAAATGCATCTCTGGGTTATTTGTGGGGCATAGGAATTCGTTCATTCCCCCCCCCTCCAAAAAAATATAGTCCGGCCCACGACATGGTCTGAGGGACGGTGGACTGGCACACGGCTGTAAAAGGTTGCTGACCCCTGTCCTAAACCTTACAGGTGACTAAGATGATAGGAGCTTGTCGATGGGGTAAGCACTCCTGCGTAAGAAGCAGGGTCATAGTATGGCAGATCCTTTTCTTTCCACCTTTGTCTATGGCCTTCTATACCTCAAAGTGCCTTTTCTCATCTATGGTTGGTGTGCCAGCTATACCCTTTCTTGGATAAAGATGACCTTGCCACAGTGATTCATGCTCTTGAAATGTCAAGGTTAGATTGTAGTAACATGTTAAGCAAAGGTCTAACTTTGAAGAGTGCTTGGATAATTTTAACTGATTCACAATACTGTACGTTGACGATGTGATTGGCAGGATATACTGCACTGAGCACATTACATGAATATTGAGAATATAGTTATCCACATTTCTGTCCAATTTTAAATGTTGTTTTTGATCTTTATAGTCCCAAGTTGTTCAAGACCGGAGCATTTTAAAGGCTGTATTTCCCAATATGAGCCTGCCCATCCAGTAAGACTCCTGATAGCTGCTGTCTATTAGTTGCTGCTGCTCGTCTGTTTAGCATTTATTTTGGGGTTTTAGTTTGTTTTAGGTTTATGTACAAATATACAAAAACTGAACTGATGTAGTTAAACTGAACTGTGGCAAAGCTGGGTAGAGATGCTTAAAAACAAATCTACCTGCCAACGTTTCTCACTTTTAATTAACTCATTTTTCTACACTTTGTAACCAGAAGACATGCACACGTGTACTATGACACCGGCTGTTTTTGTCCAATAATTATAAACACAGAAAGTTTAAGAAGTGCAGTGTGTTAGCCCTCAATGTCATCTATGAACTACTAAAGTTACATAAAAAGTAGTGTGAAAATAAGCAGTAATGTGATTATCATTGCTATTCAGAGCTACACTGTAGTGCATTTGTGAAGGTGAAACCTATGACAGTGGTCAATGTGGATTATTCAAGCTGCTAAGCACACAAAGCAATTTTTAATTCAGCTTCTCTGAGGAAAGGGAAAGCTGCCACTTCGGGGGAAATTAAAACTTCACGGAAGTGATAGGCAGAGACTAGAAATTTTGGGAGTTAAGGAAGCTAAGCAATAAAGAGCCTGGTTGCAAGAAGGCTGAAAGAAGGGCCCAAATGCAGAACTATTTGAGTCAATAAATATTGGCTGATCATGCTAGTCAACATCTTGTTTGGCAGACCCTGACTCCCCTCTTGCCATAGTAAGAGGGGTGAGCAAGATCAAACCCTGAGAATGAACAAAGGATTGAGAAAGAAGGAAGGGTAGATAGAGGCTAAGGCTTGTCCCCTCCTTTTTCCTGCTAGTAGCTCTTCCCCGTGTTTGTTTCCCAAGTTCTGCTCATGCTTTAGAATGAAAGGAGGGACATAAGAGATGCAGCAACATCCATTATGTGACCAGTAAAGTGTTTGTTTCAAACAGGGCAAAGTAAGATAAAACAGCATGACCATATCAAGATGTACTTTTCTTCTTTGTTCTGAAAGTCATGGTGGATTTCTAGCAAAGCCTCAAGAATGTGGAAGAGCTAGCAGCATTTTAAACAACTAGTTGGTGCAACAGAAGATCTAACATCACCTACTCATCTGTGTCTCATTTCATGGTATCCATATG